>NC_060115.1:1877594-2216392 GCF_021155765.1 Diprion similis
TGGGAACCATTTGAGAAAAATGGCTTACTGCCAATAGACAATGAGAAAAAATATGTGGAAGCGTTTCATATT
Source organism: Diprion similis (assembly GCF_021155765.1). Taxonomy (NCBI): domain Eukaryota; kingdom Metazoa; phylum Arthropoda; class Insecta; order Hymenoptera; family Diprionidae; genus Diprion; species Diprion similis. Next base: position 1,877,667 of record NC_060115.1, read on the forward strand.
TCCAACAACGCAATGCTGCGGATGAAACGATTATTATCATTCCGGTATTATGGAGCAATTTTCTGAGGCTCGAATCTGTTCCTTTTTCTCGATCACCTGACGACGGAACCTTTTTCCCCCTACCCATAGATCAATACTCGTTTCCCTTTTTTTCACGGCTTCGTTATTTTCTGCCGTTGCGTTATAACCGCGGGAGTTATATTTATTGTATATGAAAACCGAAACTGCGCTGGGACGCAATTTTCTCAGGCTTGGATTGCGGATTTGAAAAAAAATATTTTTCTTGGTTCACGACGAGCTGATATCACGGTCGACGACTATAAATTCGACGCAAATAATTGCAAGGAACTTTCATAAACGGACAGAGAATTTCGCTACAGCGTGCAGTCATCAAAAAGATTTCCCGCATGGCACAGGAATAATCGATCCGATTGTCAGCGATTGTACGGACATTTTGTCTCGATGAAAAATGTTTATCATTCACATTCCGACTTGTAAAATATTACGCAAGAATTACTTCTACCCCTCCCTCCCCTTCGACTCCTCCCCATCCCCCGATATAAGGTCATGTATAGATTTTTAAACCCTCCGCCTTCCCCCTGGGACCCTTGCGTAATTAATGAATGGAAATTTGAACGATACTATAAATTATGAAAATACTTTTCCACTATTAAGACTACATACTGAAATATCCGAAATTTTGGTTTTATGTAAACCTTGTCAGAAAGAAAAAAAAAAACAAAATAATCGATTAATTTTTACCGATTGAATCGAGTCGTGTTCGATGATTTTTCTGGACTCGATTAATCGTCGAAACGATTCTTTTCAGCTCGGTGCCCATCGCTAGTCAGGGGGCTTTAGGAGGCTGACGAATCGCGTAATAACCCGACCAAGAGTCGTTGACGCTGCGGCAGGTTCGCCTTGGTAATTTCGGAAATACAATCGGCCTCTATTACACCGCAATTCTCCGATCAGCCGTGAGTAATTGTGTTCCCGGCAGCAGTTAGCTGGGAATTGAGTATAGCTACCGCGGAATGGAATCGCGATGGTCGAAGGCACGCGTTCCTCTAAGTGACCCACATGCCGTTCGCCATTAGGCTTCTGCACCCATCGGCTCTCGGCTCGTCCAGCTTTCGAGGACCCCCAGAATTCGAGGATCCTTCACCAGACAATAAATAAATAACCTGGCACAGCGGAATGCACGAGGCGTGCAGGAATAAGGGAGGAGTGGGGGTGGGGGTGGGGGTGGGCGATCAATGGTTGGCAGCGGCATCAGTAATTAGTCCGTGACCTCATCCCTCTCACCTTTATCGGTCGGCCGTCGTGTGTCAGGTGCCGAGAGCACGTCTCGATCATCTTTAAGGCCATCCAGGCGATCTGCTGAGCGTGGGTTTTCGTGTTCCTGTGGAGTCCGCAGGCGACGCAATAGGCGTCACCGATCGTCTCGACCTGGTGCGAACAAAACATCCGATAGGGTGCAGGGCTGGTATTATGCTTGAGAACCGGGTTATTCACGCCGCCCGACCCGCTTCGGAAAGCTCATTTCGACTGCCGATCGATCCGTCGTTTCACCTCGACGACGACGACGACGACGACGACGACGACGACGACGACACCGAACCCGTTCGTTGCATGCAACCATTTATTGATTTATTCGCGAAACGGAATTCCCTTGTCGACGAATAATTTACCCCCAGCCCCCCCTGTACTTATGCTTCGCGCGTGCGATAATAAAAGTCGTGAAAAATTTCTACGCCTCGAAACTTTTTCCCGATTAAGGTAATTGTCGAATTAGTATGATGTATATAATACACTTTTATTATATCCTTCCTTCTGCAAGTGCCGAGGGCCTGCGTAATAACAACGAGTTTTATTCATTTTGAAAGTTTCTTTTTCCACCAACCCCTCTTCGAACGAGCGCGTTTCAACCCCGAAGGCATCGGCAGCCGTTTCTACAGGGTCTCGCTAATCGCGCCTTTTTCCCGCTGACTTTAAGGCGCACTTGATCTAGTCTTCGGACCGCGTGGTATTGTCAGAGAAAACAGAACGTCGCGTCGTGACGGAAAAATGGAACGAGGGTGTCCGATAAAACGTTGGATAATCCGCTCTTTGGTGGAAGCAGTGAAAATATTTTTACACTTTGGCAAAAGGCTCGCCAAATATCGGTTGTAAAAAACGCTCTCATCCCTTGGGTTACAGACGGAGTTTATACGCTTAAATGTGTTGTTCCATACCCGGAGCTTTCAATATACGAGGAGCGTATAAATTATTCGGGGATTTCACGAGCGTTCGATTTCGAATTTTCGGATGAAATTTTCCCAGTTCCACGCACGAACCGTTAACCAAACCCTCACGATCCAAACTTTGGGCTGCTTACACAGGACCGCAGAAAAAATTCCGCTCCGGTTCTGCCGCGGGGAGCTATCGAGCGCCGTCCTTCGTCGCTGCTGGTGCAAAGAATGCTAATTTCAGAGTATCGCTTCGGCCTTTGTACGGGCATGCATATGCATAACGCTGTGACACACGCGCTTTTCAACTCGCCCGTTTCACTAAAAAATCCCATTTTCCCGCGTCGACTAACGAGGAAGAACAATAACGTTCGAGTCGTTCCGTTGCTTCGTGTTCCGATTCATCCCCCCTCCCCTTCATTTTGCAACCTTCCGCGGTGAAAAACGAGAAAATAAAATCCATTTTAACTTTTATACCGCGATCAGTTTCAATACCCGTGGCGTAATATAATAATAAGGTAAGTGTACCTGGTATTGACACCTTTATACCCAATTATCGACCCTTTTATCTTTCAACAATATAAATTGACGTCACAAATTGTGAATCTCTCGATGACTGAGACCAATTGCCAGAGGGTTGAACACTGGAAATTCATTTTTTTTTTAATTTTAGAACCAAGGGTCAAAAAGTTGCAACATCAAAAAGGTCAACAATCGGCACACTTACCTTACGCCGATACTTCGATGCACTGCAATACAATGCAAAGAGACATATATATATATAGCGTGTATAAACGTACCTTGTAGACGTCTAACTGGCCGCAGTATATGTCGAATTTCTCGTATATATTCTGAAGCATGTTGATGACCATCATCGGGGTGGCGGTTGAGCAAATGGCAGTGAAGCCGACGATGTCGCTGAATAGCATCGTCACGTCGGCGTAGGTCTTAGCTTCGATCGGCTCTCCTGATGTATAGAGGGGAAGTATGTGTATAACGGGGCGGGGTCTCGCGATTAATACATCCACTTACACCATGACGGTGAAACGTATACGTGTAAGAGGGTTTCCTGCGGTTCAGTCAGGGTGGCGTATGGCTCCGGGTAACGCTCGGCCCATCGTCGTCTGGTTCAATTCAGAAAACGAGAATACTAGAATCCACTCGCTCGCGGGGTTATCGGTTCTCCCCTTTACTTCACCCCCATCCCCACCCCCACCCCCCTTCGAATCATCTCTTGCAAAGAAGAGATATAAGTGCGATTCTCTCGCCTTTTCTCGGTCAATAAGTCAGGCGACCACGAGCTTCGCGTTACACCCTCTAGAGCTGCGAGTGTCCATGTCGTACATACATACGTGGATGGATCATACATGCACGACGTCCCGAAAACTTACCCAGCCAAAGACGCTTCGCTATGTCTGGCGGGAAGATAAGGTGGAGCAGACTGACGTTCTTCTCTCTTTCCGCGTCTACAGCACGGTTCGCTTCCTCGATGGAACTTTTCAATTTATCCATGCGTCGTCTGAGGCCATCCTGCGAAACAAACAAACAACACATGGTCGAGAAACATGAGAGAAGACTTTGGGAAAGTTCGGTCTTATTTTGACCTTTTTTACGATCTGTATTACTGTTGAAGAATATTTTCTGACTACATTTTGGAAATCGATTTACTATCATCGATTCGCAAAGCATCGAGCGAAATTAACGCGAACGATTTACCGATGATCGGAGGTAAACGGTTCTTTTAGCTTTGATCTTAGCGATTTGAGCTGACGAATTGCACGAAACAAAGGTGATCCTTCGAGCATGCGTAATGATCGCTCGTTTTTGTTCCTGAGATGAAAGTGCTCGACTCGACGATGCACGGTGAAGATTTTCTCTAAATCGTGATCAATCAGCGACCAAAAGATGCGGTCACGTATCCACTGGGATGGTAAAAAATTGTAGGTCGAGTTTTTAGAATGCATCACGGGCGGAAGAAGAATTACGGTTTTTCAAAAACGTGTTTATCGCGTTGTCTCGCACGCGTGATGCGTAAGGTGCTACGAAAGACTGGAAAATTGAATGTCAAAGGTATATTATGCATGTATTATACAGGGGACTGATTGCAACCCTTTGTGCTCTGCAAAGGTTGACGAAGAGCGAAAGAGAGTAAAAAAGAGACAGATAGATAGATGAATAGATGGGGCTTATGGAAACACGTATTTAAAGCAGTATCAAGAAATTACAATAAATAGAGATAAAACCAAATGTAAAAGTATGAAGATAGAAAGAAATTAAATGAAATGATCGATGGGTCGATGGGAAGAATAATATCCCGATTTTGAGCTTGGGAGTTGGGGGAAAAAGTCCGCCTTCGTGTCCGGCTTTCGGTGCGTATACAAAAATCCCGAAAGTCCGTAATTCCGTGGCACGAAGCTTTGTTCCTTCCCGTCGTCGGGTGGAATAAAGGAAGCTCTCCACCCGTGACGAAAAAGGGTTTTCCACCCCCGCATTCACCCCGCCTATCTTACCTGCGCTCTTGCCTGCTCGCCGACCAGAATCACGTCCCTGGTAGCGTCGTGGAGCGGAATGTCCGAGATGAAGAGGCCCCGGCCAGTCAGGCCCTCGAGGCCGTTCAGGAAGGGCGAGCTGACGAACAGGATGGAATCCGATTCCGGGCAGTGCACCATCTGACCTTTCAGCTCCAGACCCTGCGAAAACAGCCGATTAACCACCCCGTGAAACTACCCCTTAGAGAGGACCGCCGGCGACCCCCATGAAAGCGAAAGAGCCTTGGACACCCTAAGTGGTAATAACTGCCTATGTATACACTGCTTCTGTATTTCCCAGCTTCGGATGACCGGGAGGATGGATTGCGAGCAGCGGCTTTGATCGCGGGGGATGAGCTTAACAAGTTCATTTCAGTCTCGGAGATCGTCTCGATCCAATCTCGGTCTACCAAGTGCGTATCGAATGACCAAGTTTTTCAACGTCGAGACCCGCACGACCGCGGAAAGCTCTTAAAGACTTTTCCGAGGAAAGTTTTACAGCCCAGATTCAAGCCCGAGAAGTTCGTTCCGAGTGAACAAAGTGAAATAACTCGTCCATTCGGTCAGCGTATGGGTGGTTGCTGGTCGGGCGGTGGAAGGCTTGAACCCAATCAAGTTTTTATTTCGATTATGGTGTTGCTCGATTTTAATGTCATTGATTTTTACAATCGTATGAGAAGCAAATTCTTCTGCTTTTTGCGTCCCCTGGACGGGGTTCGTTTGGTTTTCAAAATTCTTAGGACATTTTGGATCTCAGGCTCATTCATGAAGCTGGGAAACTCGTGGGATTGAAATTCATCGTTATGAATGAACAAATTTGTTGGATATCTGCACCAAAGATATTCAAACAGTCCTCCTCCCTGCCGCTCAGTTTTCGTTTCCTCAGCCCCGAACTCCAATTGTTTGATATAATCGAGATGCAAATAGACCGAGGCAGGCAATTTCCCGAGGTATATACGATATTAAGAGAAAGTTATACCATCCCGGTGGTAATCGTTTCTGATCGTTTTCACCTTGATGAATAATTTCGCATCGGTGGAGAGCCGGTTTAAAGGATTAAGCGGGCTCCATAGCCGACGGAGTGTGAGAGGAATATAAGGGGGTGAAAGGAATATAAAGGAGTGAAAGGTGAACCACGAGTTTAACGCGATAATTAAGCAGCCATAGTAGGTCATTAATTACAAGCTATTATTGTATCAAAACAATTCGAACGATCGAGGCAACAAAAGTTCAAAGAGTTCAAACGCCGAGCCAAACTCCAAGTTTTCGAGTTTTCGGATCGCCCCGGAAAAGTTTGAAGACCTCTATAGATGCGCGTGCCCTACATCCGGAAGTAAATGGATCCCGACCCTTCGACCTTTTCGTCCTTCATCTTCTTGGCCTCTCACCTTCCACCGCGGTAGTTTATAATTAAATTTTCAAACCTCAGCCGCGAATTTTTCAACCCCTGGCGGCTTTCGAAGCGTCAGAACGAACGGCGTGTTGGCGCGCTTCAGGATCTCGTGAAAGCTGATCGTCACGCCCCTCGGTCGGCTGAAGGCGAAGTACGTCGATATGTCCATTCCCAGCCTGTTGAAGAGGTGCCCGAATATCCGCATGAAACCGGCGCCCAGCTGGACGAGCTCGAGTCTTCGGTCGACGACGAAGTGCCAGGGGAAAGCCTTGCAGAAGCTCGTCACGCCGACCATCAGGTCCGAAGCGTGCTTTGACAACGGTTGGAAGCCGCCCGATACGACGTCGCAATCATCCCCCTCATCCTCCTCTTCTTCCTCGTCCCCAACCGTCTTCTCGTATCTTTCCGGTGTTATTCGATATCTGAGGGCATCAAGATCGAGGCATCGCCTTATCTCGCTTGTCAATAACCATGCTCAGTCCCGAGAGAGGGTAGCAGAAGAGAAAGGGATGCCAAGGGGAGGGCAAGAAATAAAACGATAATAAAAATTTGAGAACGGAGAGAAAAGAGCGAGGCTCGAACCCCAGCGCGTGCTTCGAATTCTACGTCGAAACAGAATTGGCAAACCGGGGATTCGACCCGGGCTTTTTTCACAACTCGCAGCGCTGCAGCGAGGGTTGCAATTATAATAATAATCATACGTGCATGCGGACATTTTTTCTTTTCTTTTTTCTTTTCTTTTTTTACACGTACAGACATACTCACACGTCTACACTCGTATGTATGCTTACCTGAAGAATTTCGAGTTATAAGCGTCGGGTAGAACGCGGACGTCGGCTTTGTCGTTGTAGAACTGCCTCGCAATACCTTTCAGGCTGCCAACCAAAAGGTAAGCAACCGGCGGGTGTTCGGTCGTGAAGTGCAGCTCGAGGGCTCCTCGGTTATCCGTGCATACGAACTCGGCCTCGTTTTCCGAGCCCGACTGATGCTGAACGACGTCGTTCACCCCGTCGAGGGTCTTCAGGAAGGTGGACAAATCGTCGCCCAGACACCGGAAGGCTCGCTCCAGGATTCCGACGCACGCCGTCGCTATTAATTCCTGACCCAATTCGTCCAGGAAGCTATTTACATCCGTGTCTGAAAATCAGGCGTCACGACGGTCAAAGAAGTCGAGTATCGAGATATCGAGACTCGCCGGTTTGAGGGGAGGATTCAGCCGGGGGGGGGGGGGGGGGGGAATTCCGGATTTCTAAAGTTCCGGAAGCGCTTAATTCAGAATTATTTGCTGCCGAAACTTTGAGCTAAGATATCAAACTCTGGCGAGACATCAAAGTTTTTAATCGTTCCAAACTCGACGCTTGAAGTTCCGAAAGTGCAAATTTCCCGAAAGACTAAATGCCGAAAGAGCACAAGTCGAAGTTCGGAATGTGCGAAAATGAGAAAATTTTTAAATACGAAACGGCGAAGTTCCGAATGATCGAAAATTTACATTTCTGTGATTGTGAAATTTTACCACTTTGATCTTTCTTTTTTTTGGATTTTTGATATTTTTACGGTCATCCTGATTTTCGGTTTTTCTTATTTTCTGCACCCACTCGTTGAACAAACTACGCCTTGCGAAAATAATTTAATTTTCAGAATTTTACTCTATCGAAAGTACAATTTGAATTTTCTGAATCTTTCATTTCGGAACTTTTGACTAATCGGACTTTCGACCATTCGAAATTTAGTTGTTTCGTAAAACGTTGATTTCTTCACTTCGAGTTTAGACATTAATTAATTCGGAATTAGACGCCTTCGCACCTTTTCAAGTTCGGAAATTCAACCCCAGCCCAAAGGATTCCGCTTCGTATATATTGTTGTTTGAAAAATCGGGAGCCGATATCTTCCCAGGGGATGCATTCCAGAGTGAAATATCGAGCGACTGCAGGGGCCGATTCATCTTCATGAATCGCAGTCGAATCCATCTGTTCACTCGGCTATTTTTACTAAAAATAAATCGCGCCAACAAAAATCGCGGTTCTCGTAGATGCGAAGGTACCGAACGAGTCCCGTAGCTATATACACGGTCACGTGACGAAACTTGATCTAACGATAAAGCGTTGCTCCGAATTAGCGTGAACCCGCACTTCTGGAGAAACGTTGAGCCCTTCATTGTGCCTCCTTCTTCCGGAATAACTCGCAATGTTTCAGGGATCGTCACCAAAACGATGTTCATCCCCGGGAGTATTAGGGTACTCAGAAATCCCGGGTGACGGGAGCCGTGTATACAGAGGGATTAAACGGCACGGGGAGCGAACTAAACGATCCGTGACACTCGGGAACTGAGTTAGGTACGAAACCGTTGTGTGCGAGACTCAGGAGAGGCGGGGGGATAAAAAGCTGGGAATCAAGAAGGCGCCGTGCAATTTTAGCCCGAGGGTGAAGAGTCTTTGCGGGGGTGCAAGTGAGGCGACGTTTCCGGGTCCGCATGCGGAGTGGAGGTCGGTTTAAGCTTGCGCCGGAGATCAAGTCTGCGGAAAATTTCATCTCCTGGCAAATTGAGTGCACCTGAAAACCCTGTTTTTCTTTTCCTGCTTCTCGTCGTCCCGTCCGCCTCACCTTCTCGTCGGTTTTTAAACAGCCGTTGGTTCCAGCTCCATTAATCATTCGGCACGCGAACGCGAACGCGAACGCAGTACAGCCGCCAACCTCACGCCTACTGCAATTAATTTCTGCTCCGTTTGTTCCTCGACGAGTTTTCCCTCCTTCAACCACCGCTAACGATCATCGTCTCGACGACGAAACTCGTCATCGTGACACGTGCCGTACGTGGAGGTATGTAACTACGCGAAATACCATCAGTCGCTGCAGGGTCTCAGATGACGAACTTTAAAACTTACCGACTTTTGGCAACTTTCGAACTTGAGAATCGAATTCATCAAATGATTTTGACTTTTTTTTCTTCAGGTACAAATGCTTACACCCTCTCGAGACAAATTGAACAAGCTATCTGTGAAAAATAGACTTTCTGAACTTTTTTCACAAACGTGAAACAATCCTTTCATAGATCAGAGAAACGATCTAGACTGACCGGTAAGTTTTATCTCGATATAAATGATGATGATATTTCTAAGCACGTGCGAATTATGAACTATAAGTTTCGCGAAATCGGACCGCATCCAGTTTTTTTCTCGGCGTACATCTTTCTCATCGCTCTCTCTTTCGCTCTCAACTTCTGCTTCTTTTTTTCAGTTTTATCTTCTCCTCCTCTATCAGGCTCGACGCGCGCGAGGTAAGGAAAGATTGATGAAATCCGATAGCACGTGGCCGTCGAGCCGTGCAGCGCAAAAACGTCCAGGTCGGTGGCTGGGCGGGTTATGGATATACGAACACTTTTGTCCCGGCGGGTTTCGCGGTTCTCATCGCTAGAAACCTCCCCATCCCTTATTTCGGACCGAAAAAGGTTTCATCTCATTCCCTCCCGCTCACACCGCCAGCTCTTGCGGTCCCTATCTTGTTTTCCTTTTATGAGCATCGTGCTCTACCGATTCCTTCTTCGTTTTTTCGTTTCGCACGTTTCGGACCGCGCATACGCCTCTGAAAAGCGTGAAATATAAAACGTGTAAAATTAAAAGGATACGGGCAACGTAAGGAGAAAAGAAATTCGCGAAATGCAAGAAGGCAAGAGAATGACGCGGCCTAAAGTATATAGCATAGGCCAAACAAAGCGACGCTACAGGAGCTCTTGTTTGTTCGTATAAAAGTCCGATCCACCTGTCGTTTATTTTCCTCCTTCAACCGCTCTCCCAGTTTACGTCCGCCCCTCCGAGCCCCGGGACGAAAAGTCCTTTTCCACCCCTCGGCTTTCGCGAGACACGCTTTTCCCCTGCGGGGTGTAAGGCGCGTTCTTCTTTACGAGCGTCCGTATGCCTTCCATTTTCCGTGCAACCCTGGCTTACACACCGTATGAGCAATTCTGTATCGCAGAAATGGCACTACGGATGACTTCCGGGGTTTCCGATCGTAACCGAATCACTGAATAACGTCCTTTGCAGGAGGTATGGAATATGGATGGTACGGGGAGTAGGATGAAAACGCAGTTAAATTCACCGCCATCGCTTCTACCTTCCTCGCCAATTTTCTATTCGACATGCATAATGACCGAGGAATCCAAGCTTCGAGTATGCAAACGAGAATGCGAGTTCCAATGTGCAGGACTAAGGAAGAAAAATTTTGCTCGAGAATTGGGGAAACGATTTTATATGCAAGATTAATTCTTCGACCTGAAAATCACTTCTTTGTCGAATATTTGTTTATCGCTTTAGTTTTTAAAAGTCTTTACCCTGGATAAAAATTAATCGTAGGCTTAATACTTTGAGGAAAATATCTTCTTTTTTTCTGTACTTCGAATTGCTTCCGGTGATCGATTGAGCTCTCAAATTAATCACGCGCCTTGTCAAGTAGGTGAAGAATGAATGGCTATGAGTTGTTTGTCGTAAACGCGCCTTTGGCCGGGTTCACAGGTTTTACAACTTGACTTAGCTCGGACTATTAAGTCGCAAAAGTTAAACAAGTAGACAAATGCACGAGCGCAGCTAGGCAGGCGATGTAAAATATAGAAGCGACCTAACGCGTGACGGGACGGAGATCGTAAATCAGTAGGCATACACGCGTGTTATGGATGTACGTATGTACTCACGCGTGTAATATATCAGGCGAAGAGGGAAGATTTAAATTGCTCCGTTTCACCGATATTATTATACGCGCGGGAAACGTAGGTATAACACGAAAGCCATGAGCGATAAATCAGCGGGTGCAGGGCGATAAAAAAAAAGGCAATAAATAAATGAATAAATAAAGAGGAAAGAGGAAAAACGATATACGGTATAATTGCGATATTTATCGCGACGGTGAAAATGAACAAGCGAGAAAAAGAGAAAAGAGAGAGAGTTGGGAAAGTAAAAAAAGCTCGACTCTCATCGAAACGAATATAAGCTCCAGCTTTTCCATATCCTTCCTGGCGGATTTCGTGGCACTATAACGGCTGTTGAAATCCTCTACTCATATCTCGACTTTTATAAGTCGTAGTGAAATATACGACTTTGTTATACAGCGCATAAATTGTGCATGCGACTGACACTCGACTATCTACCTTATATGTATGTCCAAACATCCGTATAGATAGATGAAAGGAAAAAGCGGACAAACAGAGGAATTCGCGAGGATGAAGTGTCGGGTAAATTCTCATCCGTGCAGCAAGCGGTGGGTAGGCTTTGAATCTGCGTGTATAATTGTGTAGCAAGTACCGGGTTGATTTGTTTGCTCAGCACACACGAGGGTTGGGGCGCAGAAGCTGAGCTGCTCGACGATTAGCTCGCGAGGCTCGTTGGATCGTCGTGTAAAAAGTGGCTGGATTGTTTGTCGGAGGAGGAGGCGTGCAAGGCACTTGGTCCAAACCGCTTGTGACAGCTGGAAGAGAATTATACCCCGGAGGTATCGGCCACCGCGACGAGCATCGCAGCGTCGAGGGGTGAATCCGCAAATGGAAAAGCTCCCGTTAAATATTTATCGGCGGTGTAGGCGGCGGTATTTATTTCTCTCTTTCCGTCTGTCTCCTCCTCGTGCGTGTTATTCCGATTGCTGATACATCTTCGCTACCATCGCTCTTCCGTTTCCACCCCCGCCCCTTCTTTGCCAGGTTATGCCTACCATCAACTCTCAAAAGTCGGACGTACGCGGCGCGAATTACTCTCCATACGAATTCGTATCAACCCTCGCAACCTACGACGACGATTTAACTTTTACAATCTAACTTTCTTCAAACGCCTCGCGCGTAGGCATCCGCCTAGAGCGTTAAGATCCGACGCTCGTTTCGCGAGCTTCAAACGAGGATTTCACCGCTTCAAGCTCTGCTTGGTAGTCGAGCACGTTTCGTTGTTCCCTTCATCCGCAGAATGTAGGATTCGAGAGAAAAGCTCAAGTCTTTGGAACGACGAAAACTGAAACCTCGAATTTTTACGAAGTAGCAAAATGACTGAAACAATTAGCGTAACAACAGCAAGCTTGAACTTTGGGTTTGCGTCACTGATTCCAATTTCTTCGGTGTATAGCTTGAGGAATTGATTTTTTTTTCCAAAAATAATTACGCCGTGACCCGAGGCTCCGCATTTTTCTCCATTTGTCAAAGTTAATTCGTACCGGTCTTCTGATTAATTATTCTTGCGTCGTCGCGAAGACGGTGGAACAAAATGAGGAGGAGGAGTTGGAAGGAAAACGTGGTACCAGAGTTCCTCTTATTTTCCTTTAGTATTTTCGCATCATCTTTTTTCTCCTCATTCTTCCTTTCGCCTTAAGCGCCTTCCACGAAAATAGTAATTCGATCATTTTTCCACAAGTCTTATCCCAGATTTCCGGCTATACTCAGAAACCACTGAACTAGTTCGCAAGTTTTTTTCAACTTGAAACTGACTAAGCGAAGGATAATATTTTCTGCCTTATTTTATCTCAGATCGAAATCTTTCCAGAAGTAATTTCTCTCACCGTCAATCAGGCTGAAAAATCCTCGCATTTATAACATAAGACTTTGAACGTGAAAGCTCACAACAAGTAGATATAACGAAAACGGCATCCAGATTTTACGGACACGAGTAGTAAAATTGAATGGAATGTTTTTTTAACACCGCGAATTCGCGGCACGCCGAGAGGGAAAGATAACAAAATGAAATTAATCCACGGCTCGTGAAATCGCGCGATTACTCGTCTGCGAATGAAGTTTATATACCTATCGAGTTTGCTTTGAACGGGGGCGGAAAAGAGGCGAGGGGTAGTTCGGCAGTGGGCATCCCCGTCCATAAACTCACCGCGTGGCGCTTTCATCTTTGAATTTAGCCCCGGGTTGCTGGAAGGATGCCGACACCAGCCGACTATAACTGTCCGTGGAAGTTTCGAACTTCCTTTTCAGGCCCATCATGCCTATCCGTCTCTCAAACAAGACGATAATCAAGCCACTTGGGCCACGCTGTAACCGTTACACAAAGCCCTTCTCATACCTATCCGAGGCTCGATTCAAGGGGGCGAGAAAGACTTCCTCGAGTTAAGCGAAAATGAAAATGAAAATGAAAATGAAAATGAAAATGAGAACAGCGGGACGCCTCGAAATGCCGCCGAGTCTAGACGCCGTGGCTTCTTGTTAAGCCCCATAACTTGAGGTGTAAACCGACGTACTCGGCAAATAGTCCAATCCAACTATCTCATGTCTAAAAAGTTTCTCCCTGTTAAACCGGGAGGAATTCTGGAGCACAATTTCGCTTCGAACCAAACTTCTCAAAGTGAAAAGGCCTGGAACTGTTGGAAGGAATTAGGTAGACGAACGTCTTCGATGCAGCGGTAACGCATCCATTTGTTTGCGGATGTAAAGTTTTCCTCGCAGCACGAGGCGGCAGAAGGGAGAAAAATTACCGCTTTTTATCCCCCGTCAACAAGTTTACAAGCCATATACGACCGCGTCCGCACTCTCGGCGAGACGGTAACAACCCCGCGGTAATACGCATAATACGCCCGATACAGCCCTTGGCTGTTGACACCTTAATGCCATTATATATTGACATAATAGTAAATTCGTTACGTTCCACCAGCTCGCCGCTCCCTTTGATCGTCACTCGTCAGGATCATTATTGTTTCGGTTTATACGGCTAGAGCAGTAAAGCCTAACTCCCGTAAAATTGTTTGCTCACGCTTTCGGTCATAATTTACCTCGTTACGGTACAACTTGTCCGCCTCCCTGTCCTCTTATAATTGCACTGTACAGGCCACGTGGCATGCGCCGGCGAAAATTGAATATACCTTAAAAAAAATGCACTTTGATGGAGAGAAAATAAGCTAATGTGTAAAGAAAAAGAAAACGAACAAAGAAACGAACGTCACAGAGATAAGATTGAAATGTATTTTTTCTTCCTTCGTTATGATTTATTATTACTTTTTGATTTTTATTTATAATTCTCATTCTTCTTCTTCTTCTTCTTCTTCTTCTTCTTTCCCCTGAGTCTTTTTTACTTTACACTTTTGCATAACGAAATTATTAATGCGCGCGGGACGCGATGAAAATAATTCAAGTTTAACTGCGCGAGGAGAGGTGAAAGAGAGGGAGGAAGGGAGGATATGGAGGAGGAGGGAGGAAGGGGAGGCGCGGAATTACGCTGGGAAATGGATCGGAATGGAACTATTTAAACCGGGTGAAATTTAAAAGTGGCTCTCTCCCTCCTCCATCTCCTACTTCTTCGGCTTTGAATGTCAACGGAGCTTTTTTGTTATCCCTCAAGATCGTTCGACGCCTCGAAATGCAAGTCGCGCGCGCGCTAATTGAGGGGATTTCGAAAGAAAAATTGTGGCAAATTAAAAAATAGATATATGACGCATAGCCAGGCTAATATAATTACCCTCGACGATTGGATCGATGAAAAATTTTTATTCCAAAGAATTTTAACCCTCGCTTCGCTTTGAGGGGTTGTGAGGGTTGTTAGGGAAATTCAAGGGGCTAGTTAACCCTCGACGAGTTACCAGTCAATTAGTGCCACTGCATTTTTTACAGCCTTGTAGCCAGCTGGTATCGACTTTTAGACATATATATACAGTCAATTATTCAGAAGCTCTAACGATGGACTGATTATACTAAGATAAGGGCAGACAGAAATTGACGATTCGAGAAGCTTTTTCCGAATATCTAAAGAGGAACTTGAAATTCTTACGGCTAGCTGAATATTTTACAAATTTTCAAAATTTTCCAAAACCTTGAATCACGTTTAACAGACCTCAGGTCTGTTCCACTTTAAACAAAATCGATTCAACCAGACAGATTTAACCTATTTCCGTTGACTGAAAGAAGTTAAGAATAATACCAAAGGTAACGATCATCTCACCACAACTGCAATTCAGGGTTTCGTAGACGTCCTGAAGAAGGTTGTAGTTGACATCGGTATCGGGATTGTCGAGTAATTTGTTCCTGAAATAAGAGAAAAGCTCGTGAAAGTATCGTCGTAGACAGAAATCGAATGGAGGGTGTATCCATTAGAGAGAAGTACTGAAAAGAGGGCGGCTAATTCGATTATAAACTGAGCAGCCGGCCCGCGCTCGGTTCAAGGGAGGTTCGGGCGTTTGTCGCTATCGAGAAGAAAGCTCGGAGGGTTATCGTCCATTAGGATCACGTTTTCGGGAGTCACGTGTCGGCGACGTCGCTCCTTTCTTATTGTCCTTTCTCTCGTCGCAAAGATGGAAGACGGGGGTCGAATTCGGGGCGAGAAAAGAGACGCGTGCGCCTCGCGAGCACGCATCGGCCTCTTTGAATGCCATTTCCGTTGCGGTATGGCCGCACGAAAAGCGCGCGGAAACCCGCCGTGCCCGAAGCGAAATACGAAATACAATCTTCCCCGAATTTATCGCCCGGAAACTCATCCTCCAGAATCGCATGGACGCG
Source organism: Diprion similis (assembly GCF_021155765.1). Classification (NCBI taxonomy): domain Eukaryota; kingdom Metazoa; phylum Arthropoda; class Insecta; order Hymenoptera; family Diprionidae; genus Diprion; species Diprion similis. The sequence goes on from NC_060115.1 coordinate 1,893,267, forward strand.
CGTTGGGCTCAAACGAAGCGAGACGAGGACGAGGACAAGGACTTTCCGTCTCCTGGCCTCCTCTTCACCCCCAGGACGCAGGACGAAAAAATCAGGTGCCAGCGTTTCATCCCTTATATATTAAATCGCCGGCTCTTTGCTCCTCGCCGCTTCTACGAGGCATTGAAATTCGGACGTAGATTGAGATTATTAATTATTAATAATTATCATACTTACAAGGCGGCCGACGTCGAGATCGGCAGCTTCTCCTTTTTCACCACCGTTCCAAGAGCCGTCGCAATAGCTTCGTCCTGAAAATCGAAGATAAAGATGCGAATCGGAAAGACGAAATTCAACACGCCGTCTATAAGCGGAGATATTACCAACGCCACGGACAGAGTCGGGGGAAGATCGTTGATTAAGATTCGGAGAGAAAAGGCGAGGGTGGAATTAGGGGGAGGAAAGAAACGTCAAGCAAGCAGCAGCGCGGGGCGAAAGGGGTGCAGCGAAACTTTTCAACCCCCAATCACCGTGAATCCGAGTTCTTGCAGACGCTCCCTTATAACTCAGGGGGTGATAAAAGAATTTCAAGAAGGAAAAATAAAAAAGAATATGAAACGAAAGTAATGAGAAATATTAGCGCGGTAGAGCAGAATGACTTTTCTTTTTCGAATTCTCTTTTTTCCTCTCTTTCATCGTCCTCTTTGCTCTCTTCTGCATTTTATGGAATACTCGATGCGACTATCAATTCGAGTTTCACAGAGCTTCGGAAAGTTCCCAACTCCGATTTCAGCTTTTTTCTCTTCGACGATATATGTAATATAGCTATAGACTTATGTATAACTCGCCTCGTGTATTTACCAAGTTTTCTCTTCATTTTTCCCCGAGCAATTTTCTCCTTCTACGAACCGTTTTATGCCCCAAGTACCCACGTTCCCGCTCTCAAAACACTCCGGGATGATGTTTATCCCTTTTTCGATAATAATAATAATTCTTTGCCTCGGAAGTGACAATCTGACGGTATTTTTTCGCTTTGAAATATCTTATTTATTTAGTATATCTACAGACCGCGATTTCAGCGGGATTTCCGCAACGTTTTTTTCGCCTCGAAAGTCTTATACAATCCGGTGAAAAATTGTACCAAACTCAACTTCTGTCGTGGCCGAAATTTTTTTATTGAAAAATTTTTACTTTTACAATTCCATTCAATCAGAGCTTCAATCACGAAGGATAAACGAGCCGCTGAAACTTCGTTCATTAGTCGTTGCTACGAGTCTGAAAAATTCTTCTATTCAGAAATCAAGCACTTGCATGACTCGATCTGCATTTCCAAGGTACCAAGGCTTCAAGTAAGCGCATATCAAGCTTTAAATAATCCATTCCTCTACGAATTCGTGGGGAGTGACTCATAGCCACGAGTATTTTCCCTCAACCCCATCAGGCGGGGGATTTCGGCCGGTCCGCGATGATGATGGATCCGGTAAGTTTTACATACGGCTGATGCTGTTCGGGTTAGATTGATTAGATTTGCGAGGATCGAGCGAGTCGGCGCGAGTTCCCTTTTAGCGTGCAAATCTACCGACAGGCGAGGGCCGCGCACACATCACGGGGGTGTTCATCATTCACCCTCACTCTCGGAAAAGCTCCTCCTCACCCCGTCGAGATGCATAATCTGAAAGACTGTCAGTTCGCAGTCATGTTAGCATCCCGGATCCCGGATCCCGGAAACCACCGGGTGCAGTCGGCATTGCCATCCATCTGGCGAACGTCTTGGGCTTCCGGTTTATCCGACGCGTTTCATTACGCGTGGGACGGAAAGTCGTTGGGTCATGACTGCACCGCAAACGTCGCGATCGGCGGCGAATTTTCCCCAGAATACAGCATATCGATAACCCGATTTGCCGATGGGGTGGCGAGTCGGAAGGGATGTCAGCGCGGAATCGGGAAGAAAAACAGCGGACATGCGGGGCGCGACTAAAGTGGGGATAATTGAATCAGTTAACCGAGAATCACACGCTTTCGGCGAAAAAACTGGGTGCTCGATCAGCGAAGCGGAGGTCCTTTTGTCAGGTGAGGTCAGCCGAATAAAGGACGAGGACCTATACCGAAAGGGAGCAAAAGTCCGGCTATAAAGCGCCTCGGTTAGAGACCCTGGAAGTGCAGAATGATCTGACGAAATCGGCAAAAGAAAAATCGGAGAAAATCGGGGGTAATTTCAAGTGCATGGCGTATTACCGAGGGATTGGTAAGAACGAGGACCGCCGCTCTAAGGTGCTTCAGGTTCAGGGTCTGCGTGGCTTCTTGATCGTCGACTTCGTCGCCGACGAACGACGTGATCTGCACGGATGATTGTCGCGGCGGTCTCGTTCGGTGATCGTGATCCCCGGGTCGACGTTCCTCCTGATCGCCGCAACCAGTCGCCGGCACGTGTCTCCAAGAGAATGGACAGGCCATTTCGCACCCCGTCCTGGTCCTCTTCTTCCTGCTTTTTATCCCTCGATCCTCACCAAAACTGCTGCACGTACTGTCCCGCGGCTTCTTCACGGCGTCGTCTGCACCATCAGCTTCTTCGACGAGGTGCAGGGATCATGTTCATCGAAAACGATCACCGGCGCTGAGGAAGCGAGAAACGCGCTACTGTCCCATCGTAAATTCGGCGCGTTTAACGAGCCGCGAATCTGGGCACAGGTGACTCTCGCGGTCCCAAATCCGGGTTCTTAAAAACGGTCCACAGCGGTTGGATTATCCCTGAAACGGTCCTCCGGTAGCCCCGCGTCTCCATGACGCGGTCATTAAAATCACGGCGTTTAATCCGGACTCGATCGGAATTACTCGGTGCGCGTTAGGGGTGGAAAAAAATGATAAGAAATAGACGAACACTTGATACACACATGGGTGTGATTCGACCCGTTACGCCGGCCTGCAGCCCCCTATTAAGTGCCGATTTTAAGGTATCCAAGGAGGAATCGCTTGCGACGATGGCGCGGTATTATGGCAACATGCCGCAGCGCCGGTGGTGACGAGGCGCGTAGCGCCATACTGGATGAAAATTGACCGAGGGAGTTCTGCCAGCTCCGCGACCACCACCACCGTCGTCACCACCACTAGCGCGAGCAGCCACCCTCCGCGAGTTCGGGGGCTAACGCTGCGCGAACCCACCCTGAAACGGGTGGAGAGGGATGAAGAGGAGAGGAGGGGGGAGGGAGAGAGGAGAGAAGAGTGGGCGACGGGGGGAGGAGAGGGGTGCGCGTGCGTAACACGCCCTGGCCACCTCGACTTCGCCGACGACGACGACGACGACGACGACGTGCCTTGATCTTCATCCGTCCCAATTTCCACCCCCGTGAAGACGGCGTGGTTGCCTCTCGTCTTACCGATGTTGTTAGGTACCCGCGTTTAGAAGCACTTAGCTGCCGTGCAGCAGGCCAATTCGATCTTTCGAATGAACCGAAGTCACCGTGTAAAATAAACGCCTTTACTTCTCGCCACCCCTCTTCCTCCCCCCCCCTCGAATTATATTTCACCACGCCACCCACGCCGATCGGATCGCTTATCCCTGTAGAAATATTCTTCGCCCTCGATTATCTCGCCGAAAGTCATTCCGTTATGCCACGATGAGATTCTTTTCTTTTCTTTTTTTTTTTTTTCTTCTTTTTCTACTTTTTTCAACCCCCCCCCCCCCCCCCCCCGGCAAAGTCGTGCCGATTTAACTCACCCCCGCACCCTCCTCCGCTTACTCGGTACCGCGGAGTGTGACTAATAGACTAATCGAGTTTGGCAGGCTGTCGATATTCTCAGGGAAAAATGATCCTCCCGACGACGGGCGTGCACCGCTTTCCTTCGCAACCCTCCGCGTAGGTACACGCTTAATAAGACTTTGGTGATACCGAGGCATTTCTCAATTCTGGTTAAACGACGCAGGATTGCATATAAATTTTAACCGTGACTACAAATTACTTTATTATTCCGTGATTCTCTCCTATATGGTCTCTCTGCCGTTCCTCTATTCCTCTTCCGCGGTTGAATTTAACCCGAGTTAATCCCCACGTGTGACACCCCTTCCCAGCACCTTCGTCCTTTGCCAGATTTCTTGAATATGCATAAAATAAATTAATGTCTAAGCAACCAAGTTAATTGCGTATCGCGAGCAGAGACGACTAGAGGACAACGCTGTGATAATTCAAGGCGAATCGGATTGCTGGAAAAATATATTCCGAATTTGTGAGAAGGTCAGATTTCCATCGTGGATCGAGAGCAGACCGCGGTATTCATTCCATCTAATTCGACGGTGGAGCGTACTTGGCAGCTACTAACCCTCCCCAGAAATTCATTTCTTCCGCTGGGTTGAATAAAAATCAATAATGGGAGCAGGATCATCTATAATACATATAAATATCGTATACGTGCAGGGAGACATGTGGGTTGGGGAGAAAAAAATTTTTGGACACCGGTACGTCTGTGACTATCCATCCGTGGCGGGTCTTCTGACTTGGAATATTCAGCGTATGATATCCGTAAAAAAGAAAGTGAAAAAAAAGTGAAATAAGGAAAGGTAGAAATAAATAAATATAGGCAGGGAATTTTCTCGGGGTTGCAGGTGGTCGGACAGAATTTCACCCCCTGTCACCTTCGTCCGCGCGGCCGGACGCGGGGTGAAAATTTATACGAAAACGTGCGCCCCGCAAAACTCGAGGGGGCTGCAGGCTATCAAACTCGCCCCAGGCTCTCCCTTTCGAAATTTTAATCCCGCGAATTCACACCGGTCAACATTTACCCTTGAACAAACACACCCGGCTTCGACGAACCTGCTTCGAATTCTATATTAACACCTTCGGGTTCGATTCTGTTTTCGCCGCGTTTGATACAGCCTGGAGTTTAATATTAGGGTGGGTCCAAAAAAATAAAGACTTTTTTTTTTGTTTCGTTAGTCACCGTGAAAATATCGTTCAAGATGACGGACAAAAAATTCTGAAAAAGTTTCAGCTCTTAATATTAATATTAAGAGGTGCCTGTTTGTGATTTTTCATTTCGAACGATCTACAAACTGAACGATCTACAAAAAAGGTCTCTTGAAATTTCTTCGTAAATCTACTGGTTCAAAAGTTGATAAAAATATAAATTTTATACAATAGTTTACGTTAAAAACTTATTTCTTGTAAAGTAATCGGAAATTTTAGGAATATTTTGATGTTTCAGTAAAGAAGATAACATGAACCTTAAAGAATATTATATTTTTTTCGTTTTTCAATCATTATTTCATAGTGGAAATGAAAAAAATCGTGAAATTTGACGTAACTAATTTTTAACCTTAAACAGTTTTTGAACCAGTAGATTTACGAAAAAAACGCAATAGACCTTTTTTGTAGATCGTTTAATTTCCTGCAAAAAAAAATTTTTCTTCTTTACGATACGCTAATCCGTTGTTGAGGAATAATATTCCAAAATAAAAAAAAAATTAAAATTTCCTCTTTTATTTAAACGGGAAATGGAAAATCGCCAACGAGCACCTCTTAATATTAATATCAATAGCTCAAACTTTTGCGGAATTTTTTTTTTTTTTCATCATCTTGAACGATACTTTCATGGTGACTGACGAAAAAACAGTAATTTTTTTGGCCCACCCTAATATATATATATATATATATATATATATATATATATATACAGTAGGGGAGGTTGAGGTAAGGGATATGATGGAGGAAAACTAGGATGAGATGAGGAGACAAACAAATGGGCAAAGTCGCTAGCTTACCAATCGAGCTTTTCCGAGGCGATAAATAAATCCGAGCTCGAAGGGTTTATCGCTCGACGTCACGATATCAACGAGAAATCCATCGTAACGAGCTTATGCCTCGTGTGCGTGTGTCTGTGTAACTACAGTTTCTGTGTTCGATCGTTATAAAAATCTTGTTATTTTTACGATCATCCGCAATACAAACCCCGTGATTGCAAATCGATTTATACGACGTAAAGGCGACGTGAACGTTCCTCTCTTCTCGCATCTTTCATTCCCGTTTTACCTTGCCTCAAATTTTCTCTTCCATTTTCCCCGCTACTCGTACACGAACTTTCACGTCTTTCCAAGTCCCGCATCGACGTTCGTTTAACTATGTTGATCGATCGGCGAAGTTGGATACTTCGGGCAACCAACCGGTCCCGCGGGAATATCGCGCGGGACAATTCCTAGGGAACGTAACCGATTCCCGGTTCTGTTTAACTATTCAAAGAACGGGATGCGACGCGGCCCGAGGCGCGTGTCGTAAAACAATAAACCAGGCGCGATGGAAATTCGACAAAACTCACCCTGGATGCAGGACAGGGTGGATCCGTGGCCCCCGCGGTTACCGAGAGTAAATATTCGGGAGCTGGGCAGTAATGTAACCCCTCACGGTGACGTCGAAAATCAACCCCTCGAGCCTTTTTTCCTCCGTGACGTAAAGAGCAAAGTTCGCGGAACGCCCGCGGCGCCGGGACAACTCGAGAAAATCCGCAGAAGGGTTTTTCCCTCTTTGGAACCTGCAATCTGCGGGCTTATGCATTAATTAATCTCTATGCATTGCTCCAGCCGCGCCGTTTCCTCGGCTCCAAACCCCCGCCGCCACCCCCAACCATCCCCGACTCGGAAATTGTTTCCTCATACGTTACGCGTTCGTCTTTCTCTAGGCGAGCTACACCAGCTCATCCCCATTACTCATCGATATCCTTCTCGGTCGTATATCAACGTTTCAACCCCTCCGCGCATGCTGTAAACACTTACCCGCCGGCTAGATTTGTCCGTCTATCTGCACGCCACGCGGTGGAAACCAACTCTAGGAAATTTGTTTGCCGAACATTCTCTCGTCTTTACTTCCGTTTTTATAATGCCTGCACAGAAATTTACGACCATTGGGAGGCGTGTCATTTTTTATTTATTTTTTCCTTTTTTTTTTTTATTATCATTCGTTAAACTCCCCCACGTATAATTTACTTGCCCGAGTTTTCCATTTCGTTGTTGGAAAATTTTCGTAATTATCATACTCAAGTTGAGAGCTCCTGATAATGCTGATGCCGATTCGATCCACACCGGGAAAATTAATGCCGGCTATATCGAAAACGTCCTCGACTTAGACGGATGGAAATAAGAAAAACTTTGAGGCGTGTCAACCTCCCTCTCGGGCGGGGTGCGAATTTCCCATTTACTCGGATAATTTCCAACGACTAACCGAACGTCTCTCGGTCAACGTGATAATTTGCGTCGGTCCGTCTTTTGCAGGGCTTCGACTCGGATTGCGCAACATGCAGGAAGCTTCTCGAACCCCCGGCCAACCAGGGATGCGTGTAAACTCCTGAAGGAGGTGAGGCGGGGGTGAGTCGCCGCGAATGAACCGGAGATAACGCTTTATAAACCCAGCGACCGATTCCCGAGGGTTCACGGGTCTGTGGATATCTTCCCTGTGGAGTATCGGATCAGATCCTTTCCGCCCTTGGCTCCGCCTAGACGGAGCGTCATTTCCGTGCGGGCAGGACAAACTTTAATAGGCAAGTTTCCGATAAAAATCCGGCTCGAGATTGAAACCAGGTCGTCGAAATAATTCAAGTGGGTAGGTAGGTGTATACAGAGCTAACTATATAGATATATACACGGTACAGGTCTGGTCGGGGAATCAGGGAACAAACAAACGGCGAATCCTCAAATAATTCACCCCGTGGGGCTTGCAGACTGGTTCTCAACGCATTTAATCCCATTATCGCAAACAAGTCCATGTCCATCGATCAGCGTGGCCTAGGAGCCGAAGGCGAGGCGAGAAACCTACGAGCGAACGAAAATCACGAATAGTCGTTTCCTCCGTGACATTCGTTTGTATTCGTACGATCATTCCTCGAGTATACGAATAACGAGGGAATTTTCTTCATCCCCTAATTATTTTATTCGCCAACCAAGCTGCCAGTAGTACCTCCATTCACTTATTATTAACAGCTCGTTGCGAGGAATCTTCGCACCACTCACCCTCCTCTGCATTCGCGGGGTGTGTTTTACGCCGGCTGGGTGCGTTGCCGAATCTACACACGCCTAGTCCAACCACCCTCGGGCTCTGTCGTATATCTTTACATATTGTTGGAGGAGCGGCGTAGCTTCACTCGAGTAAGTTAAGCGGATTGAAGTTTTCGCGTCGGGTGAAAGAAGGAGCGAGAGAGGAGCGGCAAAGTGACGGGCGAGGGGGTAGAGAGAGGGAGAGAAGCTTTCATTGAGGGGCGGGAGAACCGAAGAGGGAGAGAGAGTCGGCGGCTATCTAGGTGGCGCAGCTGGAGTCGAAAATCGATACCTATCTTCTCTGGCGGCTGGTTTGCAGTCACTGCCTCGTGTGCACGAGGCGAGCACCATTCCATGGTTGGCTTCGACGCGAAATGGAATGATATTGGCAGCGAGCACATCGGGGGGCACCACGTTCTCGTACATTGTACATAAATTGTAAACAACTATGGTACGTCCGACGGAGAGGGTGGAACCACTGCCTCGTCACTTTGAATAATATCGACGTTCTCTCAGAATTTTTGAAAAAACTGCACTTGTTTGAACGAGAGAGAGGATAAAAAAAAATTTGTCCTTTTTTTTGGTTACGTTCGGTTATTCTAGCCAGTTTATTGTTTTCGATCTGTTTCTTTGTTATCTTCAATCGGAGACAACCCGTGAACGATTCTACGTTTAGTCGACGAGACGATGTAGTTTCATCGTTCGATTGTACCGATTTTTATATTCTTATTATTGTTTGATTTTGTAACAAACTTGTCTCGTTTGTTGTGCAGTATGGTTTTGTGAACTACGCCCTGGAATTGCTGGTAGTGAAGACATTCGACACCGAAACATGGGAGATTATAAAGTACGTAATTACCGTCATGCACTTGCCAAATTTCAACCCCTTGTCAAATTTTCACGATGTCTGTGTGTCACTGTTTTTCTACAATTCCATTCCCACCCCTTCGCACGCGATGCACGAAACCAGACACCCTTGAATTTCGATGATGTCACCTACGAAGGAAATAAAATAGACGTTTTGTGTCTGTTTTTATTAAATTACATTTTTATCAAAGTTTTCATTACATCTGATTAAAACTTCACAGAGATATGAGATAGATGACGAGAACACGAGTTGAAACGACGCGACGGCACCGATTCGCAAGTTCCTCGGTCTTTATAAAAATTCAGTATTTATTAAATCCCGTGCGATATTCACTCGGAATTCATATCGTTATTATTATTATTATTACTATTTTATCCGTGAATTTTTCACCCCTCGTATTCACCGATAGTCGGATACAAATTAACGTCAATTAAAGTCTGGCGGATTGAGTAGGGGTATCCAGGCTCGCTTTGGTGGGTGTGACAGAAAAAAAAACAAAAAAAAACAGGAAAATTTGAAACGGCTTAGAAATTAGTTTATCGATATCGAAACTACAGGTATCAGCCGGCCTGTTGACTGCTCTACGTTGTTAAAGCGGTCCAGCCTCGTTTCCACCTCTAATTCAATACAAATTGAAAACGGAAATTGGCTTAGATGTAATCAAGATCGAAAGATGTCACTTGTACCAGGAGATAAAAATTCTTTCCGTCCTAAATCCCGAGAGTAAATAATGAATATCCCACGGTGACAACAATAACGATGGTAATTGATTGATAGACGAGAAATGAAGAACGTGCGTGAAAATGACATGAAAAACGAATGATCGTGAGTGTGACTAAATTTTCATGAATATTTCAAGATTAATATTCGAAGAAGTTTCTTTTCAAGTTCGTCTTATGAAAAAAATTTTAAATACATTTCTCCAACCGTCGCGCAACGCTAATTCAAGCACCGAATTCGATTTACTCTTTAAGGAGCTTTTAAAGTTGTTCGGAAAATCGTTCTTCGGTGAAATCTTGGCGTCTTTCCCTCCTTATCGTCACGCGCAGATCGGCTCTCCTGCAGCCGGTGTGATCTATGCATGGATTACGTTTGTAGGTTATTTAACACAGGCAAACCGAGTTACAGAGATCACGTCAACTCGTAATGTATCATGTATACAGCCTGCAAAAGGAGGTAGCTCGGTACAATCGACAGTATCCGCGAAAGCTCGAGTTGCGTGACAGATAAGTTTTAAGGAAGTAATAACTGTAGTGATAATAACATTAAGAGCAACGAGATTTTGGTGGGAAATATTTCGCCTCCCGACATGATCTGGTATCTATTTAAATATTTTACAATTTTAAAACCGTTTTGTCCGAGTAAACGCCGAACGAAAGATCGTTTTATAGAAAACTTTGTTACCTACCGATTGGGGAGGAATTTTTTTCGTTTGCAACAACCCGACATTAGCTATTTTATACTCGGACGTGTTTATTCGTTTAACTCAATTTCATAACTGCAGGAAGGACGCCGCCGTCAATATGGAGGGCCAGTTTTTGGTCCGGCAGATTTACGACGACGAGATTACGTACAATCTGATCGCAGCCGCGGTCAACCGCCTCAGTAGGTATTATCGATACATCTATGATCCTTCGGGGTATTGATACTTCATTGATAACCCTCGGCCCGATAAACGCCCGACTCCCTTCCAAATCTCCCCGGGGGGTCTTTTCTTCCCCTTTCTAATTACACCCCTGACGGTGAGGAAGAAAAGAGAATGAAATCGGAGTGGAGGGATCAGGGAATCGCGAAGTGCGGTTTGACTCGGGGATTTTTATTATTACATACTTATATATAATATACATGTATATACGAGGAATAAAAGAAGCTGAAAACAGTCTGCGCAATTTGTCAAAAAAGGAAGTAAGTTGTTTTTTTTTTTTTTTTTGTTTTTATTTCGTTTCTCTTTCGCATGCTATATAATACAGACCCGCATAGAGACCGTCAGATTATGCAAAATGTGATTTTTCCATTCCTTTCTGTCTCCCCAATTTGCACACGATTCATATCTCTGCATTTCGCGTTGTGCGAAATGAAAGTTCAGGGAAAAGCTTTAGCGGGGATGCCGAGTTATTTCCGGGGAATTTACTTCCCGACGTTTTACATTTCTTTGCTTTTTCATTCTATTACCTGTATCGTTATTATACATTATTTTTTTAACTCGATTTTGTCCCCTCTTGACTGCAAGGAAACTCGCGAGCGCAGAGTAAAAATCCTCCGCCATTTAGGTCGAGCAATTTAGGTGTACGCATGGAAGAATTATAGTGCCGGATTAAGTTATTACATTAATGAAATTGCCGTGTAATTTATTGCAGACATCCCGGCTAACGAAATACTCGAACTATTCGGTAAAATGTTCTTCGAATTCTGCCAGGATTCCGGGTACGACAAAATTCTACAAGTACTTGGCGCTACCCCGAGGGATTTTTTACAGGTAAATATTTCACCGCCACCCCCACCCCCCTTCCCTTACCTCTTGTACAGAAGACAGTAAAAGAAAAAGAAAAAAACGAGCGCAGAGGATAACGAAAAGTTCCCTCTTACACGATGAATTCCTCGCAACGTCGCGACGTCAGAGATCGTCAGACCGGATCAGCGGCACTTATTCAAATGCTGCGGTTTTTCCTACGCGTTTCACGCCAATCGAGTTTGTCCGTCGCTCTATATATATATATATATATACACACAAATCTACAATTGAAATACGTTTTTAATCCAATTTCCATATATACGGAATCCCCTCATATACGGGGACGAAATCCGCCATTTCTACGTCGCGCCACGTCGGATTTAGAGAGGGAATTTTCACCACCTGCAGCCGCTCGTTTCGCCTATAATGTATTCTACGTGTATTGTTTTTTTTTTCTTTGTTTATTAATTTTTCTCTTTTTTTTTTTTTTTTTTTTTTATTTGCCTCGTATTCATCCGCGATTTCCGCCTCTCTTTTTTTCTCCGAATTCAATATTCCTCCGAGTAACGATACGCCGTCAAGCCGTACATATTATACCATTTTGTATACGACAATGTGTATTATTACGGCGATCAAATTCGATTAAAATACAAAAACGCCACTTTTGTAACACACAGAGAGAGAGAGAGAGAAAGAGGGGGGGGGGGGGAAGGGGGGAGAAAACGTTAAAAAAATTCTAAAACTCCTTGCGATTTAGTCGCGAGGCGTGAAGCGACAATCCGTCAAAACGCGGGGAGCTCTCAAGGCGGGTTATAACCGGGTCGCGAATTTCCACCTACAAAGGGCTGGGGCACGTCTCTTTGCACGGGTGTAGTTAGTTGCGCGCGGGAAAAGGCGACGAGAGACGTGCTTTTGGCGGTGGAAAATACGGTTTATTATGCTGGAGAGAACAAAAAGCGAGGGAAGGGTGGGGGAGGAAAACTAGAATGAGGAAAGAGATGGGAGGAGGGATAAAAATAACATGCAATCCAAGAATTTGGACGCCCTCCACGACCACTTGGGCACGTTGTACCCCGGAATGAGGGCGCCTTCTTTCCGATGCACGGAGAGGCCTGAGGACGGGGCTCTCATCCTGCACTACTACTCGGACAGACCTGGACTCGAGCACATTGTCATCGGTATAGTCAAGGTGAGGTTCGTTGCTTCGCAAAAAGGGTGAGTTTAGGCCGTAGAGTACATTGGAGACATTTTTAGAACCGAGTGATAATACGATCGGGGCTTGGGAAGTTAGGCTTGAGTTAGTTCAGCTGAATTTTATCGCGATGTGAATTCTTGGTGTTTATTTTGGGGGAAAATAGTTGGAAAACTTGGAATTTTTCTTTTTTTTCATGGAGAATGATTTTGGAGTTTATTCTTGTTCGTAAAAAATTCTTGGAGTATGTTTCAATAGAGAAAATAAAAGCTTTTTAATAAACTTATTATCACACTTTTTATACAAGCAGCACAGAATTTTGAGCTAATCTGCGTCAAGATAATTAGAAAAGTGTCGAAAATGAACGAAATTTTGAATGTCTGGCGGTCGTTCGACGAAATGTTTCAAATTTTTTTGAAACAACCTGGAATTCATACCGTTTTGAGTTGACAGTCTGTATGAGAATCTCTTCTCATCATCAGCATAAGACCAAAAAAATTAGAAGCCCCAATTCTTTTTTATTTTCACCACAAATTTATCCACCCGACTGTTCTCCAACACGTGTCAAAAAATTTTCAGCAAAATTTGATCAAACTTCCTGAATTTTTTTCTTCAAACCCAAATACTGCCGTGATAATCTGATGCAGTGAGCGATGTTCCACTCTCCGCATCTTGCAGGTACACACTCGTCGGTTAATTTCCCATTAATTTGCATGAGGGGAAATTGACGTTGAATAAGGAATACCGGCTCGGAAGCTCCGCAGAGGGATGAAGTTGCCCGGGAACCGGCCGGTTTTCTTCCTCCTCTCAAGTCTCCCGATCCTCATCCATGCTGAAAATTTTCTCCTACATTAAGATTCGCTCCTCTCGAGGATTAAACCGGAAGTTCTTTTCACCCGACCCCCACCCCCTCCCCACCACGAACTTTAAATTTTCAAAATTCCGTACAATTAATGGGATGTAAACTTTGCTCAGACCGTGGCGAAGAAGCTGCATGGAACGGACGTCGACATGCGGATATTGAAGACGAAGAACGAGTGCGATCATGTCCAGTTTCTTATAACGGATTCCTCGACTCCGGGAGTCGTTTCAAAACCGATGATCGCCGAACTGCAAACTTTGTCCCGAGGTAAGTGGAGACCTGGTCCAGGACGAATTCCGCTGTCCTTTGTCAAGTTGTTTTTCACCGGTTTCTTTCCGTCTACTTTCTACCCTCTTGCATTATGCCGTACCGTCTGCAGAATTTTATTCAGCACGAAAGTTTCCCGGCAAGATTGTTTAACATATCCTGTTTACTCGGTGAGTTTTTGCCGCGAGCTTGCGGCTTTCGAATAGTAAGAAACTTGGCACGACGAAACTTCTGGTCGCTCTTTTCAAAAGTTAAAACTAGGACGGAAAATTCCGGGCGAACTATGATATCCTTGCGCTTGGTTTCACCGAATTTTCCTTTGTTTTTCGCGTCGCTTTTTAAAGCCTCATGAGACAGAGTCGCTGATCCCAAAAGGCGCCAGACAAGCGCCGACGCTTCGGTCTCATGATTTAAAACAATACCCTCGACTACAATTTCTGGGTAATTAGCTTCGCCGCTTAGCGATGCGATATCATCTTAATTCTTGGCTTTCGCAAATTTTACTTTATTGTAAGACAGGACAAGCCAAAAGCTCCCTCAAGCGCCGGCTGCAGAGACGTGGAATCTTATTATCCGAGTAATCTTGTGTGCATTGAACGAATCATTCAGACTCTCCGCGTGTAGAAGTGAAATTAGAGAGGGGAAAATGGGCTTCGGGCTTTATTGTTACATTGACGTAATAGCGGTGGTAATGATAATAACAACAACAACGAGAACCTTTCACGATTTCGACATACGCCCGCACCCTCGCGCTCTGCTCTGAAACATGGAAAACAATGGGGACAAAAAATATGTGCTTTTTATTTTATTTCAAAGCTTCGCAAATCCAGCCGACCTGCCACACGCCAAAATTTTGCGCAAGATAATAACAACAAGCCGAGGCACCGGGCAGTTTTCTCCCCCATTTTTAAAATTAAAACGGTTTTACATGTACGACTGACTTTACATTTGCGATGAAGTCCTTTCTCTCTCTCTCTCTCTCTCTCTCTCTGTCATCTTTTTAATTCCTTTTATTACGATCGAATTGTCATCGTCACCGGTATATCCTCATTAATATCGATTGGCAAAATTTTATCGTCACACGTTTAAACTTCCATCCATTGAAATATTCGACTCTGTATCGAACGAATAAAACGACTTGGTTTTCCGCAGGGTGATAAAAATTTTATTACACCTCCAGTGACCGTATAAAGTTTCCTTTTGTCGAGCGGCACTCTTCTGCAGATCTGCACTTCATAGACACCGTCGATGTTGTTCATTGATGTTGCAGAGCCCAGGGTTAGTCCAGCCACCTTTTGCCGGGTTTTTCCCTTTCATCTAATGTTCAACAGACAGCTGACGATTGTGCAAACCGGCAGCACCATCACCCGGGTCATCCCTCAGGTTTCGACTGGTAATTGCAAGCTGAACGACATCCTGCTAACCGTAAGTCTCACTATTCTCGTATTTGTTTCTCAACATCTCCCTTTTCTCTCTTCTCAATTTCCTTTTTCTTCCCCTACGGACGTCGAGTCCACCTCAGAAATTCGGGAGAGGATATTTCCGATATCTGTCAAGTCACGTGACACTTCATTACTCATTGCTTCGAGTTTCTTTGGATTAAACTAAGCCCGTTCGGTCCGGGTGATGTAACGTTGCGTTTTGCTTTGTCGACGTTTTTTTATTTTTTTTTATCGGTTTAACGAGTTTATCCAAGCCCCGTGGAATATTTAGGGATTAGGCACTTACTCGAGGGCTCTGAAATATTAGAAATCTGACGACGCCACGGGGACGAATGTTTGGAACTTAAAGAAATCACGAGAACCATTGGAATTTTTTGATTATACTCTGACTGTCCAGCCTTCTCCTTATATTCTCACTTCTCCTTTAGTCAATTCATTTTTCCAGGTCCGGCCCCACCTCGAGTTGACTTTTGAAAACATATTGTCACACATCAACACGGTCTACGTCTTGCGAACTAAAAATGGCGTGATGAGGGTCGAGGCAGCTGAGGAATTCTCGAACATGCGTCTTAAAGTGAGACTAAAACACGTCATGCTAACAATGATTCGAGTCTTTTCATGGGGGAAACCGTTTCAGTGGAGATGAGTGTTACAGGATTTTGGTGAATCAGTGCGAGGAATAGTCGCGAGTTCTTGCGGGTAACGAGAAGATAAAGAGAATTGAATTGAATTGAATTGAATTCAATTGAATTCGCCGGTTGGCGGCGGTAGTTTGAAGGGGGATAGAAAAATTACTGAAACGGTAACGCCGACTGCGTAATGCTAAATAACAAAGTCGAGTAATCGGAGTAATCGGCATTCG
This sequence comes from Diprion similis, assembly GCF_021155765.1. Lineage (NCBI taxonomy): Eukaryota > Metazoa > Arthropoda > Insecta > Hymenoptera > Diprionidae > Diprion > Diprion similis. Next base: position 1,909,202 of record NC_060115.1, read on the forward strand.
CTTTCGCTCGCAGGGCCAGATGCTTTACATCCCGGAAGCGGATCTGGTAACTTTCTTGTGCTACCCGAGCGTGATGAATCTCGACGATTTGACCAGGTAACGGTAATATTTATTTATGTTAGGTCATTCCTCGAGACAGCGCATGAATAAATTGTGTGTATAGAATTACGTCACCTTATACCATACACGCGATCTGTCTCTCACAGAGCTCGTAAGATTCCCCCAAACTTCTTCCTCCGGCTTATAAGATTCTCTTCCCCTGTTCTATCTTCGCACACGCACATTTTCTTCTTTTTTTTTTTTATCATTCTTTCGTATTTTTCTTTCATATCTTTCACGCCCGACTCGTTCCCTCCCAGGCTTTAAATCGCGAATAAATTACTGCGCTGCACCGAAACCGGAAGGTAGGTAAAACCTTCTCCGGAACGTTCGATAAATTTTACCCTTTATCACCGCACCTACCCTTCTCCCTTCATCTCTCGATTATACACGCATCAATTAAACCCTCCTTAGTCTGATTTCAGCCGGCCTTTGTTCCTCGCGTATGCCAAATCACGCAAAGCCTCGTAGTTGGCAAACGTTTGTTCATTTTAGTTATAGTCTGTTGAACCAGTCGCTGGTCTGTAATATGCCGAACTTGAAACTGTATTACCTTTGCTCAATTTTCCTCAGTATTCTCCGCAGTTCAGGGATCTCGTGTTGCCGTGAATCGAGGGGGAAAAATTGTTTCGCCCCTTTGAATTGGTTTCATAAAAAAAATATTTTTTTTACCACCGAATAAAATCCCTTACGCAGCAGTATATATCCCGGGTGAAATTTTTTTAGGATCAATTTTGCTGGTATAAGTTCTCTGAAAATCCTTTCCACCGTCCCGTGTTTTCCACTTTCTTTTTATTCTCTCACTTTTTACGTTTCTTCTTTTGCTTATATTTCGCATGAATTTCAGCCTGCGAATTTGAGTGATATAAAAAAATGAAGTTTTGGGGGGGAGGATTTGCCGGGAGGAAGAGGGAGGGCGAATTTGTCACGTAATATCAGGAGGGGTGAACGTCTACGTGACAGAGTGTGATACGGAAGTGAGTGGGGCGAAAGGGTGGAGGGCTGGTTGAAAATGGAAGAAAACAGCCTGACGAACCTTTTGAATGGTTCCTGAGATCTCGTCATCGCTCCCTCGAACTTTCCGCCTTTCGTGTGAATATCCCTTTTCTCAAATATATTATTTCTTATTTTCCGAACGAGAAAATGGCTCGCCAAGCTTCACGCGCTTATTTTACGTCTCACCAGTCGTGAGCGTAACTATGAAGGTATTTACCTCGAGCCCCTCACGGGACATAACTCACCCTGAGATATGTCGTTTAATTCCATTGTTTCTACGGGGTGAAGTACCCCTCTGTCGACTCGCGAGAGCTTGTAACTCCCCCATACCTGCCCCTCGCTACCTCTCTCTATCTCTCTCTTTCTGTCTTCTCTTCTCTTCTTCTCTTTCTCTATCGATCCCTCCTTGCAGTGCAAGAAACGCCTTTGTTTCACTCGGTTCTTTCCAGGGGGCGACTTTTAGTGCAGAAGGAAACGAGCCCCGTATCAGCCCTTTGGCTGCAGCGAGAAATATTTGCCTCTGACACGCGATGTTCACCTGGTTTTTACTGCGCCAGCTGTTTTAGGGAGCAGGAATTTCGCCCGGAGACGAACCGTGAATTTTCATCCCTTCGATACCCGGCAAAAATTTGTCGACGACAAATCGGGCGGTTTCGATAACTCGCCCTTTTTCTTTCACCCCGTATTATCTTCAAATCGATTGTTCGCGCTTGCACTTTCCTGGGAACCTTTCGGCAAGCTTCTAGAACATTTTCACCCCCGATAAGGTCTCTTATCTCCCTCGGCGACCCGCGAGCAGTGAAATATGCTTCACCGGCCACGACCGAGTCTTAAGGCAAATCTGTACCTTCGAGATAATTTTCCCTACACTTTGTGCACCTGTTTATACTGTACAGGTTATGCATACGTATACACCTCCTTTATCTCTTTCTTTCCTCTTTCGCCCCTTCTTCGTAGCGAGTAATTTCCCTGGCACTCGTAGCTTTCCCTGGAGGGATTCGTAATTAGCGTCTCGGTACGCAATTATTATCAAATTACCTCGCAGGTCTCGTCAAACAGACGCAATTGTTCTCATCTCATTAACCCTTGCTATGCTTTAGCTTGTCTGTAGGCATATTTTGCATTATTCTGGTCTCTCTGAATAATTCGTGAATCAGGGATGACCGAGTTTCCTCAACGCCTTCCAAAAGCCTATAGGTATAGAAGAAAAAAAATCGTCGCTTCCAAGGAAGGTGATTTTTTCCAACCGACTCTGGGAATAAAAAAAATCCAAAGAATCGAATTTCGCTTTGAAACAAAGTCTATATAACCGCCCAGAAGTTGAACTACCTTATTTGTTTGTCTGTTTTCATCCCTGAGAACATTGCAGTGACGCAGATCTGATTTCATAGTAAAACTTTCTCTCTTTTTTCGCTTCATGTTTTTTTCATCTCCAAGTCTCTCTCAGTTCACTGCGAAATGGGTCAAAGAATCGAGCGAAAAACAACGCTGTAGTCGTACGATGAAGAGTTTTTTTCCCTCCCCCTCGATATGTATACGTACCTATATCTGTTCTTTATGGATATTCAATGACGATTTTATCGTACCTCGACGGGACAGACAGACGCCAGCTTCACCCTCGCAGTTGAATTTCATCCCCTACCAAAGTGAACATTATTTCTCCATGTCCCGTGATGGTAGTAGACGGTTTTTTCTACGGGTCACCCGTACAAGTGATTTGCTCGAGAACTCGTCTTGTTCCTTCAGGCGTGGACTCTATCTCAGCGACATCCCCCTTCACGATGCTACCCGGGATCTCGTCCTGATGTCCGAGCAGTTTGAGGCCGACTACAAGCTCACCAGGAACCTTGAACTGCTGACGGACAAGCTTCAACAGACGTACCGTGAGCTGGACGGCGAAAAGCAGAAGACCGACAGGTGAGAATTTGTCAAGGATTCGAATCACGTGACCTGGTTTCTCATTGTTTCCATCCTTTGTGACAGGCTCCTCTACTCCGTACTGCCGATATCGGTGGCCAGCGAATTGCGACACTCGCGACCAGTTCCAGCCAAAAAGTACGACTGCGTGACGCTGCTGTTCTCAGGAATCGTTGGATTCGGTGCCTACTGTGCTGCCCACACGGATTCCAGCGGGGCTATGAAGATAGTCAACATGCTGAACCAACTCTACATCGCCTTCGACGTGCTTACGGACCCGAAGAAAAACCCAAACGTCTACAAGGTGCGATTATTACCTCTCGTGCAAAACCCCGGCTTTGTTACGGTATGGTAACTTGTTGAAATGATTGTCGATTCGGTTACACGAGGGAAACTTTACAGCGTCTGTAATTAAACGCAACGTGCTTCTAATTGATGCATTTAACTATATACTCTGAGAAACGGACGCCAAGACTGATATATACCGAACCAGTTGCGTTGATGTGAGACCGGCAAATTAACCACTTATTGCCCAGCAACACAACACGCGGTTGGTTCTGCCACTTGGTATTAAGGCAACCGTACCTACGTCGATATATATAACTTGACTCGTGAATGGTGCTCCATCGACATTTCGTGTTTGGGTACAGTAATCGAAGCATGTCTCGGTTACGAATTGTCACGCTGTTGAATCGAGGGCTTGATGGAGGAGCGGGATGAATGATTACAAAAGGCCTCCAATTTACCAAAAAATTCCACACCATGCTTTCTTATTCGTACCAATCATCACCCTTGTAACGAAATGTATAACGAAAGTAGCGACGCTCATTTCCAACCTGTTCAATGCCTCCGTCAGGTGGAGACTGTCGGTGACAAGTATATGGCAGTCAGTGGATTGCCGGAGCCGTGTCGAAGCCACGCTCGCTGCATCGCCAGGCTGGCCCTGGACATGATGGATCTGGCAGCGGACGAAGTTCAAATCGACGGGGAGCCGGTGGTGAGCATTTTCTGTTTTTATTATCATCATTCCCGAAGCGCGGGCGGCAACTCGTTGAAATATTCATTTGGCTGTCGCTCGAAGAAAAGCCACCCCGACGATCAGATCGTTCTAGGATACGGATTTCATTTCCGTACATTTTCTTACCACCGTCAAAGTTTTCCTCTAGCTTGTATTTATTTGCATTACAGAACTCTCGCCCATCGAGTTTCTGTCAATTCCAATAGATCGGAACTTGATATATGCTCACAAGTTTCTGCCTAATGTTTACACTCAATTCATAAGGTTTTATGTTCGGTTATGATTAACGATTTCAGGGTAGTTAAAGTTGGCTCACTGTAGAAGTGGCGTCTTTCTTAGAGCGATCGACTTTCCTTCACTTTCCTTGTCAACGTGTTTCTCAAGTTTCGCACAAAGAGAACAGATTTGTTTTTTTTTATACGTTTTGACTTAAATTTAGATACAGAATATGTGCAACCTCTGGTGCTTCAAAAAGCACGTAATTCTTTCGTAGATCAGGGTTGATTGATCGGTTGATATAAAAATGTAAAGAAAAAAAAAGAGTGAACGGTATAAATGATGAATCGGAAAGCTTTTTTGTAATTATTGTAGGGAAGCTTTTCAGTCCGGAAGGAAAGATTGCGAATATGAGATTTCGAGGTAAACGAAGTGTATTTTTAGGTCGCCAAAAGTTCGACGGTGGAGAAGGGCTTTGATCGAGCAATTAAAATCTTGAATACATAACGGACGATAAGTCAGGCAGCCCGCCGAGTTAAAGGTCTGCCTGTTATTAGCAACCCCCGCAGTAGTATAGCTGTATAACGATGGGAGGAAAGAACCGAATGAAAAACGATTGTTCAATTTGCAGAAAATTACAATCGGGATTCACAGCGGGGAAGTCGTCACCGGTGTAATTGGGCATCGAATGCCGAGGTACTGTCTCTTCGGTAATACCGTTAACCTCACCAGTCGGACCGAAACTACAGGGGAACCGGGAAAAATCAACGTGTCGGAGGACGCATACAGGTATGTATAGTACATGACGAACATCGAATTCACTCAGCGACACTCACACCCGCTAATTGGCAGGCTTTTCCGAATCAATGAATCCAGGGCGCGGGTTATGTTCCGTCTGATGAATAACCACGGATGATAATTTATTGTCAAATCCCACGGTACACACGGCTCGACGGCAGTACAATAATTTATTCATAAAACTAGAGTGTTCGCGACACGATCCGCGCCTCGTCACCGCCAAACAATGCTGATCCCTCGATCAGGAATTCCGACTGTCAGTCGGCGAGGAGGTCCAGGTACTCCCGGAGGGATTGGGGTATTCTAAGTTCCTTAATCCCGTGGGGGAGGGCCCAGTTGTCGAAGAGCGACTGTCGCACTCGACATCTGCAAAGGTGTTTCAACTCGGGTGGAGACACGCCGCTTCGTTCGGGGGGCACCAGATTGCTCTCGACGAATTTCGGGTATTGATCGTAGAGCGGAACCGTCTCCACCCCGCTCCGATCGGCGATGTGACTCGGGGTATTGACCCTGACCAGAGGTACCGTCCGCAGAAGCACCCTCAGACAGGCGACCAGCTGAGCCGGATATTGACCGGGCTCCACGTCCAGCTCCGAGAATTTGTTGAGGATCATTTCGAGCGGGGACGGAGATAATCCGTCGGCGCAACTGGACGCTCCGTACCTCAGGAGGAGCAGCAGGATATCCGGGCTTCCGAGCTGGATGACAACCCGGATGGGAAGGGCTTGCCCGTAGGACTCCATTGGGACGTCGACGAAGCGACACTTGCCGGTCGAAGCGGGACTCGAGTAAAGGAGCCGGCCGGAGTTGGCGTGATCCATGAAGTAGATCAAGGCTCTGATGTTCTCCTCGCGGTCCTCGAAGTCGCTCTTCCACCCCGACAGGAAATGCGTCACCCTGGTACCGAATATCGCTCCGACGAATATCCTCTCGAAGGTCTTCTCGCAGTAGAATATGTCGTTGAGCAGCCGTGAGACTATCTCGTTATTGCGTAGCTCCCAGTCGAAGCAGAGCTTCATCGCTATGTACAACACGTTGTGGAACTTCCCCAGAAGACAGATCGACCCGTTCTCCACCAGCGTCAGGTTGTGGTAACGCAACGCCGCCAGGACCGCCCTCTCGCACACTTCCGTGTTCTCCAGCTCCTCACCTGGGGCAAGAAGAGTCCTTTGATGCTGGTTTCGAGAAATCGAGATTTCCCGAAAGTTTTTTTTTTCTTTGTTATCGGTGGGGTGAGAGGAGCACGACGGTTGATGCGGATATTCTTACCTTAGGTATTCTTCTTCTTTTCTCTCTTTTTTTTTTTTTTGTTCTTTTACTTACCTTTGGCACAGCCTTGGATAATTGCAGTGAAGTAATTGACTAAGGCACGTCTTTTGTACCGGGATAAAAGGCTGCTGCGTTCCATTTCGGAGAATATTTGATCAAAGTAACAGTCGATAACCACCTCCATTATTTTTTTCCCCGTCGTTTGAACAGCCGGATGAGATCAAAAGAAACGAATTAAAAATTGACGGGGTCGGGAAGGCGAGCAGTTGTGAAGAAAAAAACACGCGGTTGACACGACGGAGGACAGCGTGAATTTGCCGAGGGAACTTCTGTCCGTGGAAGAGTGAAAAGCTGGGTAAATTCGATTATACTTAGGGATGTATTTAGCCGGCTTCACGCCTGCAGTTCTCGCTCGCTCATCGTATTACACGGCTCGATATCACGTGACTCTCGCTTTCCGCGTATCAGGGGTGAAAAGATATATACCATTTTGTTTACCGTTTGTTATTTATTTCAATCCAGTATTTCACGAAAGGGAAAATTATATTTTCACATTTAATTTTCATTCCGAGTATTCAAACGAATGTTTAGCTACTAAGCGTGAAAGAAACGTTGAAAAGAAAAAGAAAAGAAAATCATTGATACGGTTACGGCGCAAAACGTTGTGGAAAATATTTTTTCCTCGACTAATTATAGAAGGCTTTGATCTCGTTGTAATTAACCAACTCACCGAGCGAGGACCGTTAAATTAAATACCTACCGGCGATTTTGCATCAACCCAAAAGTTTGAGACACGTTAAACGACGTAGCTTGGCTACCATATTACCTGCAATAACGAGTAAAAAATGATACAGATCGAAACTGCGTCTGTATACGTGTATACAGCACGCATGGTCAGGTACAGTTGATGAAGATTTTATTTTTTTATTTTTATCTTTCGTGCCAAATGAGTATGAACAGATCGAATCCTGGAGTTGATGAGATACAGGAGTAACGGACAAGCCTCGAAATGTCATAAGAATAATGACTATACTAAAGGCTTTATTGCCAACGTTTCAGACTCGTTCTAGATTACCATTATTATTATATAAAGTTTATCAGAGCGAATCTCGTTATGAATATGTATCGATGATTTCTGACAAAGATACGTATCATCTCTCTGGTGACACGCAACGTCTGGATTAGATCCGTCAAATCAACCCCGTTGAAGTGTTCGGAGGTACTTCTGATCCGCGTGATGGACGTACTCGGCGATAACCAAGTTTCTTGGGACGTCACGCAAGAGCACCTTGGAGTCACAATTACTTTCTGACGAGCTCGTGCCGAGATATTATGAATACGGTTTGTTAAGGTCCGGGAACCGGCTGCGCCGGAAATTGGCCGAGCCTCTGGCGTTTCGTTTCGTAAATTGCCCCGAAGCAGCTGTGCTCTGGATGGTGTGAGCTGCGCAAGATTTGAGTTTTGGAAAAAGGTGCAGGTACCTGCATGGAAGTAGGGAGTATTTTGAACTTTGGACCGTGGTCGAAACGGTGGCTTTCTTATCGGCGTACCTACTTTGTTCCAGATACCTTTGCATGCCGGAGAACCAGGACCCGCAATTTCTTCTGGAATACCGTGGGCCAGTGACCATGAAGGGGAAATCGGATCCAATGAACGTCTGGTTTCTTACCAGAGAAAGGGAGCTCGCAGCGTAACTCATGTCTTCAAGGAAAACTGTGTATACTTGTACTCGATCACGCCGTTACTTATTCATTTTCAAAAGATTCTCGAAATAGCAATAACCACACGCGTTAACGACCTACATATATACATACACACTTAAATATAAATTATATTAATATATACAAGATAACTGATGGGTAGGCCTAATAGTGAAATGTAATGATAATGTATACAAATAAATATCGCTGTTAAATATAGTTGCGATAACCGCGTTGGTCCTAAATTAAAAAATTAAAAAAAAAAAAAAACCGTTCATCGTAAAGTCGAATTTGGGCCGGTTCGATACGCGCCAACAGTTGAATGTTTTAACATCGTTCTATCTCTTGTGAGCAGGAATCTAAGCGTACTAGGCAATCTCTATTCTTAATGCAAATCAGGAAAGCCTTGTAACACTATTGTTGTTATCATACCATAATCATCATCATTATATTCAAGCGATGATCAGTAGTTCCCAATGTTGCTGTTGCTGTTGCTGCACTGAAATCACTATACTCACCGTCAGCGACAATTAGAATTACTAAGAACTCGAGAGAAACGATGACTACGACAACGAGGGGAAGGAGGAATGGTTTGCACAGCTTTCTTTCTTTCCACGAACTGATACTGATGAGCCAGCAAAAATTAACGATTCGTCGCGAGTCTTCGATCCGCTGCTCGCTGCTGCTGCTGCTGCTGCTGCTGCTGCTGCATGCAGGACTGAAAAATAAAATACAGTATGAAAATTCATTCCACAAATCATTGATTGCCTTTGATCGTTCGATTCTTCGATGGAAAAGATTTGAAAAAGCGAATGCATCACTGCACCAAACCCCAAACGCTTCGAAATTCTTCGGCCTGTCAGCAGAACGTGCATCGACATACCTGAAATCGAGGAGACGAAGAGCGAGCAAGTTAGTCAGAGAGTAACTTAACAAGTAAGTAAGTTCAAAAGCCAAGAAACAAGTCTCGTCTGGCCCCTGAAAAGAAAAAGTGTAAACATCGGACAGACGACGGTGCTAAATAAGCAATGAAAATAGTGCAGCTCATTAAATTGAGCGATGTGTGCCGAGCATACGTAGCTGCACAGTTGAAAAGGATATCAAAAATGCAGAGTCAGAAGGAGAAAGAGAGAGGGAAAGAGAGAGAGAGAGAGAAGACTGACTGCAGCTATGTGCCCTGCAGGAGAGGAAAAAATAATGATGATTCAAAAAGAGCCGAGGCAAGGTGGAAAGGAGGAAAAAAAAGGAGAAACAAACACGAGGTCCCCACTCGATGCAGGAATGCGGCGAGCTGAGGGAGTGTAACGGAACCTGTTCTAGTCGTGTTCTTCCTCTTCCGTGTCTCCGTCCGTGGGCAAGGTCAACGTAACGAATCCGCTCAACGATTTCATCCGATCGGACCACAGGTGCTGGGCTCGACCTGCTCGATGACTTTGAAGGCTCAGCGTCTCCGTTGACTGTAAGGTTAAGAACGAACGCCGATGAGAGAGGACGAGGTCCTGGACGAGGACTGCGTACCTGGAGTCCAGCGATTTCTGCAGGTGTACAGGTAACGCAGATATCGGCGTCTCGTCCGTCCCTGGAGGTGTATTCAAACGACAAGCCGGAGGAGACGATGCTTGGCGAGTCGTCAGAGGACGCCACAGCCTTCTTACCGAACCGAAAACTCGCTTCGGTACCATCGAGCCAAGGGAAAGGCGAAGGAAGGAGAACCACGGACGGCAGTCACGAGGATCGACTCGACTGGGTTCCCCACCCGAGAAATAAGGCTATTGGAGAAGGAGTGAATCGCGGGCCGATCGCACTCTCTGGTAACAGTTTACGGACAACCGCTAGAGCCGAGCGTTCTCTCAGTGTCTTAGGTGTTCTATCGTCCTTTTTGCGCCGCGTGGATACATATATATATATACATATATACATATAAATACATACACACATTATATATACTAGAATACATATATATATGTATGTATATATTTTTTTTTTCTCTCACCGCCGATCGGAGTATCGCGAACGGTAGTAAATCCTCGAGGATTATTGCGTCAAATTTAAAGTGCCGTTTCCACCTGGTGATCGTTATCTGGCCTGGAACGAGTAGCCGATACCGTCGAATGGATCCGGCGTGTCGGTTCAGCGGTATATCGGCGCAGGTAATAACGATGTGAAGATAAGAAACAGGGCGACAGAGAGATAGCAGGTGATACGGGAATCCGTGGATCGGGTCGTGGAGCCCAAGAGCGAGAGACCTTTTCCCCACTCGGGTATTAAATGGACGAGGTGAACGGAATGACCGTCTCTCCGGCACTGCCACCCAAGGAACGGAGCTGCAAGGTAACAGGGCAAGATGCGCGCCAGACGACAATCTCGATCCAGACTATCCAGAGCCTCTCCCTCCCCGTGGTGCCGGTCGGCGGTCGGACTTCCGAGGCCGGAGCAACGGTATTTGTCGGTGGCACAGTGCCACCAACCTCGGCATCGTCGGCCTGGCGAGTACCGGTGGTGCAGAAGTCGAACGGTTATCAGTCGCTGCAGCAACAGTCATCGCAGCACCATCAGCAGTCCTCGCAGCCTGCCCACGTTGTCAAGATTCGTATAAACCCTGACGACTCCGCTGGCAAGGTTGTTTCCACAGTGCGAGTCACTCTCGACGAGGAGAAGCTGTACGACAACGTTGCCCGAAGCGGGAACCATCACCACAACGACGACGAAGACGACGACAAGCAGAATAACAATAACAACAACAACAAAAAGAACAACAACAGAGGGGCGGAGGACGAGGAGGAGGAGGAGGAGGACAGCTACAAGAATAAAAACAACAAGAATACAAACAAGACGATACACAACGCGGACGGAGCGAAGGTGCAGAGTGCGGGTGCCCTGGTGAACGGTATCGCGAGTGACCGTGGTTGTGTCCGAATAAGTGTCGGTAGCAACGAGGCGGACGTTAATCGGGAGGACATGATAGTACAGCGTGAAGTTTCTGGCGCGTTGAGCTCCTCGGGCGGGAACAGATCCAGTTCCTGTTTCTACTACAGCACGTTTCAGGGCTCGATCGGGACGATGGTGATGTCGAGCGGACAGTGCTCGCCCAGCGACACCTTGGACAGCGGGACATGCAGCGACCTGGATGGGACGCCGCCACCCTTGCCGAAGAAGAAGAACGCCAGCACCGTTATCCTGAGCGGCGGCGGGCAGCACAACAGGACCGGGAGCCTGACCAGCAGCGGGGCCGAGATCGACAGCGATGACAACGAGAGCAACGTCAGCTGCGATTCGCTAAACAGCAGCGAACTGAACGCGGGCGCCGACGAGCTCGGAGGCAAGCCGAAGGAGCCCGACGAAGCTCGCAATCTCGCCGTCAAGGCGGCACCGATATCCGTCAAACTCCCGGAGCCCACGTCACCCGATAACGACGCGACTCTCAGTCAAAAACCAAGCCCCGACCGCGCTCCGTCACCCGCGGCATCGTCGATCGGGACCTGCTCCGTCTCCTCGAAGACGTCGAGCACCCCTCGCGTCCGGAGCCCCGAGGGCCAAGAGCCGACCCGGCGCTCTCCTCCGGTGGTCAAGGAGTGCGCCTACGAGGACAAGAAGATGGAACGCATGCGAATGCAGGACGAAACGGCCGCGGCCGAGTTTTACGCGAACTTCAACCGCGGGAACGGGACCAAGTACCTCTACGACGACGACAGGTTCTACAAGTTTCACGTGAACGAAAACCTGCAGGAGGCCAGGGACGTCGCCAACGCTGCCGCAGCCGCCGCCGCCGCCGCTGCCCTCGCCGATACGGAGGGTGACGAGTTCTTCGCCGGGTACAAGATGCTCGATCGCGAGGCCATCCGCAGCGCTCGAGGCACCGTCAGGGGCGTGAAGAACAGGGTGCGAGCCGGCATCGCCACTTTCCTCCAGCAACCTGCTACCAAGGTGTGTATGCGTCATACTAGCCTCGGGTTTCGGCCATCTTTCCGCGAGTCCTCTTCAGCCGGGTAACGGTAGTCCGACAACGCGTTCCGAGTAGTCCTTATCCTGCGGCTGTCCGAGCTCGTTGGTCCTGGCAAGGTGCTTCTTCCTCGGTATATTTATTTCGCCCCGGGCCACGGAGTTCGTTGATCGGTCGCGAGGCGAGCCGTCGACAAGAGTCACCTTTCTCCCAACTAATTTTAAGCAGGCTGAGAACCACTGTTCGGTACCTGTTTCGGGGACCGGCTCGTCGTCTCATCGATTTTTTTTATTCCTCGTTCTTTCTCCTTCTCTTTCTATTCTTTTTTCTTTTACTCGAAAATTTTATTTTTGCACACGCGCGAAGAGTTCTTCAGGTTATATACGAACTGACGACTCATCGGCCCCGGGTCCTCGCTGCGTGGTCTGGAAATTATCATCATCATCATCATCCTTTCGTTATTTTTATTTCTCTCCTCTTTCATCCTGTTTTTCTTGCTCCCGAATACAAAGCCTTTCTTCGTCGACGGATGCATTCTTGCAGTACCAGCTCCTCACCAAATCGTAGCCTCAAGGTTTTATTCCTCTACGGTGACCATCGTCCCTTGCAGGCAAGTTTTAGTCCATTGACGTCGAAACTTTCCGCGAAAACTCGCATTCCTGAATACGAACCACGACGTATTATTACACCGCGATTCACCGGCAACCAAAACCTCGCTAGCCTCCGGCGATCTAGGTACAACGTCCATGACGAACATCATATCCTCTCCGTGGCCTCGGGGGAGCAGAGGAGGTAGATACTAATAACAACGCGATTTGACAGCTGGCCACGTCACGTATTAAAAAGGCAACTACACAGGAGCGTGACAATTTCGTACACGGGAAATAAAAGCACTCTACAATCTACATACATACTTTACATAACAATATGCCATTTTATGGGCACTGAATCGGCCAACCGATCGAATCGAGAACCTCGAGACGCGGAGCGGAGGAATTTTGCTTGTTAATGCGGACAACAACAACGTGTCGACGTACACCGTAACTACATAACGGTGTAATTAATTGATAGAAAGTGCATGCACCGATGGTACAAGACTACGAAGCGTGCCAGATAGTCGATGGGGTACCGGTGCACCGGCCGATAAGATAACCGGGAACCAGGGTAACAGCGATTTCGATCAAGTGTCCGAGACGATACGAGGGTCGAACCAAGTGCACGCGTACGGAAATCGCTTTGCAAGTGCGACACGTTCGCTCGCTAGACGCGCGCTATTCGCTGTTCGATTCTTTTCTAATAGCTTCGCCTAGCGTTACCGTTTCGTGGCACGATTCAGTCAATCAGGAGGGACCCATAGTTGGCGGAAACGGCGGGCCCCAAATTCCCTAAATTATCGGACTTGACGGCCGTTAGTCGCGTCGCCGAGGCGATAGCCCGCGACATTCCAGTCGAGAGAAACTTTCGCCCAAGTTACGCGTACCTGCTTTGAACTTTTTACTCGGCCTAACGTGATCTGTTGCTGTTGCTGCTGCTCTGTACTGCTGTAAAAGTATGCGAGTATACAGACGGGATTTTACTTCTTTGAAACTGTTGTCAAGCTAACTCACGTGAAAAATGAACAGTCGAAATCAATACTGGTGCGTACTTTCGTCCACTGTTTGTGTGACGTAGGTAGACGGAACCGAGGATTCGAGTATTTTTTAGGAATTCCACGGGTGTCTCGAAAGACTTTACCCACCTCTTACCTTTGTCTTTTCTTTCCAATTTTTATCACGCCCCAGAGCTCGGGGTCTCTACAGCTGTTCTTCGGAATTTCACAGAGTCGATGTAAAAGCTGTTTTATACTGAATCTGATTAACGTTTATCCAGAAAGTTGCAGCTTTGCAGTGCGAGCGTTCTTACAGTTTTTAATTGATCGGAAAATCTGATGTCTCCGAAAAGGACTAAGAGAAAAAAAAAAACTGATTCTTAATAACCTTGTATACTTTCATTTGAGACTAATTGTAAGAATAGATTTATAAACTGTGACACGACTTTTCCGCAGATCGGGAAAATTTTTCTAATCGAACGAATCGATTTGATCGGGGTTTTTAATAAAAAAAAATAAAAAAACTGCCTGTTCTCGCTCTCCGCATTAACTTACTTATTGTTAATGGGATTCAAATCACTGCGTCTAGACACCCTAGGTCTTCGAAGCTATTTTCGCCCTCGTGTATCGTGGTTTTGGTTTTTTGAACCATAAATATACTCGGTTGCGCCCGTTACGGTCTCGCTACTAAATACCCATTACGTAGTGAAATTACGGCGAATCGTGCAAAACATCCACCCGATATTCCCCGCCTGATGACTTAAGTTTGATCAAGAGGCTCAAACATTTCAGTCGCTCTTCTTGTCGGCCTCTTTAGAGTCACGTTACAGGCATCATCGATTCTTCGATGTTTTCGCTGGATGGCGCAACGTATTCAGACCAAGCCAATGCATGGTTTCAATAACAATCCTGAATCCCCGAGTCTGGACCGTCTTCCGGGTTCTCGGGCCGCAAGGTTGTCTCCATACTTTACAATCTGAACGGCCAATCTTCCCGCCTGACGATTCCAAAGAAGGAGTCGTACAAGCGCCGTTCGTTACTCGCCGTAACCACGAATGGTAAATTTATTCACGTGTTTATTCAATTAAACGTCTCCGAATAACTTCTGATTAATTATCCCTCGTTGCGAGCAGTAACGCGCGATGTCGGTCACAATTAAAACAGAGACTGGCTGACTGGCTGGCTGGAGCCGACGTATGATACGACGCTTAAAAAATATCATCACCGTCAAAATTATGGACCAAAGGTTTTACCTTTCACAATTTTCGCCTCCCATCTGGCCGATGAATTTTGGGCAAGGCCGGGCAGCGGGCGCGCGTTTATTTACATATTCTCTTTGCGATTTGGTGGCCGCGTTATATTGCCCAATGCCAAAGTCCTGCTCTCGGGAATTTTTTTTTTTTTTTTATTCCTCTTCTTCTTTTTATTTCTTTGGCGAATTTGTTGGAGAGAATCGGGAGTGGGAGAAGACGTCATGATTTTGAACCACGTGACTCGGCGTTCATCTCATTCAAGGCATTCATCAAGGATCTCATAATCGCAGTGCGTTCAACAAAGCGTGCCGGATGTCGGCAACCGGATATCGTTCGCTTCTCGCTCTGGCTTCTCGGCGTTTTTCGCCAAGGAAAAGAAAAGCTCGCGAGAAAAATACTCGGGAAAAATATCGCTGACGACTACTCGGGCGTTACATGCCAGAGGTTGCAGATTCGATAACCCATGAAAGAAAGTTTTTACAACTGCAAAGTAGCCGTGAGGAATGCGCGAATGTTGACAAAAGTTTCACTAAATTCTCATAAATCTTTACCGGCCCCTGAAGCGCGACGTAATATCTGGATATGTGTGCGCGCGTGATATTTGTCAAGATGTTATACACATATTTGTGGATTGCCAAGGCTTAAAGAGCGACATTTTGTAACCGCGTGAGAGATGACGTTATACGCACGTTTTTGCAGGCCGCTCCTAGGCGACGAAATGCACACGAGTCTCTTATGAAATTTTTCAATCCTGGGAGATGAAATAATCGATGAAATGGGATTGCCAATAAAAACGCTGCGCAATACTTGTCGCGATATTTGCATTTAGAAGTGTTTCACTCGTAATCTCAAATACATAAATAATTATGGATATACATGAATGTGTGTATGGATGTCTATACGTTCACCACGCAGAAGGAGGGAGAAAAATGTTTGGACCAAACGAAACCTGGACAGAAATTAATCGACGTCGTTCCCGTTTAATTTCGTTTGCCGGACGATTAATTATTGTTTTATGAAAAATAGCAGCTACGGCGTCGGGAGGCTTGTTATTATTTACCAACGTAAATAAGATTAATCCAATTTTTGTCAAACGTCCAGTTGTAGAGGAGCAGAACGAAAGTTTTTTGCCCATACAGGGTGACGTGAGTAATCGATTTGCACGAGTAGTTGTAATAAATCGGACGGAATATTAGACTGGAACAAAACAATGAGTCGAAACGTATAATACGTTTATAAAATATTGCTGAATTTTGAATAAGCGAATAAGCTTTAATTACGGTAACCATTTTCTGGGAAAAAGTTAAACATTTCTGCAAGCGCAATGGCAGTTTCCATTTTTCTAATTCCTCGAGGTTTACTGGCGGTGTCGAGGTAGCCATTTAACAAAAATGCAAAGAGGACGGGAAGGAGAACCTTGACACTTGTTCTGAAAACGGAGACTCGCCCGTCTGAAGAACTTTCTACGGTGAGGTTAACAGGTTCCTTGTTCGATTTGCGCGTGATGCAAAGTTTCTTGACCTCCTAACGCCGCGTGTCGAATCGCATTTAAGGGAGTCCCGATCGTCGGGGGTGAGAAGCCGCGTAGCATTTTGAATTTCCTCGGCCAAGATGAGCGAGGGCGACGGTATCCGGTCCGACAGAAACAGCCATTATTGTCCCGGTGAATTTTCCATTTGAAGAAAACTCGGCTGCGGCACTGTCCGAATCAGCCGGAGGACAGAGATCGAGGGGGAAAGAGAAAGCAGGTCAAAGAGCCGACGAGCGGCGACAGCAACGGAGGCAGCAGCAGCAGCAGCAAATTCAGCAGACTTCTCTCTCCGATTCTTCTTCTGCTCCTCTCCGCCCGGCGACGACGTGCAGATGCGAAATCCGACGTTTCGTCAGATTCGGCCAGAGAGAAGGAGTTAATCTTCCATGTAATCGTTTTTGCCGACCGATATAATTTGGTCTCGTCTGTAGGACCTCGAAGTATGGCGAAAAACGCATGAAACAAGACCGCGATTTTATCCTCATTTTCTACCATCGTCGGTGCCGAAAAATCGACTCGTTATCCCCGAAGATAAGGGGGCTGTAAAAAATATTCAACAAAATAGAAATCCCTTGGGTAATTCGTTGATCACGAACCTCGCGGAAAATAGGTACGAATAGTATACATTTGTGCGATGGAGACGGTGTATAACGAGGCCTCACACACGCTTAGAAATTGGCGCTACCACGCAGAAGAACAAAACCCTGCAGAGCGAGCTGCTTGTTTCAACGACTACGCACGATCCGTCTTCTCCTTTTTTACACTCGTCGGTTAATGAAAGAGTTTCAAGTGCCGCGGCTCGTGCTCTATCCGCGAGCTTAGTTAGTGGGTACATTACACGAAACACGGGCCACATAAACTCCTGCGCAAGTACCTACGTTGTTTGTAATTATAAAAAGGTTGCTCAATTTTCGATTGCGTCAGTCCAAGTGGGTCGCGCAACGGGCAGCTCGTGTCTCGTTTGGAATTTCGCCTTTTTTCTTTCTCTCTTTCTTCCTCCGTTTTCCTTCAATTTTTTCCCTCGTCTATTTCTCTCGAATCATTTTTCCAGGAGTCCAATATGATACTCGACTCCCATTATCATTTTTCTCCCCCTTTGTAATCGTTTTACCAACATCGAGGAACGTTTGATATCCCCTATTCGATGTTAAATAAAAGAAAACTATCTCTGTCAGAAAGTGAAGCCTAATGCAATACAATCGGGATCACGTAGGCAGTACGTCCTATACATATATACACACACACACACATATTGAAGCGAGTTTATTAGTTTTTTGCCAGAAATTCAATCTGAAGGTTTCCGAACTTCGTAGGTAGGTATATAATACATCGTATGTACATCATGTGCTCACACGTAAAGACACAAGCACACGTTTATCCGTGACTGGAATATCACGTCGTCGGTACGGAGGCTTTGTTATTTTTTGTTCGTTTTTCACATTTCGGTTTGTTTGCTCCATTTCATTTCAACAGTTTTTCTAAGTCGCGACGCCTCTAGCCACCGTGCAGTTAGACGCAGCGTATTATATCGTACCCACGGCTCGGCTTAATGATCTATACTCCTGTCTGTGTCTAGGATTATACGTATACGTACATATAAGAAACGGATTACCTATAGGTATATAGGCATTCGGACGGACAAACGGTGTGCCGCACAGGTGAGAGCCGGAGACCTTAATAACTTCGGGTCTACCCCACCCAAATTTTGACATGTATTGGGTCTAATTGGCGGATATTTGAGCGGGTCGTTAGAGTTTCTCTCTACAGGTCGCGAACGTATAACCAGGCTTAAGATTTCCGTGCAACGTTCAAGCCACGCGGTGAAAAGGCGCATATCTCTTGCATGTTTACAGACAGAAATTGAACCTTGGCCTCGTTGGTCAGTTTAGTATGCAGGATGAATGGCTACGATCGTTCATTTGTTCACTTTATATATATATATTTTTTTTTTATCAATGCACCCTAATTATCCTCGATCGATCTTATAAAATTTTCCCAATCGCTCTCTCGGTTTCGATACCCGGCACCCACGATACACCTGATTACTCTTACGATTTCTACTTCCGTAGAATATATCAACACGACGGCATGAATTCGGTGCCCGTTCCAACGCGTGATATCGTGAGATCGCCGTCGTGCGATCGAGGCCGCGGCTGTGTCTCGTTGCGAAATATTCAAACCGCAATATCGTATATGAGGTATTATAACCCCGAGTATAGATGCAATCCGCGTAATCGTCGATGCATGTTGCTCGGCTCTTAAATCGAGCCGCTGCAGGCTGCAATCCGGGTAAAGAGGAAAGTCATATGATCCGTAAAATTAACTCACAACTATCACGGTCCTTTTTCTACTTTTCTACTCCACGCAGATACTCCGATCATAACTTTGAATACGAATTTAAACATCAGCTCGGCAGCTGCGTTTAAGTGGAGTGATCTGTCGCTCCTGAATATTATTATTATAATGAGGAATAAAAGCAGAAGAAGGAGGCGGCAAAGTACGTACCCAGCTAAACTAACAACTCTCGATCAAGGTGCCAATTTGAACGCTTTTACGAGGAAGAGTGATCCTCCGCTTCTGCAATCCTTATTCTGAAAAAATATTGGTACAATGCAACGCATACCTTATATATATAATGAAGCTTTTGTGGGATCGAGAATGGTCAAGAATAACGAAAAATAAGCTGTGATAAGCACGCGTGCGGAAGTGAGTGATGTCCATGGAAGACACGGCAAAGGGAGTTCAACAACGGAGGCTGTGGTGGAAGGGAATTACGTGGAACGTAGACGTCGTTTCCGGAGCTTGCAGAACAGCGGTTGGGTAAGAGAGTCCTGAAAGAAGCTTTGTTTTAACTCTTCTTCCTGTCTCTCTTATAACTCTCCCAGTGCAATTAGCGATTGCCGCCCCCTCATCCCTCCTGCACAGTTGGACCAGCTGTCGCGGTCGCCTAGGGAGCAATCGATACCTACAAAGCTTGGCTGGTATTATGCCAACCGACACGTGCCTGGCTACCTGCACACGCACACACACACACTACACCGCATCGATTCACCAAGGGTGCAGGACACGAAGGGAGGAATTCTGCAGGGCTTTCCGGCGAACGTGACCTTCGCGTGACGTCACGATTTACGAGGCAGCGTCTCGACGCATTGATTAGTCTCATCGTCACAGCTGCGTTACGTGTACGTAACTGAGAAGGAGGAAGAAAAGGAAGAAACGTTAGAAATGGAAACATTGCGAGAACACCTGATTGACAAAAGGTGTTAATCTGAGATCAGATTCAGATTTTGATAAGCCAAATGTTTAAGCTCTTCCAGTATTCTGCTCCTAAATGTTGTTTTCGCTCGTTACACTTGTGCTAGAGTTGCAAAATGATTCAGAATTTTACAGAGGGATGAAACGGTCGAGAAAGAAGAAAAGGAGACCGAGGATTTTCCTTCTCGAAGTCGAGTAAGCTTCGGAAATACCTGAGGATTTTCACCAGTTGCACCGTGGGTGAAATTCTTCCAGGACATAACAGCTCTGCAGTGGTTGAGATTGTCGTGGAGGATGACGTCTCATATTTGACGACCTTATAATTAGACGAGAATTGCATCACGTCGTTACGATACTCCGTTTACTTAATTATACACCACCAGCCCACAATGGGTATTATGAAAAAGACCATTCATGCCATATTGCGCACCTCGTGGGTCCTGACAGCTGCAGCCTACTACACTATCTCTCGCTGGAAGCGATGGCCAGTCATCGGCGATGAACACTCATGATCAACAGATCAACGCCGAAGCGTCGATCATCGATCTGAGTTTAATGGGATGGGTCGGAAGATGCAATTCGAAGACAATCCAGAAGCGCAAAGTCAATCGATATTCCATCCGATTCTCGAAAATAGAACTGCTGAGTAGCTAGCAATCGTCCTTTGACGATTAGAACCCCTGATTTTTTTACCGGTTAATAAGATTGTCATGATCAGTTCCTACTCCGGTGGTGATTACCCATCTCCCTGGGAAATCGTGGAACTCCTGTTGGGTACTGTCCAACTGACAAGGAACATCAGTTTGGTATACCATATATTTTCTTTCATCTGCGGAAAAACGGTTTGAAGGGGTGAAAACGACCCTTGAAACGTGATTTCTTGACGCGTTTCATATATTTGAATGAAACCAACACTGAAATATTTTTTTAATGAATAGGAAAACTTCAGCGTTAGTTTCATTCAAACCCATCAAGTGCATCAAGAAATCACCTCGTTGGGTGCCGGTCTTTGGCGGTCGTTTTCACCCCGCTAAACCATTTTTTCGCAGACAAAAAAAAGTACGTGTCTTAGTTTTCAATGTTCTACAACATACATTAGCCTCAACGAAATCAGAGGGGGAGGGGGGAGGCACCAAACTGATGTTCCTTGTGAGCATCAAAGAGACGGTGGAATCAATGAACACCGGGAAGAATTGGAAGGGACTTTTCGTGTCTGTTTTAGAGGACAGCAACGGGGCTGAATCGAACTCGTTATAAGCGGTGTGAAATGCTAACGGCAGACGATGGTGGACACAGTGTGGCATACCGCTAAGTAGTAGCGGTGAATTCCGGTCAGTGGGCAACCTGATCTGCCGTAGCATTACCCCAGTTGGTTGCGACGGAGAAATCGACTCCTACAGTCGGCGTGCAGCGATGCTCGATCTCGGTTTGTTGGCGTCGTTTAACAAATTCGATTTGTTGCTCGTATCACTCGACAGCAGTTATAGTAACCGCAGGCCGTCTCGTGGAGAATTTTCAAGTGATTCATCAGAAACCCGCGGAACTGACCAACAGCTTTATCCCATTCCCACGTATCATTGGGCAGGTTAATGTCATCTGATAAACATGACGCCTCGCTATTACTCAGCAGCTTTTTATTAGATAACAACTGGCATGACGAAGAAGTGCACGATCAGCCTTCAAACGGCGCGGATTACGGCGCTATCATGAGGAATACGGATTGTTTTTGTTCTATCGATAGCCGGTAACTCGAACTGGACGATGAGTGTGCCGGCCACTTGTTGTATCTCTTATCTCTGCATTCGGCATACTCGTTATCGTCTGCGCGTTTCCAAATCCCACTGCAAATTACGAGTGATCAAGTTTTAGGTTGTCTATTAGAAAGTCGTAGACTCGTCTGGTACCAAGTCGGTAAACTATTTAGCGGAACTACGTGCCTTTCTCGTAGCCATTTTACGGTTAAGGGGGCGGCAAGCGTGTCTCGGGACAACCACCATAAATGGAAGATCGTCGGCGATGAGCGTTTTCGAAAGCTCTCCAGGCTATCTGGTTGTAATTAGTTCCAGTTATTCTGCAGTGCCGCGCGGGAAAATGAGGGGGGCCTGGGGGGGCTGGGAATAAAGGGCGTTGCACAATTACCGGTGTAAGTCACGTTAAAAGTGTGTAATTTTCGGGCACTTCCTACGATTTAAACCGGGCAAATCGCCGGTCATTGTGCAGCCAACCGTCTGCTTTGATTCGCGTCATTTTTTACCGATCATCCATCGGTCAGCTTGTTACGCGGTTGCTGAAGCCAAATTTCAAATTCTGAGGTAAAATTGCGTGCAGCACTGGGTTTTCCTCGGTTTTCACCAATCTCAGTTCGCTCTCTCTGAACTGACGATACTCTTTGTTCGGTAATTTTCCGGTGTACACGTCGAACGTATAACCTACCTACCTACCTACCTACCTATCTACTTGTCGAACGGTAATTCAAGGAGTCTTCAATTTTCGAAACAAATGCCGTATCCAATTTTCCATTCGAATTTTCTCTCCTTCTCTTTTCACTTGAATCTCTCCCGTTGTTGAACCTTATCTGCCTCGCTATAGGTATACGGGAACAGAAAATTCAACGGCCTGTAATTCTAAACCATAGGAAAGCTCTGCCGAGAATCTCGAGAAGCTCTTCGCTTATTCGGCCTCGTTACAGTCTGAAACTCTCTGAAATACGAGAACATCATCGTACGTGCGTACAATTTTGTTGATCCGCTACCTTACCCAGAATTCCATTCTGCCAAAAAAACCCTTGATGAAGGATTGAGTGTCGGCGCTGTTGCAGCTTTTACATTTTCCGAAAATCACTCCCGCGACGAATTAACTTTATTTAATGCGCAAGTTCTTCCTTCCTTCTGTTATTAATCCTGCTCTATTTACGCGTCGTGGAATTGTACCGTAAAGCCAGAGACCAGGAGCCCAGTTTGCCAATAGACTTCAACAATCGCCTTGCGGTGTCCGAGGCTCGCGTGGATGCGAATCAATCCGAGTTCCGAGGAACCGTTATCGCGCACGGAGTACCGTGTCAGTCGTAATCGAGTGTATAGACAGGCACACGAGGAACGTGGAACGAGAGACAGTTATGAAAATCGTTCTGCGGTTATGAGTCGAGCAAATGCCTCCGGCCTGGTTCGACTGAGGGCGATATCCGCCAGAGCAGCAGGTGAATGATACGGCTCTATAATGCTCGCAGACGTATGTAGATCCAGTGTCCGAGGTACAAACAGTCTCTCGTATACACCGTCGCGGTCTTATACCAATATCTGACTGGGCAAGTAGGTAGGTACCTACACCCGGTGAAAGTTAATTTAACAAAATCATGATCTCTCTGTGGGACCAGGTTACGTAAAACGGACAAGAAAATATTAGAAGCTTTACCGTCGTCGTCGTCGTCGTCCACGTCGTCGTGGGGCCCGTAGCAATTCTCTCCTTTGCGTAACGTTGCATTATAAATACCTGCCTCATGCCTCGTGTGTTAGTCTGCGGTCTACTATGGCTGCGACTTTGCGAGGAAGACATTGAGAACCGGCCGATCCGTGTAACGAGCGTTTCAGAAGGTGCCAAGAGTGCAACCGATGTTGATGAATTCTTATCGCTGTCCGTTCCGAGGTGACAAATCGTTCCCATGACTGCTTAGAGGATGGATGAAAACCCAGAGGTCGAGGACGCCGTCACGCTGCCTCTACGCTGATTCCACGCAGCCGGCGGTGGATGCCTCGGGGAATGGGACCCGGCAGGGCTTACATTTGCCAGCCGCGTACTGGATTATCATTAAAACTTCAGGCACGTTCCATTTTCCCTCGAGCCAAGCTTACACTCGCGGGACCGCACCTCGAGTACTCCTTCAGGCCGCTGAACCGCGAGTTAGCTAATATCGCTGGTGTAAGTGAGAGTTGGAGCGATTTTTCGACCGCCGCTAATCACGCTGATGCGTTTTATGCATCGGAAGAAAGTGTAACCTGACGATGAAATTTCCGCTGAAATTGCGAGATCGACCGTGCAAAGGTAGAGCAGATGTTTGACAAAGCTGTGAGGAATTTCGAACACCTTCCTTCGTCCAACCGCTTTTACCGAACACGAATTCCGTCTAAAGCATGATTAGTGACGTGTAATCCTGACCGCAAACAAAACCGCTCGTCCTCGGTAAAGCAGTGGTGCTCTAATCGCACTAGTCTAGCGATAAAACCGAGTGACCAGTATTCACTGATAATAATCGTTATTATACCGACCTGCACAAGATTATTTTCTTATCGGAAAATTTCAGTAGGTGACAACAACGGAGTTTTGCGTTTTAAAAATTCGATTATCCGATTGTCTGTATTGTACCGCACGAACGTATGTCGTCGCAAATGAGTTTCGAAAGGCTGAAAGTGGGCGCGCGACCCGGAAGTTGAGGAATTTCGTTAGGGTACACCTTCGGTTTCGGTTTCCTGGCACGCACCTCTCTCTCTCTCTCTCTCTGGCTCACCTTTCAATCGGACTTTTTTGTTTCAGAATTACAAATTGAAGGACGCCGGGAAGGTTGTCGTCTACACGACGACAATGGGGATCGTAAGAGAGACCTACTACGCTTGTACAAAGGTCAAACAGATACTCAGGACGCACATGGTTAAGTACGAGGACCGTGACATGTTCATGAGCACCGAGTACCAGAAGGAACTTCGCGACCGGATCCAGTCCACGACCATTCAGGTCCCCCAGCTATTCATAGACGGGCAGTATATCGGGGTGAGTGCGACAGAAAGCGAATCACGATGTATTCAGCATCGGGAAAAGCCGTCTGACATATGGAAATAAGAGTCATTCGAACGAACTGAATCGTGTGAGTTGCTTTCAAAGCAGAGCTGAATTCGACGGTGAAATGAGATAATCGATTGAAGCGTAATCGAAATTTGTTCACAAATTATAGAAACTATCCGAACGTCGGTCTACTTTTGTCGACGGACGACTAAGCTTTCGGCGTTAGATCGGTTCGAGAGCTCGTGCGAAACGTGGCACGCTACTTCTCTATATTCATCCCATTCAATCACACGACGCCCACGAATGTCCCGCCCAGGATCAATGGTCCCGTGGGCGAAGCGCACCGGAGCTGGCCTAATTATTCCGTTTGTTTAATGTCTCTGCAAGCTCCTACCTAAAGCTCCACCTGTTTTTCTTCCCACCGTTTTAGCGTTTCACCCGAGACGTTGGCGCAGCCTTGCATTGCACGTGATGGGCGAATACGTGGGACTCTCACGCGGACTCATCGACGGCGCATATTATGTGATGATCTGCATCTGACGGCGTCGATACTGGTTCCCTGTAATCGATGGAAAGACATTAACACGTTCGACCTTTGCAATGGGTGATTTCCTCTTTTCTCTTCCCGTCATGCTCCACGTGGAAAATACTCCACGTGACAAGCTCCCCACCCCACAGGGGTTCGTTTCGTTATCAATTTAATGAACTGAATATAGAGTTACTACGTCACTAACTTGTCTAGGAAGCCGTCAGAACCGAAATCCCGATTCCAGCTCTTCGGTGTACGTTCGAAGGTAGTTACGCAAACTGACAAAATTATAGATAAAATGCGCGTCTGCAGCTTCATTTTCACGGTCTCTCCTCAATTCTGCGTGTCCAAGTCGGTGAATATATAATGAATATCAATTATTGCGTGATCCGGGTACCGCAGATGCAGACTGTATTCGAGTCGGGCTCACCAATTACCATAAAGCGAAGGAGAGAGAAAAATCGAGGAGAAAAAAGAAACGGTACCGACGTATGATTGCGTATGATCTTCTCATAGAAGGATCGTGAGAACTTGCAGCGTGTGACGGAGAGATTTTGGTCGCAGGGATCAGTCGGACATTGCTGCATCGGTTAAACCATGTGCGTCTCGTCTTGGTCCAACGAAATTTAGTATAATGTAGAGCCCCCTGGAATGTTTGGTTGTCAGTTATCGTCGCGATGGGATTACAGGGAAAAAAGATTCTTGAAACACTCGAGACGTCCGAACGCGACGCTGCCGCGCTGCTGAGCTGGCTTAATAAAATGGCCCTCCTTCCAGATTTAATGGAAAGGATCCTGCCTTTGCCCATCCTCGGTAACGATCATCGATAACGCAGAACAAGAGGCTCAGGATGATCGAGGATGTTGCAAAAGTGGCAAGAACTTTGGGACCAGCTCGACTGAGGCGTGAAATATTCTCGCACGGTTAAAGGTCAAGCTAGTCGAAAATCAGTGTTTGCTAGGCATCGGATCGGACGAAAAAAACAGTCTCGTCATCCGGTAGAGGTGTACGTAATATCGTGTGTTTGCTTACCGTGAGACGACTGGCACGTATGCTTGTAAACGAAGTGTTACGTAAGACCCAGATGGACATGCGTGTGCTCCGCGGCTACTCGAGCTTGAAAAAAACGAATGGTACCGTGTGGGGATTATGTGATTAGTATGTGGACTTTTTACGATGACGATTAATGATCGTCGGTGAAGCGTGTCTGCGGTCTCTTAGAACAATAATCCAATCTCACAGTGCTTTTCGTTCATATTCGTGAATCCGGGAACTCAAGAGTCGTAATAGCGGTTCGTAAGATTCAAAAGTGGCGACGGATTTGTGCTTTATTTAGATTTCGAGAACTCCGTCTCGGGAATTTGACCCATCAGACGAGGTTTGCTTGAAAACGAGATCGATATGTTTAGTTTAGCTCCGGCTGGGTGGAATGAGGTAAACAATTCGGTTTCAATTTCATCAATCGATGGATGCGGTTAATTAGGCTGACAACGAGTCCCCATATCCTGTGTTTCTTGGTCGTTAATATTGCCGATACGGCGAATGAAAACTCTGAACTAGTCTTCGTGTCAGTGGCAAAGCAGAACAGATGACCTTTGGAGTTAAATTGACATTGCAGGCACTGCCAAGAAAAAAGGTCAATGAAATTCGAAGACGCTGGTAGCATGAGAGAGAAAGAAAGAAGGCTGACCGAACCATTCAAACGAAACACCTTCCATCTTCTATGTAAAATTATACCCACTTGTGGAAGAACCTAAAGAAGCTTCTAGGTGCCAGAGGCTGGCTGAGATCCGAAGTGATTGTGATTCGTGAGGTTCCAGCGTAGTGAAGTGGATATTTAAAAATCTCTTGGCACTACGACTGCAGTAGGGGTTTAAAGCTTCTTTCGAATCCAGTATCACGGCGCATTTTACCAAACTTGTTACCTTCACCCTTGCTGAAAGGGTGTCAATCTTTGCGCAAATTGTTTCCAACGCTCGTCACTGTGACGGAGATCTTCGCGACGGTTGAAACGTGAGAATTCACGAGACGTCAAAGTCCCTCAGGTCCTCTTGACTCGAGGAGTTGGCAATAGGCGTAAAATACGCCACGAAGAGATCCAAGCAGGTTGGGTACAGCCGGATGGATAGAAACGTGCCTACGCCGTGTCGTGTCGCGCTCATATGTATTATATTCGAATGGATATGTGTACACATACGCAAGTGAAATGTCAAGCCATTTGATCCAAGGCCGTTGGCGAGAGGTGAGGCCAAGCCTGCCACCTAGAACCACTTCTTCATTTATACACACAATCTCACCTGGGCAAGTCTCATGCGCCACAAGCCACGTGCGTACAAGTCACTCACACAGATCAGTGTAAAAGGCTGCATTCCAATTCCCCTGCGTCACATTATTATTTTACACACTCAGCGAATTCGAAAAGTCGTATTATAAGTACGCTCTTGGCAATAACGACGATCGACGATTACCGGCGATCATTAACGGTGCATGATCATCGGGAATGCTTCTCTTCGATTAAATTTTCATTATTAGAACTGGATTTACGATCTGTTCGCTTTTAAATTTTTAGTCACCAGCTTATTTCCGTCAACGTGGTATAATTTTATAACCGTTTTTTTCCTCGTCTGATTTTTTCTTACTTTAATTTAACGTCGAAAATACGGTTAGTATAACCGTTACCACCGCACCCTGCATACATTATAAAAGTTTGAGGCCCGCGTCGAGTGGCAAAAATCTCTAATCTTATCCGATCTTAATTTTGGCCCTGCGAAGTTGGGTATTGAAATTTTATCAGCTATTCAGTATCCAGCTGCCATCACCACTTTCCACGTCGTTCCGGCAGATTCTGTAACTTCATTTTACCGTCCAACATCCCCGGGGTGATCGAAATTAAAATTTTTTTCTCTTCTTTTCTTTTTCTGTCATTTTTTACTAGACACAAAATAAACAATATGCGAATGAAAAATTCGCACTCAAAGTACCTATACAGACAATCGTTTTTCACGCGTCTCGTCAAATTATTCATTAGTACACAGTACGTCATACGAGGAGAGGAGCAATAAATAAATTATCATCCCGACGAGTGCGGAATAGCAATAAGTTTAAAAAAGAAAACGATAAAACTACTATAATCAGCGTATACCGCAAACTGATTATATCATCGGTCTATACAGCTTCTTCGTACGTGCGAGAGCAACTCGCTTGATAAACATGCGGATAAACAAAAAGCATCAAGTCGTTTGTGTACGTGTATATATATAAACACTGTATACGGAGTTGCTTCGTTTTCTTTGCCTGCCTTTTGCCACAGTCGACAAAGCAAATTCCATGCATCAAAAGAACCGCTTTCTCGAATATATATATATACCTTATATATTATAGGTAGCTATATACACCCGCAAGAAGTATTTAATGTCAAAAATTCTAGAAACTTCGATTAAACAGCGATTTATAGATATGCTGGTGTGTGAGAGTAAAAAATGAATAAAAATTAAAAAATGCCAGCCGATTATCTCAGAAAAAAAAATTCGTCACGTAACATCAATTAATTCGAATTCGTTCAGCGGATAATCGGTACACTTAATAATATAATACCACGCCGAAGTGACATAGTAGCCGACAGTAGCAATTTTCTTGGATACTTATAAAAGCTGTCGGTCGACAAGCGAGACGTGACGAGGCAACGTCATTTTTCTTCCTTTTATCTTCCTTCTTCCTGTTCTTCTTGCCTTTCCGCGGTTGTAATCAGTGTCGACGATACCTGAACGTCCAGCCACGTAATTTCAGTATCTACCTCGTCATCGACGAGAGTGACAATTAGCAACGGCGATCCGATTCTCTGAGTTCAAACAGAAATTCTTAATTCTCTCTTACGTTTATTCATGATTTTCTTTAACAATTGTTATTTTTATTTTTGCCGCAGGATGCTGAAGTGGTTGAGAGGCTGAACGAGTCCGGAGAATTGCGACGCATGCTGAAGCCATACAAGGTATGCATCATCTTGTAACGTCGTTTAGTATAAGTCAACATCATACGCCCTTTGAAGTTTTTCATTTAATTTTCCTACGTCTCGTTTATTTTGGATTCCCTGCTCCCTCATTGAAGAGAGAATTTTCTAATTTCATTGGATCGGCGACTCCTGAAATACGTTATTTTAATATATTCACATAGATATCGAATATTTTAACGATGTGTTCGCATGCAATTCTCACAAATTTTACGAGCCAATTACCGTTCAGTGAGGACGTTATTTTATTTACATAAAATCTATTTCTGCGGTTGAACAACGCCTTGCGCGATTATGCTACTACTTTCCAAACTGATTATTATTCTTACTTTTACATCAACGGTGCGTTTTTACAAGGGAATTATACTTGTGAACAGAGTTTGCATTCATCGTCGAAATATAATACAACTCGCAATTATTTCCCTCATGGTGAAATTCGCACCTTATACTCCGTAGTTCAATATGAGTTTGAAGAGTAAAATAAAACAAATATGAAAAAAAAGGTAAAGGAACCAGTAAAACGGTATTACCGTTTTTATCGTTGAACGGAAAACGTGCAAAGTAAAAAAACAAAAAAAAAATAAAAAATAAAACTCGCATCGATGACGTCTCCGCGAAATGAGAATCCGCAGCTCCCTGGATTTCTTTTATCGGTGATAACTCGAGAAAACTCTTTTATACACGCGTTTACGCGTCCTTTTTATTTCCTACGCTCTGTGCGCGGTGGCGCTTGTAAAATTTGCAAACCCCTGAATATTTATACGCCACGTGTATAGAAGCCGGGAACATCGGGATATGAATAAAGAATTGAATGAGTTATATATTCTTCGATGTTTTCGTTTATTTTGTTTGATGTGAACAATTTTTGAAAATTTTTACAACCAATTGCAGACATTCACGTAGCCGTTTAAGACATAATAACAAGTATCGGAATTTGCATCACGTTTTTGCGACACGCCCAACGCAATAAATCACTGCTCAATATTTTCGGAGGCTATTATTCAGCTCGCGATGCTCCCGTGAGTTTACAGGAACAGAGTGTCTCGTTTGCCAAATAGTAAAACGAAGAAACCGAAGTGAAAAAATGACGCGAAATAAACGTTCAATCCTTATACACTTGGCTAATAAATCTCTTTCCCATATGAATAGGGTATTCCTACGTGCAGGCAAATACTCATGGAACGAATATATTCACACGTGTATGTATATATATATATATATGTATATACATAAGCATAATATAACAACGAGCAGAGCGCTGTAATAATACAATCCGCCGTAATTACCTCTAATTATCATTTCAATCTCACGCGCGTCATCAGATCAGAATAATTAAACTTTCTGTGTTTGAAAAAACCTGCAGCCGGTGGGACAAAAGTGACAAAAATCGTAAGAAATAAAAAGTTTCCACTTCGGAATGAGAATTTTTGTCCGATCGTTTAAATTTCAAGTCAAGCCTTCGATTCCTGGCATATTGGCAGAAAATTTCTGCAAAGTGAAACTTGATACGAAAAACGAAATTGAAATTAGTCTGATATTAAAAATATGAACGGAAAAATGTTGCGCAAATACTTCCAGAGGCGAGCCTCCAAGGAATCCGCAGAACAGACGACGACGTTTTGCTGTACCTATCTATCCGACAATCGGCTTAGCCGAGCTCAGCTAAGCTCAGATCTCGATTTGGGTTAGGCTAGGTTGTGGCGAACACAAGGTTGTACAAATCCTTTCACTTTTATCCGCCGCTATCCTACAACCCCCTACCACTTTTCCCGATACTTCGTAGAGCCACAGCCTCACTGGAACACCACCACGTTGTTACCGCCATCTCATATTGCATCGTTCGCAATTTTTGGTGCCAAGCAATAACGCGAGTAAGCACATATACGTACATCCGAGTCAGGTTTCGCGTGCAATAAATCGGTACTGAAATACCTGCCAAAGTAGATGCGCCAAAAAAATCTTTCAAGCACTTGTGGATTCTTTCTACCAGCAATGTTTCGAATAAGTATAACGGGTTTTCAAAAAGTCCTGTAAGAGAACGTACCAAGCGCGTTTCAACGTAATGCGTAATCTGATCGTGCGAACTTGAGAGGAGAAGAGAAAGAAAACTGTTGATCAAATCGCAGAGCGCTCGAGTTCAACGCCATGATGCTCGAGTGAGCATGGAATGCCCCATATACCAAGTCCAGTAATGCTTAGCTGCGGCAGCAAAGGTCGTTACACCGGGACGGCGGCGACCAGCTTCCCAAAAATTCTACCATTGAATAGTTGTTCTAGTTTTACTGCCCGGAATATGAGCTGCGGTAACGCTCTGGTAACGTTCTGGTCGCCGCTTACAACGATTGCGGGACCGTTGCACTTGCCTGATGGTCAGTTATCCTCTTCGGTCGGTCTTCTCATCGTCAGACGCTGGCACGAACGGTTTCTGGATAGTTTATATTCCATAGTAGGTAGTGAGTGAGAAATTTTGCGAAATGAAATGAAAACTCATTTTTATAAACAATAAATTGCGTGAAGTGAAACCGAGGTAGAGCTGGAATTATAAATTAAAGAAACCTCGAATTTTGTTCGAAAGAAATAATTAAACATCAAGCTCGCCTAGACAAACCTGATTTTTTTACTCGTGGGGAAAAAGGAAACACAGCGAACAAGTTGTTTTACTTTTTTTTCTAATTTATTCTTTTCGTTAATCCTTGTCCAATTCTTTTATTCGTGCTTTTGAATTCGGCACGTGATCTCGGGGGTCAAGTGAAGATTTAAGGAGAGTTCAGAGAAAGCCGTATTATGATGAGAGGCAATTCGTTGGAAGTTGGGCGTTAATTCTGAGTTGTTGAAAAAAAGGAATAAATCTCCTTGTAATTATTATTCCCACATGAATAGAAAAATTTCTATCGTTTAATATAGCGAGTGAATATAATGAATGTCTGGCAGTCCAAAGTCTCTAACAATGTGTGAAATAGGAAATATATGACATCCGCGAAAGCGTTTGAGTGGCTTATACCGGATTGCATATAACCACCTTTACTTTCGTTTCTGACGTTGTATCTCACGTAGACCTGTTAAATAGTCGTATCACGCTTTTCGTACGCCGCCAGGTGCGAGCACAAGGCAGGCCGTGCAGATATCGTCGGAAGGCAAAGAATGGCGAAAAGTAAAATTGGAGCAATTTCTGTATCAATGAATTCTAAGAAAATAAGAAAAAAGCATTTCCGCAGTAAAATTTCTCGCGAATGAAATTATTTTCGAAACCACTTGTAGAATTAAAGCGCCAAAATGGTTTCAAATAAATACAGAGTTTGGTAAATTGGCTAAATTTTCAGCTTAAAATTACACCCAGGTTGTAAAATTTTTTCCTTGGTTGTCGCGGGTGTCGCCGTTTGAAACGGGGAAGGAAAATCGTCTCGACGTAAGATGAAAATATGTCTTCTAAATTCCAGAGTCCGGACGCGTGCACAACTTGCCAGATCTGCGGCGGCTATCGTCTGCTTCCCTGCTCGGTCTGCAACGGCAGCAAAAAGTCAGTGCACCGCAACGACTTTACGACGGAATTCGTCGCGCTGAAGTGCATGAACTGCGACGAAGTTGGTCTCGTGCGATGCCAGCACTGCTGACCATATGGATAACGTGCCTATGATCCTGCTCAACTCGAATCAACTCAACGCTACCTTTCAACTCACCTTCGTCCTAACGATTATAACTTGCAGGGAGGTTAAATTATTAGTATATAAAAAGACATAAATACGTTAAATAATAATCGGCGGCAATTAAGCTATAGACCTTACGCTATTTATAAGATTATACATATACATATGCTATACATAAATATAGATATAAATATAAATATGTGAAAGTGCTATACGTGTAAGAGTTATATAAAATTTTATTATGTAATGACAAAGTAATCTATTTTTTTTTTTTTTTTTTTTTTTTTTTTCATTTCCAACTTCTTATTTCTAATCGAAGAAGAGACACTCGTAGGTGAGTTATGTATCGTAACTAACGCATATCGTACTTGGCAAGTAGTGACTAATTGACGGTAGGGACGAAGTCCGCGCCAGTCGTTAATTAGATGATATATATACCTACCTATGATCGATAATCAATTGCGTAAATATGCTCGTGCCGTGGAGCTTTTGAAAATAAAATAAAATGAAATACACTGTAAAATACATTACATGTAATTTAATTATAATCTATGTATGAATAAAATATTAAATTTTCTTTTTTATAATTAAAACAAAAAAAAAAACAAAAAAAAAAACAGAGGAACCAAACAAAGTCTATATATACATGTATGTAGGTATGCTATATTTAGGTTCAGGTTATTGTTGCTCCTTAGCGAAAGGTGGATCCGGTTCGTAATTTTTTTTCGGCTATTGATTTTTTGAAAGGAAATTTTCGACCTTGCCAACCCTCGGACGTTGTGACAACGCAAACCGCATTAGAGTGGAAAAATATTGTTCTTTCTATCCAGTCAGAGGAAGAGGAGCCTCTCTCAACCCAGAACGCCAATTTTAAAGTCAACCCGAGACTGAGGAGCCTCGAGAGGTAAGAAAACAGAGAGATTCGCGTTTCGAATGGCCGCGTGTATTCACGGGTAAGCTGTTTTTCATTTTTCCAGATGTAGAATAGAATTGAGAGAGAGAGAGAGAGAGAGAGAGAGAGGAGGAGAAAAATTTGGAAAATACCACCGGCAACTGGTGTCCGATTTATCGAGGACTTCGATTATATCGCGTCGGGGAAACTCGGGATTATTATTTAGCCTTCTCGTTACACTGCTAGCCCGCAAATCGAAAGGATGCGCGAGCATCACGGATCGAAGAAGCGACCTGATATACAGTTCCGCCACGCCACGCCAGGCTAAGGCGACCCAGAGGAAATGACTTTATTGGGAATGTAGCTGCCGCGAGCACGTGCAAGACGCGATGAAAATTTCCGAGGTGAAGCTCAAAACAACGAAGATCTTTTGTAAAAATATCCACGTCTTTATAAGCTTTTCGAATGAAATGGAAATAAGAAAGAAAGAAATTTTATTCTCCGTGTTAAGCTTCCTAGGAGAATATTCTCATGTATGCAAGGATCCAAGCCGCACGCCGAGATAATCGATCCTGTAGATTGTGGATGAATTCCCGGGCGATCCTACAGCTTTTTGGGAAACTCTTCGCTCCAGATATTCTCTCATGTTTCTTGTACAATGGTAAAGATGTAAAGCTGGAACTCCTTTCGGTGATCGATTATGACGTATCACCCTCGATTCTCCCTCAGCCGATGTGCCTACACACATATACATATATACCCGGCGCATTTGTGTTCTCTG
Organism: Diprion similis; assembly: GCF_021155765.1. NCBI lineage: Eukaryota > Metazoa > Arthropoda > Insecta > Hymenoptera > Diprionidae > Diprion > Diprion similis. The sequence goes on from NC_060115.1 coordinate 1,943,407, forward strand.
GTTTTTACAGCGCCGTTTCTGACCTACTTTTATCAGATGTCTTCGCCTTTATCAAGCTTGATACGTTCTCGCTTCGCGGCGGGTACTTTGAGTTTGGTAAAAATGTTTTACTTGTTATACGTTGAAAAATTGGGGGTATCATTTCATCCTGCAAAATTTTTCCTCTTTCGAGATGTGGTATTAAGGAAAAAAAGAAACGTGGATTCCCGGTGGAAAGACGCCTGGGAAATCGAGTGAATTTAATTCATTGGGATACAAGGGCGAGTTCGGTGAGTCGCGAATGATCGGGATGCTCGTCACGGCTGCAGAAGCGGTACTCGATGATCGAGTTTGCCAAATCAGTTCATTTTCGCTCGCGTCGGTATAACGTGCACGTTTCCCGACTGGCATAACGACGCGAGGTGAAATTACCTCGACGATTGCGATAGTGTGTCGGATCAGAGAAGAGTGAGAATAAATAATCTCTAGCCTGCAGTGAAGTTTGGTGAGAAAAAAATTATCCTGTCTCGTTCGGTAATAAAACGGGTCTAATTTTTGAAATTCCGTAACTGTCCGAGGGCCGCGTAGCGAATATTTTTGTACGCCGTGAGCGAAATTCTTTGCGATATTATGACAGCGCAATTTTGGGGAATTTAGAAAATTTATACGAGAACAGACGTGTTTTTTTTTTTTCTTTTTTTTTCTTCCGAAGGCTGTATCGAGTCGATATTGGCGATCAGTTTTCGATGGCATCGAATCGCGCAGGAATGAATATACCTTTCAGGGATCTTCTTAGATGTGCACAGAATGCATTATACGTATACATCGTTCCAGACGCATTATGTGTAACGATATGTATTCGTTCGCTGTATAACGTATTGTAACGTTTCAGATTATTTTTTTTTCTTCTCTTCTTTGTCGATTCTTTTCACTCTTCCACCATCATCGAGCAATCTATCAAAGTCCTGTTACTGTATTATTCAAGCATATAATACACACCGTATACGTATATTTACGACCGGAATTCTTTCCGCGAATACTGACTCTCGAGACGAAAGAACCGCTCGTCTTTGAATCATGTTCTTCCGTTGGATCGACAAAATATTGACGAAAATATGTGCTAATTTATGCCTGCGATTGGTGCATTCGCCCGAAAAGAAAATAGTTGATAACGAAAAAAGAAAGCCTTTCATAACACGGCGTTTTAATAATCTCGAAATTATTATTTGTCACGCCTTTTGCAGCAGGATACAATAAACCGAATGAATATACAAATGCATGCGGCGTTTGCATGTTTTCCTGCAACTGCTGCAGTATCGATTGCACGTACGGATCAACGTCACGCTATCAGTACTCGAGACATTTCGGAATGCACTCTTGTTCGCAAACAAATATATCTCGTTTGGGCGATTGCATTCGACGACTCGACGGTGAAATATTACGGCGAATACCGATAAGATATCGTCGGAAAAATCGTTCCAACCCGTATAGTTTGCAAGCTCTGCTCGACGCATAGAGCAGGCCTCGATTATAGGTATCTGAGCAATATCTGCGCCATCACGAAATGGTTTCTCAAATTGGATAGATTTGCATCAGAGTTACCCAGCGCGTCGAATTTGCAAAATTAATTGAATATTCGGGGGAAACGTGATGGGACCTTGACATCGGTAATCGGGAACCATCATCGGAGCGATTAAATTGCTCGTTTAGATTTCGCTTCTTCGCAGAATCGGGAAGAAAAATCGAGATTAAATCAAAGAAACCAAAAACCAAGTTTTCAGTCCAGAATTCGAGAGCCGATTGACAACTGTAATGTTGCGGGAACAAAAATTGAAAGCACAGGGGGTGCGATAACGGGGGTGGAATTCTCGGGAGTGCTTTACAAGCTTAGCCTGACAGGGAGAGAGAGCTTTGTTTACGTATGCAACAAGTTGAATCGATATTCTCCCCTCGGCGGCCTTGACAGCGCAGAAACGGAGGGTGAGAGTCGGTGCAGGCCGCGAACAGCGGGCTAAAAATGAACCTGCAGCAGTTGTCCGTGGGTCAGGAATCGGGGGTGTTTTTGTAATAATTTTGGGGCGATACACCCCGGCTGTTTTTTCGCTTTTACTTTTACAATATCGACACTCGTGAGCTGGCACCCTGTTTTCCTGTTTTCAGGGGCGCGTTTACTCGGCTCCCTCGATTATCAGCGTGTCCTGCACCCCGCTTCGCCGCCCGTCATCATCTGTACTCAGAGGGTGGAGACGTGACAGCTACTCATTAAGAAAGCTTCCGCTTTTGGGCGGAAAATTAATGCTTCCAGTTACCACCGATGTATCATCACCGGCTCGGTATCATTGTCTTTTACGCTCCCTGTTCATCAAATTTTTGCTAGAAATTCCTCGCGGTTTAATTCTGCGGATACAGTAGAAACTTTGACACATTAGGCTGTGGGAGTGGCCATTAGCAGTTTCCATTGTACTGTGAAAGTGGAAAAATGATCGAGAAAGTGAAAACCGCGCGATAGAGAAAAATTATTCTCATCATTCGCGCAAGATGACGTTTTTTTTTTTTATTTTTTACTCCAGTAGATACAATTTAGAAACTCAAAAAATATCGTTTTTTCACAAAGGTAGTCGACTGTCCGTTTGCCGTGGGGCAAAAAAATTGTCAAACCTACGAAGAATGGCGACAGAAGTATTTGGTTAATCGGAATAAGTGTGAATTGCACTTGACAATATACGAATCTTCGTATTTACCATTTTTTCGGTAATGTCACAAGCTGTTGGGTTTTGCCAATAAACCACTCTCTTCGAATCTTGGCCATATTTGATCGGCGTATTCCGTAAAGCAAGCAAATCCTTTTTCTGCGTGTATGGACAGAATTTCCCCGTGTCATTGATATTCTGCATTCTGTACGCGGCGCTTCGGCGCTCTTATCGGCATTGCCCAAAAATGTGCCCGAAACATATCGATTCACGTTGGCTCAGACGTATCGCGTACGCGTATCTCTCAAAATAGGTACACCCTCGACTCCCACGCGCGTCTGCGAGCTTTCAGGATATACACACGGGGTTAAGGCCACGGGAGTAGGACGTATCTTATCAACTGAAAGATGACAGTTCTCTCTGAGTTTTCCACCGAAAAATCGAAGGGAGAAAGATGAAACGCGTTCCAATAACATTGGCTACTAGCAAGCTTTATCGAGCCATGTCGTAATGAAATTTTAAACCTAGCTAGCTCTCTCTCTCCTCTCGTTTTTCAATTTCACAATATTTCAAGGCACACGACGTGTGGACGAAAAAAAAAACGGTGTAAACAAAATGAGAGGAAAAAAGCGACCTTCCGCGAATTAATTAGCTCGCGTACAAACATCCGTTGTTTTTTTCTCAGAATTTTCTCGTTTCCAAATTGACACAACGTGTTGATGTTATTATTATTGTTGTTGTTTCACCTTAATTTTAACTGCTCTCGCATATTTTCATTTTTCAATTTTTTTTTTATTACAAGCAATTCTTAAATTCATGTTTTTCCAAATCGGAAAATTTCTGAACAGAAAATTACAGATACTGAAGTAAATTTCACTGTTTTCAACATTTTCTCTCAACTTCCCATTGAACTGCGCCTGACCGGGAAAACCTTTCGGTACACCTCAGTTTGAAATAGGTGTTAAGGTTGGGGAGCAAAAGCGTGATCAAACCGTGGCTCGGAAGTTTGGTAGAGAGGAATGCAGCAACAAGTACCTAGTATACGAATAACAGGAGTCGATCCAGACGTCTGTGCAGTTCCGGAAGTACAGCGGTAAGCAGACAACGGAGTGCTCTTGAAAAATGGAAGCCTGGTGTCAAAGACGGCCTGCAAGGGGGTGGGTCTCATCCCCAGGAGTCGCCGCGCGTGGCGGTCGCGTCCTCAGCTCCTCGTCCCCGTCGATCCTGGCCCGCGGCTGGTTTCCCGCGGGATGCAGGGGAGCGGAGGGGCCGCGACCTTCACCGAGACCCAGTTGCCTGCCCCACGCGTCGACATTGGACCCCCAGCATCCACCATCCCCTGCAACGCCCGGCCGCGACTCGCCTCTCTCAACCCCTGCTGGCAAACCGAGCAGGTGAATACGCGCACATGCATCTCCAGAACCGCCACCGCGGCCTCGGATTCTCCCGCAGGTTCACCCGGCGCCCTGGCTCCATGCATGATGCGTGGGGCTGGGAGCAGCGCGTGACGTCAGCGCTCGGCGCCGGCGCGAATCGTCGACGGAAAGCACACCGCGAGGGAGAGAGAAAAACGACGCCGAGTGGCGTCGGGACGCGTCGGTGCGACTCGCGACACGACAGGTAGCCGACCTGGCTCGACTCACTGAGTTCTCGTCATGGGAGTGGTGAAGACGGCGTCCGAGAGCATCCTCGAGGAAACCGTTATTCCCAGCGAGGAGGCAAACCACTCTCTTCAGGGGCATGCCGGTGAGTCTTTTTCTACGTATATAATACTAATATCCATTCGATTACGACGAGCCCCTTTTTTCACTCCCCTTTTGCTCTTGTTTGATCCCCGATTCGGAGTCTCGGTACCTACTTGAACCACACGCGGTGATGACACTGCACTGGGATACTATCGCGAAATGGCTGTTCGTGCGGTCACGTTTGAACAGTCAAATCACGAGTTGATATTACGATTCACGAGTAGCTGTAATTTGATGAGTTCCTAGTCATCGATACACCGCATCTTCTCGACGCTGGCTACTTTACCAATTTTTATCAATTTACTATCGCAACGATTACAGAATCACGATATGTGTATACAGTACGAGTGAACATCTCTAGAAACGTCGGTAACGATAACCAGTCATTTTGTGTGTAGCTGAAAGGTTCGTTTTTGTCGTTCAACCGGAACCTCGTCTTTCGGTTATAAAACTGAATATAGTTGAAACGTCAAGTTTAATTTCTTTTCCGTCCAGTCCGTTCTCGTACTTATTTTCATTTTTCGGGAAAATCGCTGCTCGTTGATTTCTCTCCTCCCTTTTCCTCTCACGCGGATGGGATGCAACACGGTCGACCTTGAGCGCGACTAACAGGTGTTTGGAGATACAGATATAGACCTTTCCGTGCCGTCGACGGCCGAGGTGTACGGTTCTTCGAATACACTAAGTACAGGCTTCGACCACTCACCTAAGTACACAACCACGTCCCGTTCTCTTGGTTCGTGTTTCAGTACATCCACGACATGCCAAGTACATACACTCTTGTCACGATCACTCAGCGCTATAAGGCTTGCGAAAATGGATCGAGCTTTTCTTTATTTACAATTTTATTCGAATTTCATTTCTACACAATATATTTATTCCTTTTATAATAATAATAATATTCGTAATATCTTAAACAGAATTTCTTATTCCCTCGAAATTCTTCGTGCGAAATTAATAATGTTAACTTACATTATGCGATTAACTTAACGTAACTAGGTTCAATTTTCGACGAATCCACTTTTCAGGGACCGGGTACACAGAGATCAGTTTTTCAAGTGCCTACGTACCTGTGGGAGAAATTTTTTTTCGTACTTCGTACTTCGGTAACTTCATCGGTGTATCTCAAAGTCCATGTTCCCCAAGTGATCGGTGCAAAACCCGAGCACTTTAATATTCTCCATCTAATCGGAACCCGAGTTTTCGCGTCATCAAATGTTTGCCGAAGGCTAGCTACGTGTAAGTTTCAGTTGGCGAGTTAATTAAGTGTGCAGAACGGAGGAGACGGGTATTAAATTCCTATACCACGTCGACGAACGATGAAGGCATGCATGTCAGGGGGCCCAGGGGGGTGCATTGTACGGGTACCCATACTCGCTCCGGGAAACTGGCAGCGTCGTTGCGAAATACGCGCAGCGGATACAGAATGCCGATAATTTTTCATTCCCACTTCTCGGTCGGGCGATTCCTAGCTTCCGCAGGCGTGAGTAAAGTGTATACGAGCCGATCATCGAGGAGGCCTAGAAACCGGTGCCGTTTGTGCTAATTAATCGCAATTCGTTGCAGTCGTAATTCAGCCAATCTTGTGCAACGGTTTGATACCTTCTGTACGGAGCGTCAATTACATATTCCGCGAGCACCATATTCATGTCGGTAATTAAAAACCCCATGGGTTTACCCACGATCTGATTTACTATTCGCAACTAAAGTGCTTACAGCTACTTTTTACGATCGATCAGCACTCGGCGTCGTATGAAACTTTGTGCTTTACGATCCTATCCATGGGTGCAAAGCGCGATGAAACTTTTTCTACAACTTCTAACTCGCCGACGCTGCGTAGCGTCTGTTTTATGGTAAAAACAGTGTCCCCAATGTCAGGACTTGAGGTTGGAATTCTCGTCATTTGATAAGTCCGTCCCTCTTATCGGGCCACTTATATATAATTCGATATAAATTTTGTACGGTCGTTAAACAACGATATAGCATGAAATAATTTGGAAAAAAACACGGTAGATAATTGCTCGATAACGCGCTACACCAGCCGTCAACTAAGGCTTGTACGCTAGTAACGATCGGCGCTACTGAAGCGCTAATAACGTCGAAAAAATCAATCATCATCCGGTCGCGGCTCGTGCAATCCATCACGCGAGGTGCCAACCTGTAGATAACCGATCTACTCCGGTCACAAAAGTCCGACACGTTTTTCTCATCTTTGCGACTAGTACTTAGCGCACAGTGAATCGGCGGATTTTTACTTTTCCTCGAATTTCATCTTTCATTATTTCTCCTTCGTCCAAACTCGAGCCTCGATGGATTATGTCGCGGAAAAAGAAAGGAAAATTGTGTAAGGTGAAGCCATCAAGCAAAGTCTGAGGGTTCAGTGGTTCGGAAAAGAGAGTTACGTATTTTTAAAATATCGATTCCTCCGACGGCAGAGGGGATCGAGAAAACTCCTCGCCCTGACGCGAGCTAGTCTTCGTCTACTGCTCAGCCTCATCGGCCGAGCTCCGTGCTTCCCTAGGATCCTCGAGGATTTCGGTGTCTGCGGACTTTGCGCGGGTTCCGTAGAAGGTACAGTCGACCGTCGCCTCCTCGCTGTCCTGCTCCGTCACCGAGGGTTCCTTCGTTCTTTTGAGGTACTGCTCCGCGCCGCTGTCGACCTCCTCCGGAGGCAGCAGGTCCTTTTGGAGATCCTCGATGGCCGCGAGTAGCACGCTCATAGTCTCGGTGTAATCAGGCTCGAACATTTTTCCCTCGGGATTTTCCCTGAACAGGTATTCGGCCTGCAATTAGTGCAGAATAAGCGTCGATTTCGTGGGTTTGTTGGATCGATCGAACAGTGCAGAGCACGTGCTGCTCACCAGGTAGTCGACCGGGTCGTCGGGTCGCAGTTCGGCAACTTTTACGAGGCCCTGAGTCAGGGTCGGGAACACGTACTTGACAAGATAGTGACGCAGAGGTTCGCCCATGATGCAGAGCCGGCTCTCCTCCTCTTCTTTCAACTTCTCAAGGAGATTAGTCTGCGGGACCGTGCCAGGAAAACCGGAAGTCAAATTATACCCGAGCACCCGATGCGTGCAGTAGCCAGGATTTTATTACACGTGACGAGGTAAGGCGCGGTGAGATTAAAGCCACGGATCGATTCTCTTATCTTTGGTGGATCACGAGTGCTCGTCCTCCCTCCGCGCTTCCAACCGATAAATTCGAGCGTAATTAACAGGTGGCCGCATCGGGCGGCAGGAAGTCGAGGATTCTTCATCCCTGCACGCTGTAGGTACAAGTGCGCCCGCCGTTGCGGCTCGAGTTTAATCCAGGCAATTATAAACCCCCGGGATGCGATGTAACTAGATGAAAAAAACTCCTCCACCCCCCTCCCCCCCGACTGCCTCTGGCGATTATGGTAAATTTAGCCCACGGTTACAGGCTGCAAGTTGCTTCGAGTAACAACGTTGATTGAAGCAGAGTACCTATCCAATATTGACTGATCTTGAAGCTCGATTTATTTCATGAGACAAAAATTTATAAAACGATACTGCCAAACACGATTTTCTGTAGTGATCCACTTGATCAAATCTTATTCCATTACTTAATCACATCATTCACGGAGGGTTGAGTCTGATTAAACATACCGTGATCGTATAAACTACCCTAATAGAGGAAGGTGAGCGAAAAGAAATCCAAGAAGGAGAGCTGAGAGGGTCAATTATTTTACCCTCGTTACTAAAAGTGCGCAAAACCGATTGAGGAGGTGGAGACAGCAGCTGGCTGTACTATTCGGCGGAAAGTGGAAAGTGAAAAAGTGACGATGGACGCGATTGCACGTGCAAACTTTGCGCGAGATCGCGGGTAAAAAGTTGCGGAGTATCAGTGCAGGAGAGACTGGATGAAAGTGGTTGGAGACGCGTTTGCTCGTGCAGCCGGAGAAGTTGGAATGAACTTTGGACGTTAGCACTTTCAAGTAGGCACTGTGCGGTTCAAGCACACTCCGTATATTGCGCATTAGTTGGACATCACAGACGCCCTTGAATGCCCTGGTGTACTTTTAAAGGAGCCTGAACTTTCTCATCCGGACGATATCCCAGCCGACTCTCTCTCATCCCTCATCCCAGACACATTTTTATTGCTGCTCCCCTCACATCTGCGTTTAATATCCCGATTCGCATAATTCCCTCGACCGTTCTTTGAGTCGTATTTTTCAAGTATTTTTCTAGCTTACCTTTTGGTTCTATTCTCTGCAGACGAGATTTAAACCCGTGGTTAGAATTGAGGTATGGAGTTTCTATCATATCGCAAAGCCGCTTTGATCATAGTATAAGTAAATTTAAATTCGATTTATTTAATATTAATTGCGCGAATGAAAATCGATGAGAAATTAAGAAAAGAATCAGCGGTAAAAAGACCATCTCGTAACGCTCATTTTTCACCCCCAGTATCTGCAAATACTGCGTTCTTTACGGCTTTGAAGACAAAAGCGTATACGAATATAGTCGAAGCGATGCCTACTTTTTTCTTGTTATTATTATTCTTATCCTTATTTTTCTCTTCAAACAAATAATGTAATTTACAGTTTGTTCTAAGGTCCAGTCTCGTGTTTTTGTTCCTTTCAAGTTTTCTTTCGTTTTTTATTTTTTCCGGTTAAAGTAAAGCCAAAGCTGCTACTACAGGGGTATAAAATTTCCCAACCCCTTGAAGTATTGTGACCCTTGATTTCATTCCACGAGGTCAAGCGATTTTTCCATTAATTAGTTTCCAACGAATCTTTTGAAATAATAAGACGTGAAATAGCTACAGCATAAAAGTACTGGGACACGAGCTTTCGCAGCAACAGCTAGGACAAAGATTTTCCGTCGAGCGACTTTTCAACCCTGCAGTCATAGGCACGCCTCAGAAACCCAGAAGGTCAGAAACGCGAAACGCACCGCCTTTAGAATAAGGTGCAGACGATCCAGGGCTGCAGAGGGTTCGGGGCTGGGAGATTTACGCCCCCGCCATCCCGACGGTTCACGACCGGCGCTTGACTTGAACGCCGTTTGACCCCGAGCTGCAAAATTTTACATACCCAGATGCCCGTGGTACAGAGACGTGCAGCAGCGCGGTCGCTGAATCTTAGGTCATAAGCCGGGTCATTTCAAGGTTGTGAAATACGACACTGACTTTAACGCAACGACCCCGACGACAAAGACCCAACTCAACGGGCAGATTATTACCGGAATAGTATATAGACGCGTGCTTTACGGCGGGAATACACGAGAGGCTTGGAATTACGACACTTTCTTGAAATAATAAAAGTCTGAAAGCTCGTGACCACAACGTCATTTTTCTGTCTCAGTGATGGTACAACGTTGCATAATGCTCCATTGGAAGTGAATTTCATCCCCAGTACGAAACGAAATTGGAAAGACGTCGTTGCTTGGATTTGCTTCTATCGATCGACACTCTCTGTTCAAAAATCTCCCCCTCCTCATATCAGTGATTAGGATTTTACTTTCTTAATCCGCTGATTCTCTGCATCAATAGGGTATCGCTATATATGGACGTGTGTAGACAGAAGGAGACCCTCACCCTACACCGACACTGTTGTTTGAGAAACGTAATTAAACTGGAACTTCATCGACTGACATATGTTTCTTCGCTGCTATGACTTAACCGGCTCTTTCAGGTTACCCCTAACACACTTCGAGACTCTTGGGAGCCTTTGTTAATTAAAACTGATTGAATAACCGTGGCAACGTGGTTCTTACAAGCCCTCTCGTCGTACGACAATTTCAATCTACCTATAATGTAACCACGAGTCGATACTTGCGCGAGTTAAACCCTCGCGCTGTAACCTGATACCGGGTATTTTATTTCGTTATATTATTTATCATTTCAATCGTGTGCATATTCGGACGTTATATCCCGACACTGCACCTTACCTCGATAACCAAATAAACCAGACGGCGTCTCTGCGCTTCTCTTACTAATCCGATTTCACCTCGATAATTTCCTTACCCACTCCATCATCTTCTCTTCCCGCCTAGCCTTCCTGTTCAATTCTTCAGCCCCTTGTCTCTCCCTCTCGACTGTTTCAGCAGCCTTCGCTTCGGCCTCCATTCGCTTCTGAAGATCGGCTAGTTCCTCAGCCTCGAGTCCTAATAACAAGCAAAGAAAGAGTTGACGACAGTCTTGACTTACAGTTTTTGCTCAGACTAGATGAAATCTGTTACCGTAATTCCTCGGCGATCCAATCTTCTTCAGACAGAGGTTGAAGCTGGAGAACATATTGGGACATGGATCATCCTCGATTGAAATGAAAAGTGGATGTACTTCCATTTCATCAAAGAACTGAAGTGGAGTGTTGTCGTCAGTGTTTCGTTCCCTGTCACGCAAATGCAAAGGATTAGTCACAGAATCGTGAGTGAACATCTTCACCAAGGCGAACCTGTATTCGCGAAAACGTCGGATCAAATGCTCTTCCGTGTAGTGAGTTCCCTGGATTTCAGCTTCGGAAAGAGTGAGCAGTCTCTCGGTAAGGAATTCGTCTGTTGCATCTAGAACGGCAACCAGCTCTGGCATGATTTCCGCGTTGAAGCCCTTCGTCGCCGACTCTTCTTCTTCCTCATCATCAACGTCATCCTGGTTCTCCTCTTCCTCGACCGTCCCGAAGAGCTCCTTTGCCTGGTGAAGGGTTTTTGGATATCCGTCGAGGACGTATCCCTGATTTTGGCACTCCTTCGAGGCTAGTTTCTTTGCGAATATTCTGCGAATTAGGAATTCGACAGTTCAACGTTCGGATTCTGCGAGACGATTCCACCCCAGGAATCCCTGTAATTCTTTCTCCGGCTTGTTTATGGTTCGATAAAAATTCGAACACATGTCCATGCCCAGCACATCCGCGAACCGTGTTTACTGGTTGAAAACGCTTCGCCCGACTACACACGCATGTGATCGAAATAATTAGCTCATCTAACAAAAGCGACAGTCTTTCTACTCTCTCGCTTAGTTTGATAATTATAGAACAAAGGATTCACCATGTACGCTCTGAATACCATGAAAGCATCACTTAATGACAACGTAATTTGATACCCGAAATAGTGGGCGCGTCCTTCCGCGCGAGATGAGGGATTTGTTTGCCGTATGAAAAAAAAAAGTTCGCCAAAAATTATTTCGCAACAGGGTGTAACGGCGCGTCAAGAATATCCGACTAACTTGTTTAAGATCGCGTCATCCAGCCGTCCCTGATTCTCCGATAAATTCTGCCTAATTTCGTCCAGTTCCGCTTGCCAAGTCTCGACCACGTCAATATCTTCCTCATCGATTTCAAACTCTGCATAGTCGTCGTCACCGTCGTCGGTCTCGTCGCCAGCTCCTTCTAAATCCTCCCCCCCTTTCGTAGAACTCTTGGCCTTGCTCGCTGCCTCGATGTCGTTAGTCTGTAATGCCAAGGAACAAAATGGGATCAACGAGACTGCACCGGAAGCACCAGCGATACAACCGAGAGAAGAAGATCTCAACGACAGCTCACGAGCTTGTTGATCCTATCCTTGATCAACGATTCAACGTGAACGTAATGGAGCCTGTAATGTTCGGCCAACATCTTGGCGAGGCGAGTCTTTCCCGAAGCTGGAGGTCCAAGGACGATGATTTTAACGGGGTGCAAATTCCTTGCCGTTTTGTACTCTTTCACGATATCCGCGATGTTCATGCTAAATGGTAGATCCGTGTACCACTCCAAATTCGCATCTTCGAGGTAGGCGGGTTCGATGTTCAGGTCCAGGGTTACCATGTCGTAATCCTGCTGGGTCACTCCGTTCAACAGAAATGCCTCCTCCGGGTCGATCTTCCTCACCTTTCCGCTCGCCATGGCTTTGCTGATTTTCTGCTCTCGCAAATGAAGGACAGTATTATTCTCGATGACTATGAATAATGCGTTCTAAACTCGACACTTTGCATGATTTTCACTGAATTTGAACCCCGTGCCAAGTGCCAAGCTCGCTACGGCCATAGATTTTGAGCAGGGTTAACCCCTTTGCCCCGGATGACCCTCGTCTACTGTTTCGCTCGACTGAGGTACATGTTTTGAAATGGCCAAAGCGTGCGTATACAACGAACCGGAGATTTGGGGCTGCTTCGCACCGTAAATCGCACTTTCAGAAGACAATATGCTGAGAACCATAATGAATCGAGGTATGTTCAGAAACTCGGGATATATCGTCTAATTCTGATAATGGATTGTAGCGGGTGCACGGAAGGGGGTGAAATAAATTAACACCTCGGGTAACCCCGACCCTGCCGGACTCCTGTGATCAATGAAGAGAAAAAATATTTCAAGGCTGAAAATTTTATCGCTTTGTGATCCGTCGCGCAGATATAATCGCTCTGCTCGAAATGTCTGCTCGCACCTGTGGATGGCGTGACCCCAACGTTATTTGCTCATCAGTTAAACGCAATCAAGCTCAATTAGCTTTCATTCGAACCGGCAAAATCTGCAGACCTTTGATATCGACGGTAGATTTATACTACATACGGGCGAGTTCTGGGCGACGAGTTGTAACGTATCTGCAGCACGACCTCGTATTTCTGTCATTTACAGAAAACAATGAGATCTATTTCCCCGATAGAGTGAGGCTGTTATTGGAGCTTGGACTCTCCGTTAATTGAAATAGTGATAACACCTCGCCCGTCGCTCACCCTGAGGTTATAATTGAACCTTCAACCTGGTTCACTTTCACCTGAACATTCCGAAGCTGTTAATTTCCCAAAGCAAGCCATGACCGTTGTACACGCACCTTAACGATTGTCTTCTGTGACATGCGCACGTGCTCAACAGCGACGACGTATCGTAACTTTGGCCAATTTCGAATAAACATCAAGATGATCCTGCAATACGAATTTGACACCACAGATAAAATCGCTAGTTCAACAATTGTGGATAAAGTTTTAAACTCACAAGGGCAGATTGCGAACGTGCAAAACCGGGATCTTGTTGGTACCTTCGCCAAAAATAGGAAGCTCGGTTGCGTTATGCCAAGCCATTTTGAACAGGTAGTGAAACGGACCCTCCTCGTCACCGTAAGTTACGCCGCAGCAGAGAACGATCGTCTTGAGCTTGCCTCTTAGCTCGGGGTACTTTTTCATAATTACAACATCCTTCTCGCACTGAGTGTGCTTTTTGAAATTCGCATGCGGTCTTCGCTTTCTGTAATCCGCCTCCGTAAAAGGCAGCTCTGGATCCTCGACGTAAATGGGTTTCGATAGCGCCCATGTCATCACAGTGGAGATTAAAATGAAGTGGCGAACCTCTTGGCTCCGCTTAAAAGCCTTCGGTTTCTCGGTAGACATTTTCCGAAGCTCGCTGGCGATCGCTGCTCACAATTACATGTAAGTAGGTTCACGTGGTCTCGACATTATTCTCAAATCCCTTTTCTTAGGGGTATTACTCCGTACGGCAGCAAATTCTATCTTACCTTCGAGAGCCCACTGGGCTTCGGCTATTTGAGAGGGATCTTGAGTTATGTCGTACACTATTACTCCGCACCTCATCAACTCCGCTAGAAACGCGTCTTCGTTTCCCTGACCACGGCTTATTACCATCAGCACGTCTTCCGGTGGAGAGTACTACAAAGATTACAGGACACGTTGAGATCTCGAATTCTTTTTATCGATCTCCCCATCGCACGGTGAGAAAAATTATGCCCAATTTAACAATGCTGCGATTCCACCGTGGTTCATTATAGTGTTCTTCAACACTGAGCACGGAATCATTGCTCTTCAATACATTTCGTTTTTTACCTTGAATAATTTCGGTATGTGTGAATCGACACCGAACAGTGTTGAATTTAACTGGAAAAGTGCGAAGCACTGTGGAATTTTAACAGGGTTAGATAAACATCAACAGTTTTTTTACAGTAAAGAGCAATGTATAGGTACGTGACAACCTGACCTTACTGTCCATCACGGTGCCAACCACCTCGTATTTCCTGGATAATTTCGTAGGAGCGTCGGCTTCCTTTGTCTCTTTCGTTTCTTCTTGTTCCTCCTCCTCCTCCTCTTCTTCCTCCTCGACTTCCTTTCCTCCTTCTCCATTTTCTTCCTCTCCTTGCTCTACTTTGGCCGAATTCTCGTCCTCGTCATAAGTATTTGCGGTGTAAATTTGCTCAGGGAAGAACTAAGTGAAGTCGGAATTAATTATACTACGTCTCTTGAATCATATGATAACGTAGAAATTATACGGCTACGTTTACTGGCTATACAGTTTTCAAGGTCTGTCCTACGTCACTGAAAAGCTTCGATTATTAACACCCTCTAGGATTATATAACTTTTACAGGGTGTGCTAACGGTACAGAGTGCCTTTAGTTCCGGCGTAACAAGTCAAGATCAGTCAGTGAATAGCTAATGTACAGGACTTGCCCATATATACTCGAACATTACATGCGTCGACATGGTACATAATTCAATTGATTTCTTGGTGGCTGTACTTTGCGCCGGAGATTCGCCCAGTTTTCGAGGGTCAAGGCTAAACGCTAATTTTAACATCAAGCAGCTCGGCTCTGATAATATTACACTCACCACCGCAGCCAGGCACCCCCTTAAAACGGGAATGGAATCTCAAGTTCTTTAAGAGAGAAAATTTCACCGACGGCGGGGTGTCGCGCCGCCCCGTTTCATCCCTGAATTATGTTATGCCTCACGCTAAACGAGATCCCTCGGTAATTATTTCGATAACAAGACAACTTCGCATGGCTTACGTCGGCCAACTTCTTCCCGTGGTAGCTGTCTATCTGATTGACAAAAACCCGCCAGGGTACAAAGTCCTGGGTTTCGTCGACCTCCACCTTTCTTCCAGGAATATTCTGCAAATCGTTTTCCAGTTCCTGGATATTCTCCTGCCCTGTCGACATCGTGTTATCTGAATATCCTGCGGCAGTAGACTGGCAGGCATTGAATCAAAGCCGGAAGAAGAACAAACGAACATCTCGAAATCGACGATCCCACATCCGCCAGCTATGCTACCGGAGATTTTGTACCAGTATACCTAAATTTGTGCGGTTATAAATTGGAGCCAGAAAATGTCGCGCAAACCGCCGGCAATGGTGCTCTTTCCTTCGAGGAACGACGAGGATCCACCGAGTCCTTCTCGAAGGCCGAAGAAGAAGCGTTATGCCACCAAACTGCAATCAGTTGTGGAGAGGTTCGACAAGATGGCCAATGCTCACATCGACGAACACGACAATGGTTTTTCGTCGACGGATGAGGATGACAAACTGCTTTCGGGTCCAGCGGAGAACCGTCGACCGGTGAAAAGCGTCTCCAGGAACTTGGCGGGCAGCATAACTGGCTTCGATATCGCCGAGAGCATCGGGGTTCAACACGACAACGAACTCGCTGAAGCTGTTGAGAAGCTTATCAAAGCCGAGGAGACCACCAGGTTCACCGAACTCGTGGTAGCAGCTGAAGCCGCCGTGGCTGCCGCCCCTCCGGAACTTGCCGAGGAAGCCGCACTCGCCGTTGCCCACGAATACCAAACCCAGAACCTCAGCATGATACAGGAGGAGATTCCCGGGGATACCGTCATCGAGGTTATCGGTTACGTCGGCATCCGACGGCGCAAGGACAACGACAAACGCAGCTGCGTTTGCTGACGAGGCGTCGTACCTACGTCGCACGTGAATTGGCTTGTCATAATCGTCTGCAGTCTCTCCGTCCGTAAATTCATCAATTTTGTATCGTCAAATACAATGTGACACATTTTTTGGATTGATTGATTACGTTTCTCTACTGAAGATTTAAGCAGCTTATCGATAAGTGTGTAAGTCTGCAGTGTATGTTGAAGAAAAATACCGATAGAATTCTGTGTATCGGGGAAAAGCTTTGCTCGCCATTAATTCAGGGATGCAAATCGCGTCGAATTCTAGCGACTCTCGTTCCCCCTAACTGAACTCACACTTTTTCCATCTCCTTTGCTTCGAGTCTGCAGAAAAAGGGAAAAAAGGCGAGAGAAAAAATAGAATGAATAAGTTTTTAGATACCATGAATGCAAATGGGTCTAGCTCGATTCGTGCTCCGGACTGGAAACGTTGCAAGAATTTTAATTGAGCAAACGATTTGCGGCAATATATGCGTCCTTGACTTTTCACACCTCGAGTTCTAGTCACCCTCGCTTATTACCTTCGTTTTATTATAACATCGACGGAAATTGACCGTCTCAATTGCGCTCGTCTAAAATTTATTATTATATCTCATGAAGGACGTTTCACCATCCTCTCCTTCAATTGTGTTATCGCATCATTTTTCATAAAGAAAATCCGGCTCCGGTAAGAACGATCCCGGTAATTCGAAGGTCAGGTCATGTCGCGCACTCTTTCCGTAAATATTAGCCATTGAACGAAGTTGAGTATCGTTCTCCGGAAATTGGATGAAAGGAACAAAAAGTAATAATGATAATAACGATAATAAGGTATTCGAGCTACTCACACAAACGAACTTGAATTATTGTTATTTACTCAGAGCTTTTTTTATTTTATTACGTTACCATGCAACCAAATCTGCCATAGTCTGAAGATTTTATTCATCAAAATGTTAATTTATCAACTACTTATCGAGCTATATTTGTCCTCTTATTAAACACGCATGGATCTCGTATTGCATTTTGCGATCATTTCGCAATTTCAATGTTCGCAATCTCTTACGAACAAAGGAAGGCACCTGGTACCACCCCTTTCGAAAACGAGTGAAAACACGAATAGCCCCGCTTACGTAAGTGATGCCAATTTGCGCCCACTAAAGCAAAGCGTTTGGCCTTCCCCTTTAAAGCATGCCGAAAAGCTCTACACTACGGTGAATCGATGTCCACGCCGTATTTTCTTTAATAAATCCGCTCACCGTCGGACTGTCTGAGCGTCTATAAAATTCACCGAAAAGTTTCTCAGTAGCTACTTTCATATCGAGATTAAAGTTCATCGGCAGTCCTTAGCTCTTTTGGACAAGGTTAAGCGAATGATTATAGGAGATATCGAACCAATTACCGGCCGTCGTTCTCTCTCCCAAAAAAATGAAAAAAAAAAAAATAAGAAAACCATCAATCCACGTATTCTCGAGAAAAATGGTCCACTGAATTGTGTCGTGAATGATGTTGCAGAGGAGTGGACTGGCAGCTTCCCTTACCAGTTATTGATAGGTGTTGGGGTTGGACTGATGGCACTGGTTCTCCTCGCTGCGGCAAGTTTTCAGTGTTCAGCTACCTGGCGTTGGCTGATGGGTGTCTCAGGTCAGAATAACGACGAGGACACCGATGGCGATATCGGGCATCAGAATGCCATCCGGATCAGCCATTCCCTACCGGATCTCCAGTCGGAGCCAATCACTCACGAATACGTTCAAGAGCAGAAGGACAACAAAAAGGTTACAGCGTGGAAATACATGAATTATTGCGCTCGATGGGTTATCCGGAAAGCTGCGAAGTTTAATGGGTGAAATTTTTCCGGTTCTAGGTCCTGCGGCAAACGACTCTACCGATCGTTCCCATGCGCCATCAAACCTTTCAGCGGCAGTTATCCCATCGGCTGGATTTACCCAACATCAAGTTCAGCATTTGTAGTCTCGAAAACCGTAGCGACTCCAGTCTCGGATTGCTCAAGGCAAGTGAAGTCCGGTTCTGGACAAGCAATATCTTGTTTCCGATCTAACTCTGCGAAAGGAACGAATCAGTTATTAAAGTTTTTGACGAAAATTTCAGCCCGAGTTGTACAAAAAGGATCTCACACGGCAGGCGAGCACCGAAAGTTCAAGTACCGTTGAAATGGAGTACTCCGGTAAACTTCACTTCGCCTTGCGATACGACAAGGAGTTTGAAGGCCTCGTTGTTAAGGTGAGTTTGAAAGGACGCCTCGAGGCGAATAACACGAGCAGGAATTCCGAATTGATCATAATAGCTGTAGCTGTCTGTACACTTGGGTAGGAGTGCGAAAATAGCTAAGACCGAACTGCTCATGCATGTTTAATAACCGTGCTGAACTGGCGTTAACCAGAACCTAATACGCAACGCTCATTGCGAGGTTCCACGTCCCGCAGTCACGAGCTACATTTGATCATTCCCTTGTACTTCCTGGCATAAAATTCCCCGAGAAATTTAATTAAAGCGCGAATGGAGCGACACACGTACCAGACATTGCAAAAAGCGAGCGGTTTAATTCGTTTTATTGTTAATATGATATAGCCCACAATGAGAAAGGTTGAAAATCGCGTTAACGGACCACGTTGCGGACAGTAAGTGACGCTGGCCAACATTCCTGTCCCAGTTTGCTATCCTTGAGACTTTTTACATACTGATTTATAACTATTATGTACCCATTGCATCATTAGTCGAGCTCCTCATTCCGTAATGAAGCAGTAAGATATGCCATTTCGCCATTCCGGACCGATCGTAGTGGGCCCAGAAACGGAATAATCATCGGTTATTTTTGCCGGAGAAAAACTAGTTTCGGTTGAACATATTTGAAGAAAAAATATATAACGAGTCCTATAACCCCCACCCTCACCGAAATTCCAGAACCGTGCGTCACGCGTGAAAAAATACGTAAATTCATCTGTGAAAATTTAAACCGTTCAAACTTTTACTTGGAAGTTTGATTTCTTTATATTAACTTAGCGACTCCTGCAACTTTTCTACTCAGGTTTTGGAAGCTCGAGAATTGCCAATTAAGGATGTTACTGGGAGCAGCGATCCTTACGTCAAAGTCTACCTCTTGCCGGATAGAAAGAAGAAATTCCAGACGAAAGTTCATCGTAAAAATTTAAATCCCATCTTCAACGAAACCTTCATCTTTAGGTTGGTAAATAGCACTATGTAGGTTAATAGTCCGAGGTCTCAAAATCAATTCTAAACATTCTCTGAAACTTTTGCAAATTTTTCAGCGTACCATACGACGATCTCCGCGAGCGTTATCTCCAATTTTCGGTATACGATTTCGACAGATTCTCCAAGCACGATCTGATCGGCCAAGTCGTTCTCAGGGATCTTCTCGACTGTACTGATCTTGAACAAGAAATCGAGTACACGATGGACATTTTTTGTGCTCTTCAGGTATAACGCTTATGTGTATAGTTATTCCCTGAAATATTCTTTCACATTAACAGAGAGATCAAAAATTCGTTTTTAGCGCTATCACACTACGACTATATTTTTTTCTTTAGCCACATTTCTTGTATTTTTATTCGTCGTGTACACAGCTCCGTATATTTGATTACTTTCATTATTCCAAATTGTTATAAATATTCATTAAACCGAATTGCCAGTCATAAACGGTTGAATACTTTCAAACGACTGTGGCTCACAGCTTTCGTCCGTGTTTTATTCATCTGTACTTTCTTCCGAACCGTGTATATAATTGCAGATAACTGCAAAATGAATAAAAACACAGAGTTCTTACGATTACATTATAATAATATCACGACGTATCGAATACGTATGGTTAACAATTTTCGGAACAACTTTCTACAAAGATATAATGAAATAAAAACGAAAACCATTACTTCGCCCCTCCGTATTTCCGCGAAGTTTTAACAGCCTTCGAGTAGTAATGGTTCCAATAATACGAATGATTCCTCCGGTTATTCTCGCAGGAAAAGGTCGACCGAGGTGAACTGATGCTGTCTCTCTGCTACCTGCCAACGGCTGGGCGACTGACTCTGACGGTGATAAAAGGCCGGAACCTGAAAGCAATGGACATTACAGGTTCCTCGGGTAATTTAATATTTCATCATAATATGTTTACTCAGTAAATGTAGACGTACGATTCTCAAATTCTCCATAAATTGCCGAGTCCTTGACCCTTAACGACTGATAGATCGCTGTTCCAGATCCCTACGTGAAGGTCTATCTACTGTGTCAGGGGAAGAGGATAAAAAAGAAGAAAACTACGGTTAAGAAAAAAACTCTCTGCCCGGTGTACAACGAGGCCCTTGTCTTCGATGTGCCGTCAGAAAACGTTGAGGAGGTCAGCCTCGTCGTGAAAGTTCTCGATTACGACAGGTACGACATATGTATATAGTATACAATATATGCGACTATACCTCCCTCCAACTTCCATCCACAAAGTTTTATAACCAAATTTTGAGTTTTTCTCATCGGAGAGACTGAAGTAAATATCTTGCGTACGTACCAAGATCGGAATCTGCCGAGACACTAAAACTAAGTAAGACGTTCTACGCTCCTTTATTGCATCATTATTTCGTGTTTCTCGGGCAATAAGATCATCCCCCGGTTTTACGTGGTAACAATTGATGCGACCGTCACAGGCCTCTCAATTCATAAATTGATCAGGATCATTATCCAGTTTATTGGGCATTTTTACGACTGCGGTCGGCTTGACGACCCAACTGAGGAACATCTGTAGACAACCGTCGTCTCAATCGGTAGTTGTTCTGTTCATTCGCGTTCCACCGTGGCGGTTAATTATCCCAGCGACCTGATGACGAGCATGATTTCCCGAGGCAGTTTGGCCGACCTGAAACACGTGGCACGAACAACTTCGTCCCGACGATTTATCGCCGATCATTTACATCACTTTTTTACTCGGTTTCAGGATTGGCCCCAACGAACTGATGGGCTGTACCGCCATTGGCGCCAGCTTCATAGGCATCGGTCGTGATCACTGGCTCGAGATGCTCGATAATCCCAGAAAACCTGTGGCTCAGTGGTACCCGCTGCATGAGACAGTCGCCGGACACATACCAGCCGTCACCTCGGAACCGCTTCCCGTCAGTCTAAGCTGCCTAAACAGCAGGTAACGGCAGCGTTAACTTTGAGAGAGACCGTTTTTGGCAGTGGCGATGAAGGTGGTTCTTTTGCCTGTAATAACGAGCCGAAATTCTCTGTGACTTGTAGATGAAGAAAAAGCGATTAACGAAGCCGTCAGCGTGGTGGTTGAAGAATTCTCATCGTAAGTACTGGGCGTCAGCTGGCTTGAGAGATCATCCCTTTCTGTCACTACTCGTATTATAATGCACGACGTCCTTCGACTGGCTTATACGCGAATTACGAACGAGTGAAATCTGGCTTGCTAAGTCAGAATGTTGAAAGTTTAACGTTGAAAACTTGTATGCAGGGCACCAATCGAACGCTCTGAGCATGTCCGATAATCAGAGTGCAGGATTGATGATGAAACGTTGTAAACTATGTATTTTTGTCCTTAATTTTCCTCTCTCTGTAAAATAACGATGTTGCATAACGATGTTGATCATATATATATATATAATCTTCTTTACACAAATTCTTTACATTCAGTTTTATTCGCTTTGTAAAATTCTTATATATATTTACGTGTATAGATAAGAATTTCACAGAGCAAACAACACTGAATGAAAATTATTATTTACTATGTATAACTGTGTTACTAAAGCCTTTGCAACGATTGACAACCGATATCGGTTGGGTATCAATTGGAGGTTCATAATTAATGTTGTTATACACATATACATGTGTAAACGGAGATGGCCGGCTGGAAAGAGGATCA
Source organism: Diprion similis (assembly GCF_021155765.1). Taxonomy (NCBI): domain Eukaryota; kingdom Metazoa; phylum Arthropoda; class Insecta; order Hymenoptera; family Diprionidae; genus Diprion; species Diprion similis. The sequence goes on from NC_060115.1 coordinate 1,965,314, forward strand.
AAGTCGCGGCTATAATAAGTACTTCCTATAACACAAATCTGTCAATGTGATATAATTATACATAAATATATCATAAATCCATATACATATAAATATATTATATATGCATACATAGTATCGTAAACTATACATATTATACAGAAAATTTCACTACTATATACCTGATATACGAATGCATAATCCGTACACTCCTAGACATAATATCGGCGGTATAGGCGTAGCTGAAAAAAAAATCAGCGTTCAGGTAATGAAACGGCATGATTTATTGACTGATGTGTAGAAAAAAAGAGCTTATCAAGCTCAAGCCAGAGTAAAGAGTGGATGAATGTCAATCTGATATACGCAGACTACACGCTATTCGTTGGATATGCAGATCCGTCGTCAGTGTTACAGTTCTAACAAGGATATAAGTATGATACAAATACTTGATCTGTCATTTCAGCTTCGTTGATGCAGTGTGTGCGGCTCGTGTTGCGCTCGGGCGTAAACTCGTTTTCAGACATACGTCTGATTGTCACAATAGCAAAAATGTAGAGAGTAAAGAAATGACATGGTTCAATGTCACAATATATGACCTTTTACACCGTTCGATAATTATTTGGTGATGATGATGATCGTGAAGATGATGTTGAAAAATTGTGAAAGCAAAAGCGTGAGTAATTGATTTACGAACGTTGACAATACCTGATGGAGCTGATAAATTAACGATTTTGAAGTATTAACTGGAATTCTGAACTACGTAACAATAACTGTAATGCTTATATCATATTTTACGACTTATGTGTACACAGTTGTTCATGAAATTGGTGTAATGATGTTATGTAAGTACAGGTCTTTAGCTGATAAGTGACGTTATATATATATATGAACATTTACCAAGATTCTATTTATTATATTATACACAGGCGTATACAAATCTGTTCAATGATATTCAAAGCAAAGTTCGATACCTTCGCGAATTTGTGTTGTACATTTATATATTTTGGATTGACTATGTCCTATGAATGAATTCAATTATAATGTACGTCATACACACATAGTAATAGGCTAATGTTAACGTGATTGCGATAATTAGGGCAAAGATAAGTCAGTGTGTATAATAAAAAAACTTCAGTTGCATATTCAATATTGCTTAGACTTCGCAGCTATCCCTCGAACAGCTGGAATTCGTGTCGCGCATTTCCAATCAATAAACATAATACCTGTGTATCATCACTACATTCCCAGAATACCGTTAGTTTAGAAACTACTTGTTTGGATTTCTGGCGTGATTATCAATAAACTTGTGAAGTGCTGCAACCACTTCCTTGGGGCACTATTCGGACGAGAGTTTGCGTGAGATATTACTTAGGCGTGGTCCCAGTACGCTGCGGGCCACGCCTATGAAGTTACGACCGAAACGATAGAGATTTTCGTCGTCATTTCTGTGTTCTTCAAAGTAAGGCTTACCCCTTTGGATTACTGACGGAAATTTCGACGATTCTGAAGAGTGCTGCAATCAATTTTTGCATCCCCTATTCCGACGTAATTTTGCGAGAGAAATCGATTGAGCGCAGTCCCAATACGCTGCGAGCGATAGCTGAAAAGTTACGGCCGAAAAACTGAGGATTTCGATCGCCATTTCTTTCCTGTTCGTCTGAAGCTGTTTTTCATGTGTTTTCTGAGTTCCTGGGGGTCGAATTACTCTAGAGATGGTCATACTAATCGATTCCGAGGAGAAAAATTTTCGGCTCCGAAAATGACCAAAAAGTAAGGCTAACCCCTTTGGATTTTTGGCGAAAATTTCGACGATTCTGAAAAGAGCTGCAATCAATTTTTGCATGCCCTATTCCGACGTAATTTTGCGAGAGAAATCGATTGAGCGCAGTCCCAATACGCTGCGAGCGATAGCTGAAAAGTTACGGCCGAAAAACTGAGGATTTCGATCGCCATTTCTTCCCTGTTCGTCTGAAGCTGTTTTTTATGTGTTTTCTGAGTTCTTGGGGGTCGAATTACTCTAGAGATGGTCATACTAATCGATTCCGAGACGAAAAATTTTCGGCTCCGAAAATGACCAAAAAGTAAGGCTAACCCCTTTGGATGTTTGGCGAAAATTTTGACGATTCTGGAAAGAGCTGCAATCAATTTTGGCATGCCCTATTTCGACGTAATTTTGCGAGAGAAATCGATTGAGCGCAGTCCCAATACGCTGCGAGCGATAGCTGAAAAGTTACGGCCAAAAAACTGAGGATTTCGATCGCCATTTCTTCCCTGTTCGTCTGAAGCTGTTTTTCATGTGTTTTCTGAGTTCCTGGGGGTCGAATTACTCTAGAGATGGTCATACTAATCGATTCCGAGGAGAAAAATTTTCGGCTCCGAAAATGACCAAAAAGTAAGGCTAACCCCTTTGGATTTTTGGCGAAAATTTCGACGATTCTGAAAAGAGCTGCAATCAATTTTTGCATGCCCTATTCCGACGTAATTTTGCGAGAGAAATCGATTGAGCGCAGTCCCAATACGCTGCGAGCGATAGCTGAAAAGTTACGGCCGAAAAACTGAGGATTTCGATCGCCATTTCTTCCCTGTTCGTCTGAAGCTGTTTTTCATGTGTTTTCTGAGTTCCTGGGGGTCGAATTACTCTAGAGATGGTCATACTAATCGATTCCGAGACGAAAAATTTTCGGCTCCGAAAATGACCAAAAAGTAAGGCTAACCCCTTTGGATTTTTGGCGAAAATTTCGACGATTCTGGAAAGAGCTGCAATCAATTTTTGCATGCCCTATTCCGACGTAATTTTGCGAGAGAAATCGATTGAGCGCAGTCCGAATACGCTGCGAGCGATAGCTGAAAAGTTACGGCCGAAAAACTGAGGATTTCGATCGCCATTTCTTCCCTGTTCGTCTGAAGCTGTTTTTCATGTGTTTTCTGAGTTCCTGGGGGTCGAATTACTCTAGAGATGGTCATACTAATCGATTCCGAGAAGAAAAATTTTCGGCTCCGAAAATGACCAAAAAGTAAGGCTAACCCCTTTGGATTTTTGGCGAAAATTTCGACGATTCTGAAAAGAGCTGCAATCAATTTTTGCATGCCCTATTCCGACGTAATTTTGCGAGAGAAATCGATTGAGCGCAGTCCCAATACGCTGCGAGCGATAGCTGAAAAGTTACGGCCGAAAAACTGAGGATTTCGATCGCCATTTCTTCCCTGTTCGTCTGAAGCTGTTTTTTATGTGTTTTCTGAGTTCTTGGGGGTCGAATTACTCTAGAGATGGTCATACTAATCGATTCCGAGACGAAAAATTTTCGGCTCCGAAAATGACCAAAAAGTAAGGCTAACCCCTTTGGATGTTTGGCGAAAATTTTGACGATTCTGGAAAGAGCTGCAATCAATTTTGGCATGCCCTATTTCGACGTAATTTTGCGAGAGAAATCGATTGAGCGCAGTCCCAATACGCTGCGAGCGATAGCTGAAAAGTTACGGCCGAAAAACTGAGGATTTCGATCGCCATTTCTTCCCTGTTCGTCTGAAGCTGTTTTTCATGTGTTTTCTGAGTTCCTGGGGGTCGAATTAATCTAGAGATGGTCATACTAATCGATTCCGAGACGAAAAATTTTCGGCTCCGAAAATGACCAAAAAGTAAGGCTAACCCCTTTGGATTTTTGGCGGAAATTTCGACGATTCTGGGAAGAGCTGCAATCAATTTTTGCATGCCCTATTCCGACGTAATTTTGCGAGAGAAATCGATTGAGCGCAGTCCCAATACGCTGCGAGCGATAGCTGAAAAGTTACGGCCGAAAAACTGAGGATTTTGATCGCCATTTCTTCCCTGTTCGTCTGAAGCTGTTTTTCATGTGTTTTCTGATTTCTTGGGGGTCGAATTACTCTAGAGATGGTCATACTAATCGATTCTGAGACGAAAAATTTTCGGCTCCGAAAATGACCAAAAAGTAAGGCTAACCCCTTTGGATGTTTGGCGAAAATTTTGACAATTCTGAAAAGAGCTGCAATCAATTTTTGCATGCCCTATTCCGACGTAATTTTGCGAGAGAAATCGATTGAGCGCAGTCCCAATACGCTGCGAGCGATAGCTGAAAAGTTACTGCCGAAAAACTGAGGATTTCGATCGCCATTTCTTCCCTGTTCGTCTGAAGCTGTTTTTCATGTGTTTTCTGAGTTCCTGGGGGTCGAATTACTCTAGAGATGGTCATACTAATCGATTCCGAGACGAAAAATTTTCGGCTCCGAAAATGACCAAAAAGTAAGGCTAACCCCTTTGGATTTTTGGCGAAAATTTCGACGATTCTGGAAAGAGCTGCAATCAATTTTTGCATGCCCTATTCCGACGTAATTTTGCGAGAGAAATCGATTGAGCGCAGTCCCAATACGCTGCGAGCGATAGCTGAAAAGTTACGGCCGAAAAACTGAGGATTTCGATCGCCATTTCTTCCCTGTTCGTCTGAAGCTGTTTTTCATGTGTTTTCTGAGTTCCTGGGGGTCGAATTACTCTAGAGATGGTCATACTAATCGATTCCGAGACGAAAAATTTTCGGCTCCGAAAATGACCAAAAAGTAAGGCTAACCCCTTTGGATTTTTGGCGAAAATTTCGACGATTCTGGAAAGAGCTGCAATCAATTTTTGCATGCCCTATTCCGACGTAATTTTGCGAGAGAAATCGATTGAGCGCAGTCCCAATACGCTGCGAGCGATAGCTGAAAAGTTACGGCCGAAAAACTGAGGATTTCGATCGCCATTTCTTCCCTGTTCGTCTGAAGCTGTTTTTCATGTGTTTTCTGAGTTCCTGGGGGTCGAATTAATCTAGAGATGGTCATACTAATCGATTCCGAGACGAAAAATTTTCGGCTCCGAAAATGACCAAAAAGTAAGGCTAACCCCTTTGGATTTTTGGCGAAAATTTCGACGATTCTGGAAAAAGCTGCAATCAATTTTTGCATGCCCTATTCCGACGTAATTTTGCGAGAGAAATCGATTGAGCGCAGTCCCAATACGCTGCGAGCGATAGCTGAAAAGTTACGGCCGAAAAACTGAGGATTTCGATCGCCATTTCTTCCCTGTTCGTCTGAAGCTGTTTTTCATGTGTTTTCTGAGTTCCTGGGGGTCGAATTACTCTAGAGATGGTCATACTAATCGATTCCGAGAAAAAAAATTTTCGGCTCCGAAAATGACCAAAAAGTAAGGCTAACCCCTTTGGATTTTTGGCGAAAATTTCGACGATTCTGAAAAGAGCTGCAATCAATTTTTGCATGCCCTATTCCGACGTAATTTTGCGAGAGAAATCGATTGAGCGCAGTCCCAATACGCTGCGAGCGATAGCTGAAAAGTTACGGCCGAAAAACTGAGGATTTCGATCGCCATTTCTTCCCTGTTCGTCTGAAGCTATTTTTCATGTGTTTTCTGAGTTCCTGGGGGTCGAATTACTCTAGAGATGGTCATACTAATCGATTCCGAGACGAAAAATTTTCGGCTCCGAAAATGACCAGAAAGTAAGGCTAACCCCTTTGGATTTTTGGCGAAAATTTCGACGATTCTGGAAGGAGCTGCGATCAATTTTTGCATGCCCTATTCCGACGTAATTTTGCGAGAGAAATCGATTGAGCGCAGTCCCAATACGCTGCGAGCGATAGCTGGAAAGTTACGGCCGAAAAACTGAGGATTTCGATCGCCATTTCTTCCCTGTTCGTCTGAAGCTGTTTTTCATGTGTTTTCTGAGTTCCTGGGGGTCGAATTACTCTAGAGATGGTCATACTAATCGATTCCGAGACGAAAAATTTTCGGCTCCGAAAATGACCAGAAAGTAAGGCTAACCCCTTTGGATTTTTGGCGAAAATTTCGACGATTCTGGAAAGAGCTGCAATCAATTTTTGCATGCCCTATTCCGACGTAATTTTGCGAGAGAAATCGATTGAGCGCAGTCCCAATACGCTGCGAGCGATAGCTGAAAAGTTACGGCCGAAAAACTGAGGATTTCGATCGCCATTTCTTCCCTGTTCGTCTGAAGCTGTTTTTCATGTGTTTTCTGAGTTCCTGGGGGTCGAATTACTCTAGAGATGGTCATACTAATCGATTCCGAGAAGAAAAATTTTCGGCTCCGAAAATGACCAAAAAGTAAGGCTAACCCCTTTGGATTTTTGGCGAAAATTTCGACGATTCTGAAAAGAGCTGCAATCAATTTTTGCATGCCCTATTCCGACGTAATTTTGCGAGAGAAATCGATTGAGCGCAGTCCCAATACGCTGCGAGCGATAGCTGAAAAGTTACGGCCGAAAAACTGAGGATTTCGATCGCCATTTCTTCCCTGTTCGTCTGAAGCTGTTTTTCATGTGTTTTCTGAGTTCCTGGGGGTCGAATTACTCTAGAGATGGTCATACTAATCGATTCCGAGACGAAAAATTTTCGGCTCCGAAAATGACCAAAAAGTAAGGCTAACCCCTTTGGATTTTTGGCGGAAATTTCGACGATTCTGGAAAGAGCTGCAATCAATTTTTGCATGCCCTATTCCGACGTAATTTTGCGAGAGAAATCGATTGAGCGCAGTCCCAATACGCTGCGAGCGATAGCTGAAAAGTTACGGCCGAAAAACTGAGGATTTCGATCGCCATTTCTTCCCTGTTCGTCTGAAGCTGTTTTTCATGTGTTTTCTGAGTTCCTGGGGGTCGAATTACTCTAGAGATGGTCATACTAATCGATTCCGAGACGAAAAATTTTCGGCTCCGAAAATGACCAAAAAGTAAGGCTAACCCCTTTGGATTTTTGGCGGAAATTTCGACGATTCTGGAAAGAGCTGCAATCAATTTTTGCATGCCCTATTCCGACGTAATTTTGCGAGAGAAATCGATTGAGCGCAGTCACAATACGCTGCGAGCGATAGCTGAAAAGTTACGGCCGAAAAACTGAGGATTTCGATCGCCATTTCTTCCCTGTTCGTCTGAAGCTGTTTTTCATGTGTTTTCTGAGTTCCTGGGGGTCGAATTACTCTAGAGATGGTCATACTAATCGATTCCGAGACGAAAAATTTTCGGCTCCGAAAATGACCAAAAAGTAAGGCTAACCCCTTTGGATTTTTGGCGAAAATTTCGACGATTCTGGAAAGAGCTGCAATCAATTTTTGCATGCCCTATATCGACGTAATTTTGCGAGAGAAATCGATTGAGCGCAGTCCCAATACGCTGCGAGCGATAGCTGAAAAGTTACGGCCGAAAAACTGAGGATTCCGATCGCCATTTCTTCCCTGTTCGTCTGAAGCTGTTTTTCATGTGTTTTCTGAGTTCCTGGGGGTCGAATTACTCTAGAGATGGTCATACTAATCGATTCCGAGACGAAAAATTTTCGGCTCCGAAAATGACCAAAAAGTAAGGCTAACCCCTTTGGATTTTTGGCGAAAATTTCGACGATTCTGGAAAGAGCTGCAATCAATTTTTGCATGCCCTATTCCGACGTAATTTTGCGAGAGAAATCGATTGAGCGCAGTCCCAATACGCTGCGAGCGATAGCTGAAAAGTTACGGCCGAAAAACTGAGGATTTCGATCGCCATTTCTTCCCTGTTCGTCTGAAGCTGTTTTTCATGTGTTTTCTGAGTTCCTGGGAGTCGAATTACTCTAGAGATGGTCATACTAATCGATTCTGAGACGAAAAATTTTCGGCTCCGAAAATGACCAAAAAGTAAGGCTAACTCCTTTGGATTTTTGGCGAAAATTTCGACGATTCTGGAAAGAGCTGCAATCAATTTTTGCATGCCCCATTCCGACGTAATTTTGCGAGAGAAATCGATTGAGCGCAGTCCCAATACGCTGCGAGCGATAGCTGAAGAGTTACGGCCGAAAAACTGAGGATTTCGATCGCCATTTCTTCCCTGTTCGTCTGAAGCTGTTTTTCATGTGTTTTCTGAGTTCCTGGGGGTCGAATTACTCTAGAGATGGTCATACTAATCGATTCCGAGACGAAAAATTTTCGGCTCCGAAAATGACCAAAAAGTAAGGCTAACCCCTTTGGATTTTTGGCGAAAATTTCGACGATTCTGGAAAGAGCTGCAATCAATTTTTGCATGCCCTATTCCGACGTAATTTTGCGAGAGAAATCGATTGAGCGCAGTCCCAATACGCTGCGAGCGATAGCTGAAAAGTTACGGCCGAAAAACTGAGGATTTCGATCGCCATTTCTTCCCTGTTCGTCTGAAGCTGTTTTTCATGTGTTTTCTGAGTTCTTGGGGGTCGAATTACTCTAGAGATGGTCATACTAATCGATTCCGAGACGAAAAATTTTCGGCTCCGAAAATGACCAAAAAGTAAGGCTAACCCCTTTGGATTTTTGGCGAAAATTTCGACGATTCTGGAAAGAGCTGCAATCAATTTTTGCATGCCCTATTCCGACGTAATTTTGCGAGAGAAATCGATTGAGCGCAGTCCCAATACGCTGCGAGCGATAGCTGAAGAGTTACGGCCGAAAAACTGAGGATTTCGATCGCCATTTCTTTCCTGTTCGTCTGAAGCTGTTTTTCATGTGTTTTCTGAGTTCCTGGGGGTCGAATTACTCTAGAGATGGTCATACTAATCGATTCCGAGACGAAAAATTTTCGGCTCCGAAAATGACCAAAAAGTAAGGCTAACCCCTTTGGATTTTTGGCGAAAATTTCGACGATTCTGGAAAGAGCTGCAATCAATTTTTGCATGCCCTATTCCGACGTAATTTTGCGAGAGAAATCGATTGAGCGCAGTCCCAATACGCTGCGAGCGATAGCTGAAAAGTTACGGCCGAAAAACTGAGGATTTCGATCGCCATTTCTTCCCTGTTCGTCTGAAGCTGTTTTTCATGTGTTTTCTGAGTTCTTGGGGGTCGAATTACTCTAGAGATGGTCATACTAATCGATTCCGAGACGAAAAATTTTCGGCTCCGAAAATGACCAAAAAGTAAGGCTAACCCCTTTGGATTTTTGGCGAAAATTTCGACGATTCTGGAAAGAGCTGCAATCAATTTTTGCATGCCCTATTCCGACGTAATTTTGCGAGAGAAATCGATTGAGCGCAGTCCCAATACGCTGCGAGCGATAGCTGAAAAGTTACGGCCGAAAAACTGAGGATTCCGATCGCCATTTCTTTCCTGTTCGTCTGAAGCTGTTTTTCATGTGTTTTCTGAGTTCCTGGGGGTCGAATTACTCTAGAGATGGTCATACTAATCGATTCCGAGACGAAAAATTTTCGGCTCCGAAAATGATCAAAAAGTAAGGCTAACCCCTTTGATTTTTGGCGAAAATTTCGACGATTCTGGAAAGAGCTGCAATCAATTTTTGCATGCCCTATTCCGACGTAATTTTGCGAGAGAAATCGATTGAGCGCAGTCCCAATACGCTGCGAGCGATAGCTGAAAAGTTACGGCCGAAAAACTGAGGATTTCGATCGCCATTTCTTCCCTGTTCGTCTGAAGCTGTTTCTCATGTGTTTTCTGAGTTCCTGGGGGTCGAATTACTCTAGAGATGGTCATACTAATCGATTCCGAGACGAAAAATTTTCGGCTCCGAAAATGACCAAAAAGTAAGGCTAACCCCTTTGGATTTTTGGCGAAAATTTCGACGATTCTGGAAAGAGCTGCAATCAATTTTTGCATGCCCTATTCCGACGTAATTTTGCGAGAGAAATCGATTGAGCGCAGTCCCAATACGCTGCGAGCGATAGCTGAAAAGTTACGGCCGAAAAACTGAGGATTTCGATCGCCATTTCTTCCCTGTTCGTCTGAAGCTGTTTTTCATGTGTTTTCTGAGTTCCGGGGGGTCGAATTACTCTAGAGATGGTCATACTAATCGATTCCGAGACGAAAAATTTTCGGCTCCGAAAATGACCAAAAAGTAAGGCTAACCCCTTTGGATTTTTGGCGAAAATTCTGACGATTCTGGAAAGAGCTGCAATCAATTTTTGCATGCCCTATTCCGACGTAATTTTGCGAGAGAAATCGATTGAGCGCAGTCCCAATACGCTGCGAGCGATAGCTGAAAAGTTACGGCCGAAAAACTGAGGATTTCGATCGCCATTTCTTCCCTGTTCGTCTGAAGCTGTTTTTCATGTGTTTCCTGAGTTCTTGGGGGTCGAATTACTCTAGAGATGGTCATACTAATCGATTCCGAGACGAAAAATTTTCGGCTCCGAAAATGACCAAAAAGTAAGGCTAACCCCTTTGGATGTTTGGCGAAAATTCTGACGATTCTGAAAAGAGCTGCAATCAATTTTGGCATGCCCTATTCCGACGTAATTTTGCGAGAGAATTCGATTGAGCGCAGTCCCAATACGCTGCGAGCGATAGCTGAAAAGTTACGGCCGAAAAACTGAGGATTTCGATCGCCATTTCTTCCCTGTTCGTCTGAAGCTGTTTTTCATGTGTTTTCTGAGTTCCTGGGGGTCGAATTAATCTAGAGATGGTCATACTAATCGATTCCGAGACGAAAAATTTTCGGCTCCGAAAATGACCAAAAAGTAAGGCTAACCCCTTTGGATTTTTGGCGAAAATTTCGACGATTCTGGAAAAAGCTGCAATCAATTTTTGCATGCCCTATTCCGACGTAATTTTGCGAGAGAAATCGATTGAGCGCAGTCCCAATACGCTGCGAGCGATAGCTGAAAAGTTACGGCCGAAAAACTGAGGATTTCGATCGCCATTTCTTCCCTGTTCGTCTGAAGCTGTTTTTCATGTGTTTTCTGAGTTCCTGGGGGTCGAATTACTCTAGAGATGGTCATACTAATCGATTCCGAGAAAAAAAATTTTCGGCTCCGAAAATGACCAAAAAGTAAGGCTAACCCCTTTGGATTTTTGGCGAAAATTTCGACGATTCTGAAAAGAGCTGCAATCAATTTTTGCATGCCCTATTCCGACGTAATTTTGCGAGAGAAATCGATTGAGCGCAGTCCCAATACGCTGCGAGCGATAGCTGAAAAGTTACGGCCGAAAAACTGAGGATTTCGATCGCCATTTCTTCCCTGTTCGTCTGAAGCTGTTTTTCATGTGTTTTCTGAGTTCCTGGGGGTCGAATTACTCTAGAGATGGTCATACTAATTGATTCCGAGACGAAAAATTTTCGGCTCCGAAAATGACCAGAAAGTAAGGCTAACCCCTTTGGATTTTTGGCGAAAATTTCGACGATTCTGGAAAGAGCTGCAATCAATTTTTGCATGCCCTATTCCGACGTAATTTTGCGAGAGAAATCGATTGAGCGCAGTCCCAATACGCTGCGAGCGATAGCTGGAAAGTTACGGCCGAAAAACTGAGGATTTCGATCGCCATTTCTTCCCTGTTCGTCTGAAGCTGTTTTTCATGTGTTTTCTGAGTTCCTGGGGGTCGAATTACTCTAGAGATGGTCATACTAATCGATTCCGAGACGAAAAATTTTCGGCTCCAAAAATGACCAGAAAGTAAGGCTAACCCCTTTGGATTTTTGGCGACAATTTCGACGATTCTGGAAAGAGCTGCAATCAATTTTTGCATGCCCTATTCCGACGTAATTTTGCGAGAGAAATCGATTGAGCGCAGTCCCAATACGCTGCGAGCGATAGCTGAAAAGTTACGGCCGAAAAACTGAGGATTTCGATCGCCATTTCTTCCCTGTTCGTCTGAAGCTGTTTTTCGTGTGTTTTCTGAGTTCCTGGGGGTCGAATTACTCTAGAGATGGTCATACTAATCGATTCCGAGAAGAAAAATTTTCGGCTCCGAAAATGACCAAAAAGTAAGGCTAACCCCTTTGGATTTTTGGCGAAAATTTCGACGATTCTGAAAAGAGCTGCAATCAATTTTTGCATGCCCTATTCCGACGTAATTTTGCGAGAGAAATCGATTGAGCGCAGTCCCAATACGCTGCGAGCGATAGCTGAAAAGTTACGGCCGAAAAACTGAGGATTTCGATCGCCATTTCTTCCCTGTTCGTCTGAAGCTGTTTTTCATGTGTTTTCTGAGTTCCTGGGGGTCGAATTACTCTAGAGATGGTCATACTAATCGATTCCGAGACGAAAAATTTTCGGCTCCGAAAATGACCAAAAAGTAAGGCTAACCCCTTTGGATTTTTGGCGGAAATTTCGACGATTCTGGAAAGAGCCGCAATCAATTTTTGCATGCCCTATTCCGACGTAATTTTGCGAGAGAAATCGATTGAGCGCAGTCCCAATACGCTGCGAGCGATAGCTGAAAAGTTACGGCCGAAAAACTGAGGATTTCGATCGCCATTTCTTCCCTGTTCGTCTGAAGCTGTTTTTCATGTGTTTTCTGAGTTCCTGGGGGTCGAATTACTCTAGAGATGGTCATACTAATCGATTCCGAGACGAAAAATTTTCGGCTCCGAAAATGACCAAAAAGTAAGGCTAACCCCTTTGGATTTTTGGCGGAAATTTCGACGATTCTGGAAAGAGCTGCAATCAATTTTTGCATGCCCTATTCCGACGTAATTTTGCGAGAGAAATCCATTGAGCGCAGTCCCAATACGCTGCGAGCGATAGCTGAAAAGTTACGGCCGAAAAACTGAGGATTTCGATCGCCATTTCTTCCCTGTTCGTCTGAAGCTGTTTTTCATGTGTTTTCTGAGTTCCTGGGGGTCGAATTACTCTACAGATGGTCATACTAATCGATTCCGAGACGAAAATTTTTCGGCTCCGAATATGACCAAAAAGTAAGGCTAACCCCTTTGGATTTTTGGCGAAAATTTTGACGATTCTGGAAAGAGCTGCAATCAATTTTTGCATGCCCTATTCCGACGTAATTTTGCGAGAGAAATCGATTGAGCGCAGTCCCAATACGCTGCGAGCGATAGCTGAAAAGTTACGGCCGAAAAACTGAGGATTTCGATCGCCATTTCTTCCCTGTTCGTCTGAAGCTGTTTTTCATGTGTTTTCTGAGTTCCTGGGGGTCGAATTACTCTAGAGATGGTCATACTAATCGATTCCGAGACGAAAAATTTTCGGCTCCGAAAATGACCAAAAAGTAAGGCTAACCCCTTTGGATTTTTGGCGAAAATTTCGACGATTCTGGAAAGAGCTGCAATCAATTTTTGCATGCCCTATTCCGACGTAATTTTGCGAGAGAAATCGATTGAGCGCAGTCCCAATACGCTGCGAGCGATAGCTGAAAAGTTACGGCCGAAAAACTGAGGATTCCGATCGCCATTTCTTCCCTGTTCGTCTGAAGCTGTTTTTCATGTGTTTTCTGAGTTCCTGGGGGTCGAATTACTCTAGAGATGGTCATACTAATCGATTCCGAGACGAAAAATTTTCGGCTCCGAAAATGACCAAAAAGTAAGGCTAACCCCTTTGGATTTTTGGCGAAAATTTCGACGATTCTGGAAAGAGCTGCAATCAATTTTTGCATGCCCTATTCCGACGTAATTTTGCGAGAGAAATCGATTGAGCGCAGTCCCAATACGCTGCGAGCGATAGCTGAAAAGTTACGGCCGAAAAACTGAGGATTTCGATCGCCATTTCTTCCCTGTTCGTCTGAAGCTGTTTTTCATGTGTTTTCTGAGTTCCTGGGAGTCGAATTACTCTAGAGATGGTCATACTAATCGATTCTGAGACGAAAAATTTTCGGCTCCGAAAATGACCAAAAAGTAAGGCTAACCCCTTTGGATTTTTGGCGAAAATTTCGACGATTCTGGAAACAGCTGCAATCAATTTTTGCATGCCCTATTCCAACGTAATTTTGCGAGAGAAATCGATTGAGCGCAGTCCCAATACGCTGCGAGCGATAGCTGAAAAGTTACGGCCGAAAAACTGAGGATTCCGATCGCCATTTCTTCCCTGTTCGTCTGAAGCTGTTTTTCATGTGTTTTCTGAGTTCCTGGGGGTCGAATTACTCTAGAGATGGTCATACTAATCGATTCCGAGACGAAAAATTTTCGGCTCCGAAAATGATCAAAAAGTAAGGCTAACCCCTTTGGATTTTTGGCGAAAATTTCGACGATTCTGGAAAGAGCTGCAATCAATTTTTGCATGCCCTATTCCGACGTAATTTTGCGAGAGAAATCGATTGAGCGCAGTCCCAATACGCTGCGAGCGATAGCTGAAAAGTTACGGCCGAAAAACTGAGGATTTCGATCGCCATTTCTTCCCTGTTCGTCTGAAGCTGTTTTTCATGTGTTTTCTGAGTTCCGGGGGGTCGAATTACTCTAGAGATGGTCATACTAATCGATTCCGAGACGAAAAATTTTCGGCTCCGAAAATGACCAAAAAGTAAGGCTAACCCCTTTGGATTTTTGGCGAAAATTTCGACGATTCTGGAAAGAGCTGCAATCAATTTTTGCATGCCCTATTCCGACGTAATTTTGCGAGAGAAATCGATTGAGCGCAGTCCCAATACGCTGCGAGCGATAGCTGAAAAGTTACGGCCGAAAAACTGAGGATTTCGATCGCCATTTCTTCCCTGTTCGTCTGAAGCTGTTTTTCATGTGTTTTCTGAGTTCCTGGGGGTCGAATTACTCTAGAGATGGTCATACTAATCGATTCCGAGACGAAAAATTTTCGGCTCCGAAAATGACCAAAAAGTAAGGCTAACCCCTTTGGATTTTTGGCGAAAATTTCGACGATTCTGGAAAGAGCTGCAATCAATTTTTGCATGCCCTATTCCGACGTAATTTTGCGAGAGAAATCGATTGAGCGCAGTCCCAATACGCTGCGAGCGATAGCTGAAAAGTTACGGCCGAAAAACTGAGGATTTCGATCGCCATTTCTTCCCTGTTCGTCTGAAGCTGTTTTTCATGTGTTTTCTGAGTTCCGGGGGGTCGAATTACTCTAGAGATGGTCATACTAATCGATTCCGAGACGAAAAATTTTCGGCTCCGAAAATGACCAAAAAGTAAGGCTAACCCCTTTGGATTTTTGGCGAAAATTTCGACGATTCTGGAAAGAGCTGCAATCAATTTTTGCATGCCCTATTCCGACGTAATTTTGCGAGAGAAATCGATTGAGCGCAGTCCCAATACGCTGCGAGCGATAGCTGAAAAGTTACGGCCGAAAAACTGAGGATTTCGATCGCCATTTCTTCCCTGTTCGTCTGAAGCTGTTTTTCATGTGTTTTCTGAGTTCCTGGGGGTCGAATTACTCTAGAGATGGTCATACTAATCGATTCCGAGACGAAAAATTTTCGGCTCCGAAAATGACCAAAAAGTAAGGCTAACCCCTTTGGATTTTCGGCGAAAATTTCGACGATTCTGGAAAGAGCTGCAATCAATTTTTGCATGCCCTATTCCGACGTAATTTTGCGAGAGAAATCGATTGAGCGCAGTCCCAATACGCTGCGAGCGATAGCTGAAAAGTTACGGCCGAAAAACTGAGGATTTCGATCGCCATTTCTTCCCTGTTCGTCTGAAGCTGTTTTTCATGTGTTTTCTGAGTTCTTGGGGGTCGAATTACTCTAGAGATGGTCATACTAATCGATTCCGAGACGAAAAATTTTCGGCTCCGAAAATGACCAAAAAGTAAGGCTAACCCCTTTGGATTTTTGGCGAAAATTTCGACGATTCTGGAAAGAGCTGCAATCAATTTTTGCATGCCCTATTCCGACGTAATTTTGCGAGAGAAATCGATTGAGCGCAGTCCCAATACGCTGCGAGCGATAGCTGAAAAGTTACGGCCGAAAAACTGAGGATTCCGATCGCCATTTCTTTCCTGTTCGTCTGAAGCTGTTTTTCATGTGTTTTCTGAGTTCCTGGGGGTCGAATTACTCTAGAGATGGTCATACTAATCGATTCCGAGACGAAAAATTTTCGGCTCCGAAAATGACCAAAAAGTAAGGCTAACCCCTTTGGATTTTTGGCGAAAATTTCGACGATTCTGGAAAGAGCTGCAATCAATTTTTGCATGCCCTATTCCGACGTAATTTTGCGAGAGAAATCGATTGAGCGCAGTCCCAATACGCTGCGAGCGATAGCTGAAAAGTTACGGCCGAAAAACTGAGGATTCTGATCGCCATTTCTTTCCTGTTCGTCTGAAGCTGTTTTTCATGTGTTTTCTGAGTTCCTGGGGGTCGAATTACTCTAGAGATGGTCATACTAATCAATTCCGAGACGAAAAATTTTCGGCTCCGAAATTGACCAAAAAGTAAGGCTAACCCCTTTGGATTTTTGGCGAAAATTTCGACGATTCTGGAAAGAGCTGCAATCAATTTTTGCATGCCCTATTCCGACGTAATTTTGCGAGAGAAATCGATTGAGCGCAGTCCCAATACGCTGCGAGCGATAGCTGAAAAGTTACGGCCGAAAAACTGAGGATTCCGATCGCCATTTCTTCCCTGTTCGTCTGAAGCTGTTTTTCATGTGTTTTCTGAGTTCCTGGGGGTCGAATTACTCTAGAGATGGTCATACTAATCGATTCCGAGACGAAAAATTTTCGGCTCCGAAAATGATCAAAAAGTAAGGCTAACCCCTTTGGATTTTTGGCGAAAATTTCGACGATTCTGGAAAGAGCTGCAATCAATTTTTGCATGCCCTATTCCGACGTAATTTTGCGAGAGAAATCGATTGAGCGCAGTCCCAATACGCTGCGAGCGATAGCTGAAAAGTTACGGCCGAAAAACTGAGGATTTCGATCGCCATTTCTTCCCTGTTCGTCTGAAGCTGTTTTTCATGTGTTTTCTGAGTTCCTGGGGGTCGAATTACTCTAGAGATGGTCATACTAATCGATTCCGAGACGAAAAATTTTCGGCTCCGAAAATGACCAAAAAGTAAGGCTAACCCCTTTGGATTTTTGGCGAAAATTTCGACGATTCTGGAAAGAGCTGCAATCAATTTTTGCATGCCCTATTCCGACGTAATTTTGCGAGAGAAATCGATTGAGCGCAGTCCCAATACGCTGCGAGCGATAGCTGAAAAGTTACGGCCGAAAAACTGAGGATTTCGATCGCCATTTCTTCCCTGTTCGTCTGAAGCTGTTTTTCATGTGTTTTCTGAGTTCCGGGGGGTCGAATTACTCTAGAGATGGTCATACTAATCGATTCCGAGACGAAAAATTTTCGGCTCCGAAAATGACCAAAAAGTAAGGCTAACCCCTTTGGATTTTTGGCGAAAATTTCGACGATTCTGGAAAGAGCTGCAATCAATTTTTGCATGCCCTATTCCGACGTAATTTTGCGAGAGAAATCGATTGAGCGCAGTCCCAATACGCTGCGAGCGATAGCTGAAAAGTTACGGCCGAAAAACTGAGGATTTCGATCGCCATTTCTTCCCTGTTCGTCTGAAGCTGTTTTTCATGTGTTTTCTGAGTTCCTGGGGGTCGAATTACTCTAGAGATGGTCATACTAATCGATTCCGAGACGAAAAATTTTCGGCTCCGAAAATGACCAAAAAGTAAGGCTAACCCCTTTGGATTTTTGGCGAAAATTTCGACGATTCTGGAAAGAGCTGCAATCAATTTTTGCATGCCCTATTCCGACGTAATTTTGCGAGAGAAATCGATTGAGCGCAGTCCCAATACGCTGCGAGCGATAGCTGAAAAGTTACGGCCGAAAAACTGAGGATTTCGATCGCCATTTCTTCCCTGTTCGTCTGAAGCTGTTTTTCATGTGTTTTCTGAGTTCCGGGGGGTCGAATTACTCTAGAGATGGTCATACTAATCGATTCCGAGACGAAAAATTTTCGGCTCCGAAAATGACCAAAAAGTAAGGCTAACCCCTTTGGATTTTTGGCGAAAATTTCGACGATTCTGGAAAGAGCTGCAATCAATTTTTGCATGCCCTATTCCGACGTAATTTTGCGAGAGAAATCGATTGAGCGCAGTCCCAATACGCTGCGAGCGATAGCTGAAAAGTTACGGCCGAAAAACTGAGGATTTCGATCGCCATTTCTTCCCTGTTCGTCTGAAGCTGTTTTTCATGTGTTTTCTGAGTTCCTGGGGGTCGAATTACTCTAGAGATGGTCATACTAATCGATTCCGAGACGAAAAATTTTCGGCTCCGAAAATGACCAAAAAGTAAGGCTAACCCCTTTGGATTTTTGGCGAAAATTTCGACGATTCTGGAAAGAGCTGCAATCAATTTTTGCATGCCCTATTCCGACGTAATTTTGCGAGAGAAATCGATTGAGCGCAGTCCCAATACGCTGCGAGCGATAGCTGAAAAGTTACGGCCGAAAAACTGAGGATTCCGATCGCCATTTCTTTCCTGTTCGTCTGAAGCTGTTTTTCATGTGTTTTCTGAGTTCCTGGGGGTCGAATTACTCTAGAGATGGTCATACTAATCGATTCCGAGACGAAAAATTTTCGGCTCCGAAAATGACCAAAAAGTAAGGCTAACCCCTTTGGATTTTTGGCGAAAATTTCGACGATTCTGGAAAGAGCTGCAATCAATTTTTGCATGCCCTATTCCGACGTAATTTTGCGAGAGAAATCGATTGAGCGCAGTCCCAATACGCTGCGAGCGATAGCTGAAAAGTTACGGCCGAAAAACTGAGGATTTCGATCGCCATTTCTTCCCTGTTCGTCTGAAGCTGTTTTTCATGTGTTTTCTGAGTTCCTGGGGGTCGAATTACTCTAGAGATGGTCATACTAATCGATTCCGAGACGAAAAATTTTCGGCTCCGAAAATGACCAAAAAGTAAGGCTAACCCCTTTGGATTTTTGGCGAAAATTTCGACGATTCTGGAAAGAGCTGCAATCAATTTTTGCATGCCCTATTCCGACGTAATTTTGCGAGAGAAATCGATTGAGCGCAGTCCCAATACGCTGCGAGCGATAGCTGAAAAGTTACGGCCGAAAAACTGAGGATTCCGATCGCCATTTCTTTCCTGTTCGTCTGAAGCTGTTTTTCATGTGTTTTCTGAGTTCCTGGGGGTCGAATTACTCTAGAGATGGTCATACTAATCGATTCCGAGACGAAAAATTTTCGGCTCCGAAAATGACCAAAAAGTAAGGCTAACCCCTTTGGATTTTTGGCGAAAATTTCGACGATTCTGGAAAGAGCTGCAATCAATTTTTGCATGCCCTATTCCGACGTAATTTTGCGAGAGAAATCGATTGAGCGCAGTCCCAATACGCTGCGAGCGATAGCTGAAAAGTTACGGCCGAAAAACTGAGGATTTTCATCGCCGTTTCTCTGCTGTTCGTCCTACGCCCTTTTTCACGTGCTCGCCGAGTTTCAGGGGGACTACCTAATCTGCGAAAGGTCATGCAAATTGTCTCACGGACAACAAATTTTCGACCCATAAAAGAAGTCAGGACAACATCTCCGGAGTTTCGTCGAAAATCCAGACTATTCAACAATCATTCTTCTGACGCACAGTAACGGTGTAATGTTTCGAGAGGAATCGATTGTGCGCAAACCGAATATGCTGCGGGTAACGGATTACGAGTAACAGCTCAAAAACGCAAAACTCTCGACGCATTCACTGAGCAGTCAATTTGACGCTAATTGCGAAGTCCTTACTGCATCTACGAAGGTCCAATCAGTCTGTTAACGGTCTTCCTCAATCATTTTGTGCTGATCAAGTATGTGGTTCGAATATGAAGAAGAGTCACAATCCCAAACCCTTCGCATGTTCGTTGTCCGTTCTTGGTGCTTATAAATAATGCGAAAGTATTCCCAACGAGACCACATATCCACGCAACTTTTAGAGAAGTCGAACGCGTGCAGTCCACACCAAGCACACTGCATGCTGATAGTTGAAAGTTACATCCGAAAAACAGATCCTTCCGTTGTATCTCCCTTGGATCTCTGCAGCTGTTGGTCTCAAAATATCCAAACATCATTTCTTTTAACTCTCAAAAGGTCATTCCAATCGATTTCCAAACCAAAAGTTTTTCGCCGCAAAAGTTACGAGAGGAAGGATAACTTCTCTTGGTTTATTTTTGGAATAAAGTCTGTTGTAAAAGTTGTACGGCGTGTCCCTGAGGTGTAGAAGTAACAAAGTCCAATAATGAATTAGGCAGAGTAATAAATGTACCATGAATCTATTTCACTAATTCTCACATTATAATCTACCTTAAGCTAGATTACAACTTGTTTAGTAAGTTACTTTTCTCTTTTACATGACATTGTTATCCTAAGTATAAAATAAGCTTGAAAGCTCATGCGTTATATGTTTATAATCTATCAATTTAAGTTTAGCAACAACTTGATCATTTCTACATCAAATATTTCTTTAGCCTGCTAAAATCAACCGTGGTGTTTGCGCCGAAGAAATAGGATTTGATGACGATTGATTCGGTTATACGCCCACTCCGGCATGATCAGATAATCTATCAAGTACTTGTATTGTTCAAAGCAGTGCTGTACGTCGAGCAATACTTACTTTTGAATCTTTCTCACCTCATTCGTTCTATTATTCGATACTGAATTTTCTACAGTGAAATACGTGTATATCGTATATCATACTGACTGCAGTATTTTGTACTGCCAGTTATAGTTTTCGATTTTGCATAGGTTTAAACACACACTTTTTCTGTTGATTTCGAGAGAAGTTCAGGCTTCGTACATTTATAAAATAATCGTGATCATTTTCACTTTGCAACGGTATTTTGCAACGAGATCGACTTGTGGATTAAATACTTCTAGAATAGCAACTTTTAATATTAACAAACAAGTGTTTTAAGTTAAATATTATCTTGGTATTATTTATAGTGATCATTATTATCTTTCTTGTCAATTTTTCAATTTATGAATTCTTTCTTCCCTTTAATTTTTATCGAAGTGAGTCTTCTTCAAAAGAATCTAACAATCAAGTGCCTGAATATGCATAGTTACTCAATCCACTTATTATTATAACTTCTTCATCCGTATACATGATTATTTTTCTGTTTACCTTTTCATCAGCAATGAGTTCTTCATTTTCGTCAATGTTCTGTAAACGTAGTACATATCAGTAATAATTACTCATAACATTATGGATATTATATCATGTATGATCTATTTCAACGGCAGGCTTACACATTATAACAGACCGGATAAAACTTTGTTACACGATTTTGTTGTCATACCTTAATTATATCCTATTTGTAATAATAGTAATAATAATTACGTAAGCTAGTAAACGTTTTCAAAGATTCCACGCATGAACATTGAATGTGTGCCTAATTATAGAATGTACAAATGTATACTTTATGCTTCATCAAGAATCAATATTCAATGGTAATAATGACAAAATGATGAAAAGAAACAACAATAAAGACAATAATAGTATAGGCAAACTCTTATTACATATGTATATAGCATTGTACTTAGCGTTACTTATAATATTTTACAGGTATACGCATGTGTATACTCATGTATTATATGCATAATGACGAGTTACATAAGTTCGGACAGAAGTTGATTTGAGTTAAACGTTTTCTCCATATTGTTCTCGCCATTTTAATTTTTTTTTTTTTTTTACGTATTTTTATCAATTTTTTTTTTTCTTTTATAATTATTTTTTCTTCAATTTTAGCAAAATGGAGGGATTTCACTAACAACTTGCTTGAAAAATGCGCTGCACCATTCACACCTATAAACAAATATAAAAACCTCTGCGAACACATTCATCATCCCAATAATACGCTGCATTTTTGAACTCTTTTCTAATTATGTATATGTATGCATGTGTGTAATTTATATTGAATAATATGAATATTTATCCGTTAATTTTACTATTATTATACATAGCTGTGCATGGAAATTAAATATGAATGAAAGGTATATAACATCGTAGGATGTCTATGTTTTGCAGCTCAGACATTGATTAGCATAGCCTTTCGTTACACCGCGACATTCTGCACTTTCATTGCAATCTACAAAAACCATCAAGAAGATGCATACATATAGGAAACAAAAAACTACATACATGGTTTCTACAATACAATACTGCATTACTTAAGTAACGTACACACGATATTTTATAACATATATAATCTATATCTGCACAAATTTATGTTGAATACTATTTGAGTTTTACAATCACGTAAACGGGATTTCTTTCATTCTGCTATTTTTTACCTTCTTTCTTTTCTGCCTAGTTCTTAAATGTAGATAAAACTGTGCTTCATTATAATATGCCTGCGAAGCATCTATTTATTATCGATTAGCGGGTTACTTATCTGGTGCATTTGATAAAAGTAGACTCTGTAAAAATCAATAATGGCAATAATAATGATGACGATGATGATGATGATAATAGTAATTAAATGTGTGTAAGTAATGCATTTGCAATACAGAATTCATACATGCATTTATATTTATATCAATGCGTAGATTAGAGTACTATTTATAATTGTACAATACTCGTAAGAGCACAATAAATTATTTTTGATTGCTGAATATTGTAGTTTAAAAGAATTTTTTTTTTCCTTTTGCTTTTTTTCTAATATTATCTGCATTTTTTAACTGTGTCACACTTACATCTGAGGCATTTTTTAATTTCTCGTATTCCGTTTCGATTTTTATATTCATTGAAAGTTTAACTTGTGTTACATTCCTTTCAATTTTTCAGAGCTTTTCGTATGGTAACTTTTACCCACTGTACAGTGTAAGTGATGCTCACTTGATTTACTGACTGCGCGTTTACGCGTATTATTTGTTTTTCTTTAATTTGAAAAAATGATAAGAGTTTTGATTCGGTAGACCAATTATTATCTACGTCGATTTCATGCATGTTCCTTTGATTATTATTAACATTATTATTATTATTATTGTTGTTTTTATCATTATTATCATTATTATCATTACCATAATTATTACGTTTTGCATGCGAAAATATTATCATAAGAAATATCCTCCACAAAGTTAAGCTGGACGGCTTTGATGAAATTATAGGATCTTGGTTAATTAAAGCACAAGGATGAGTTATACGTATATGTATATGCTTGGGGCTGTAGGGAGATCAAAGTGATGGTTCATCGATATTTATATATTCAGAATAAAAACTTCAGCCAGTATCGTGAATGGCTTATCAACGTAATTCGAATTGGTGATCTTCGCAATAACAGAATTATACATGTATGTTGTACCTGTATCTTGTACGTATACAAATGTATAATTTGTAACAGCTACAAAACCTCTTCCTTTGGAAATCCTACCTCCACGGGGAACAGAATTATGATCCGATAATGCATATATTGTACATATGTAAGGTAGACATATGTATGCAGCGTATAGGTATGTATGCAGGATATTATTAACATGTATTATGTACAACGGGTACCACGGTATAATTTATTGAGACAATTATTGGCGCCAAACTTACGTTCAAAGATGCATAAAAATAATTTACGCACAGTTTGGCATCTTTTTGAAATGTTCTCTTTTAAACGTTTTATTTTACTTAATTTTTTTTTTTGGTAGTTGTAAGCTTTCGAAAGATTGCAACGTAGACAGTTATATAGTAGATCAAAGTCTCCGTAATTGACTAGCGTTAATGTTAATAACATATCTTTTAGTTACTTATTATATACACATAATTATGTATATATATATAAATAGCCAAGCTTTTACACGTTATGCAGTAAACGATTCGAAAACTATCATATACTCGACACAAGAATCATAATTATTAAATACCTCGGCAGATTCAGTTGTGGATTGTTTGATTTATACCTATTATCATAATATTTTTCTCTTAATTTTTTGCCTCAAACGAAGTTCTGTGCAGAATCAATAACTGTTATTATATTGAGGGTGAATAACATTGTTATTACGCAAAATACCGAGATACATATATACATATGTACCCTATTATTCAATACATAATCAGAAAGTACTTTCTTAACACCACTATCATATATATAAAACATCTAGGCGTAAGTACATACTGTGCCTAACGATCACGCTGCAAATCGGCGATCGATCCGATACGTTAAAAATTATTATAATCATCAAAAACACCGATTGCACATAGACGACTGTTCGTATAATGTGAAGATTACACGGTATAAATATTTGAAACATATTTCTTCTTGCTTCACATCGCGAGTTAGTGAATAAATTATATATTATAGATTTATATTCGCGGTGATTTTTAATAATGTAACAAATAGTTCGAACAAGATTATTATATAATACTACATAGTATTCGTTGTTGAAAATTATCTTCTCATTCTTTCCTATGTTGCTTATTTTTTCATTTCTTTACAGGGTTGAAAAAACAATTTAACAAAGAGAACAACTAATGATGATAGTAATGATTAACAAACAATACTTACAAAGTAGATTTCGCAATCATGCTAAAATCATATTACATGAACATAAACGTAATTGCTCCAAAATAAAATCTAATCGAAATCCTGTTTCGATTGTACATATTTCCATCACTCTTCTCTCTTTTAATCAAATAAGTAACACCATTTAGAACAAAATCAAAGTTAGAATAATAATTATAATTATAATGGAACCACTCCTAAGTCTGTTTTTTTCTTCCAGGAAAATTAGGGAATTTTGAATACAACTCTAATAAAGAGTTAAAAACCTAGTTAAAATATATCTTTAAAAAAAAATCTTTGAGTGGTAGTTGATCATAAAGTAACTGTAGTTACTGAAAAACTGAGCGAAAAGTTTATCAGCATTATTCAAGCGATTTTCTAGACTTATAATATAATGTATCAAGTTCCGATTGTTACTATTCTTTTTTCTTTTTTCTATTTTTTTTTGCCATTTTTAGTGTTTCGTTTTATCAATTTGCGTCTGCTTCAAAGTATAAAAATGCGTATCATCACAGCGATAATGGAATGACTGATTTCTTCTTTACTCTGATTATCTCGCTCGCACGCTTATCCCGCCGTTCAGAAGAATTCAGTAGCGCTGCTGAAACTCGTGATGCCATCTGTTAAAATCTATGTGGAAGATGACCATCGAACCGTTTGCCAATCCGGCTAGAAGGAATCTGTAACATGAGTGAACAGAACGGAATGAGCTACAGAAGAACGGAGGGGACCTGACTTACCACCGACGGTAGGCCAGGACGTGGTGGCACCTATATCGGGTCTACACTTTCTCTTGGCGTCAAGACGCCAGGGTGGTACGTACTTTTGGTCGTGCGATAGCGCCAGCGATCTGACACTGCTTTCGCAGGCCGGGAACGCGTAGAGCAGCGCGAGATTGAAGGTCCGCCAGACTTCAACGATCCCCTTGTCTCCTCCAGTCATCAGGTACTCGCCGTCGCGGCTCAGGAGCAGGCACTAAACAAGAAATAATGTCGACCTTAAAAACTTGCAGACATTTTTTTCTGTTTCGGATTCCACAAATGCCTGTTGCAGTAAGAATCCTTGCAATGAATTTCCCTAATTGTCATAAGAGTAGGAGAGTTGCACTCCGATCACGATCGACAACCGTACCTGAAGATTATCGTTGTGAGACTCGTGACGAAGTCGTTTTCCGTTTATCGTGAAAGCCGCGACGTGTCCCCGTTCGTAATTGACTACTATGACACCCTCTCGGGACATGGCAATGTTTTCAGGTGAAGAGTAACCCGACGGAGCGTCGAGGGACCGGAGAAGATCGCCGAAGGTCGTGTGCACGAGGACGGGGCCGTCTTTAACAGAATTTCAGGGTGAAAATGGGCCGTTTGAAAATTGGAAAATCGTCGGGGCTTTCGGGGACTTACAATGCGATCCTGAAACCACCAGGCCAAGCTCGGCTGAGATGACGACGGCTGTCACTGGCTGCTCGTGGCCCGTCAACGTCGCCCGGGGTGCGGGGGCCTCGCCTTCGCCGACTATTGTCTGGGTACGCGCGTTCCAATGCCAGAGAAGAACCGTGCAATCCGCGCTTCCCGAGGCTATGTAGCAGTCGGATGTGATGTTGCACTCGCTTCGGGAGAGGCAGGTCACCACTCCGTAGTGCCCAAAGACAATCTGGACTATTTTAGCTGCGGGAAAAGATAACGTGTAATGAGGAAATGGAACAAGGAATTTATTTTTTCCGAGATCTTAATATGTGTGAAGATTGTTCCATCGCACGTGGTTTTAGGCCGCCTCGAGAGCGATTAGAGTCCCTTACGGTTTCTGTCGTAAATCTACCGTTTGTAGACTAAACTCAGGCCTCTTCGATTCTAAAAGGTGTCCTAATTGAGGTGTTTTGATTTTGTCTGTTTCAACTAAATGTAAACGTGAATCGTGAAGCGAGAGGAGTTTCTTCACACCAGACAAAGTCATTAGACAGCCGAAACTTAGTACTTTAATATGAATTTTTCGAGTTGTTTCATAGGGGTTAGTTAAATGTGATTAAACCGGACCTAAACTTTTTCCATTTCTTGTTTTATTTCTAAAAAATCGAAGAGTTCTACCTGTCTCGGTAGAAAATACGCGGAAACTGTTGTCCCAGAATCCGCAAGCAACGAGGAATCTGCTATCAACTGTGGTGACGAAGCAGTTGCTCCGGATCTTTAACTTCTGGCTGAAATTATCACCCAAGTGTCGTCGGAGCGCCGGATTCGAGCTGTTTGACGTTTGAGCTGAAATACGAAGGGTAATAAGAAAAAAGATTGCAACGGTAACATAGAAACTGAACAGCGATACACATGCGTTTTCTGTTTAACTCACAAAGAACCGGATCCATCGACAAGGGCTGATTAACTGCCTGCGTTTGCGGAGTGTCAGCGTAGCTCGGAGACTGAACCGATGCTGAAACGTTTAATACATCAGAATGCTAAGCTTGATACATGGAATGAGCAAACATGATGAAATCTCTTCCGGACAATCTTACCAGCGTAGGTTGTGTTCCACCGATTAACAGCAAACTGTTGTCCCGTGGTCACCGTCACGACGGAGGGCAACGGAAGCTGGGGATAAGTGTTGGCCGATATATGGCAAATCGGCGAGTTGGACGGGAACTTGATCGTCATGCATACGTCGTCCGGAATGCTCGAAAACATCATTGGGGACTGCGAAGAAAGAACGGAATTTTATTCCATCATTTAACGTCCTAAAATAAATTTCTTCCCCCCTCACTTACCAGGTGCATCGCTGAGCTTCTGGGAGGATGCGGTTCCATCAACAGCTGAGACGGCGTCTGTCCAAAATTCCGGATCTGGTTCTCGATAGCCTCCTTCATTACTGGGTCTCCGATCGAGTCAAGTTCCACGCTGCCCTCATAGGTCAGGTAGTAAAATACGTTCGTCGCCCTGACCGCTTCCGGACCTGCGGAAAATAAGTGGTTTTTCCTTTCCAATAAGACGGAAAATACAAAGAAGACACTAAACGTTTCGCGATATTGTACAAAAGCACCGAACAGAAATGTGGCCTCCACCTAAAACGCATACATTCCGTTCCGCGTAAGGAGGAATGGAAACGAGAAACACGGTTGTCATTTTGTTATTATTTTCTTTTCCCGTTGGGATACGAGTCTCATCACGCAAACCCCCCGGATGGGGAGGATAAGGAAACGTGTTGCGTATTACAGGGTGAGGCCGAAAGCACGTGGCTAATTGGCGAGGAGTTGCTTTTTCTCTACTTCTCTCCTTCTCTCTGGATTCGTAGGAAAGGCGATCGAGCCGAACTTAAACCTGCACGGCTGTAGAAAACTTGCGAGTAAAAGCCGTCGAGAGGAAGAGAAGCGGATTGGGGACCGGGCGCAAACTAAAAACTAATTCCTTCCATACGGTCTCGCCTGCTACGCGAAGGGAGGGTGAAACAGTCTCCCGCACTAGAAACAGGGCTCGGGGACATCTTCGGGGAAGCGCCGGATATAGAGGCGTCTCAAACAATTAGCATCAGCCAAAAATTTAATTTAAACCGATCCCTGTGTACCGACACTCCGGCAGAAGGCGGCGCCGTCGAGACGCGACTCGTGGTGGATTTTAAGTAGTTCCTGAGACCTCTTTTTTCGTTTCTGATCAGGAATTACTCACCTTTCTGCTTGTACCCGAATATCAGGTCGATCCACTGATGCAGCTGGCAGGAAACAAACTCGGACTCGAGTGCCTGCGGCGGAAGAACAAATAGAGTCATTTAATTGCACTTTCATTTTATAAATATAAGATTAGAAAGATCCTCACCATTCGATTGATGCGGATGAACTCTTCCGGCGAGGATGCCCACGGTGGTAGATCCACGTCGCCGACAGCGCTTCCGTCCTCCTGTCTGCCCAATCGGTAGCGATTACTGTTGACAAGCATCTCGGGCAGGAAGAAAAACTCCGGAATTAATTCCTAGATGCAGGAAAAATAGCAGAGAGTAGAAAAATTGACACAAAAAAATAGGAATCACGAGGCTATTTCGCACACAAACCTTGACGTCTGACGTGTCTCGCTGACAATTCTTCCAGGAAAGTGCGATAGACGAGAACAGCCTGTTGGGGTGATCAAACTTGCCCCCCTGGAGCGCTAGGAACATTGTTGTCATCGGTTCCTGAAGCCAGAAGAAATACATTGAATTTGAATAAATGGTAAGAAGTGAAAAGCAAGAATCAAAAATGTATTGGCATGAGTTCGATTCTCACTATCATCCGATTCGTCTTCTTGTTCAACTAAATTTCGTTTTCACGTTCCGTAGGACTGAATTTAATTCAGGGTTCCATTAATAAAATACAGGGTGACAAATAAAACGAGGTTTTCGGACGGCAGGCGCGGTGTTAGAGTAAACGAGGGCTGATAAAAACTCGGGACATTTAGATGCAAGTTTAATTCCAAATAAGTCATTATTCTAAAAGCGTCCAGTCACGCGTGTTTTCGTGTGAACCAGGGAGAGCCTTTGGCCTCGGCGTACGCACGAGTACGGCTCAATTATTTTCACCACCAGGTGAATATTCGACCTGCTCCAGGAAGTTGCATGGCTTTTACGCGTGCCGTAGGAAATAAGGAGGCAGCCGGAAAATCCGGAGCAAGGAGCGCCGAAGGCAGCGTTGTTTACCGCCTCGGTAAGGAAGAGAAAAAAAAGAAAAGAAAAGAAAAAGAGAAGAAAAAAATAAACTCGTCTATGCTCCGTAACACCAGGCGGTGTCGAGTCCGTCTTCAAGACCTAAAAGCCGCCACTTAGCGACACTCAATTCTCAACGGGGCCCTCAACGCGCTTCCTGACATCCTCAAGGCGCCCCGACGCCTTGACGAATGTTACCCAAGTGTCCCGCACTTTGACTGGGAACCAGAGGACTCGTCAAAAGCTCTCCTTTACTCTTCGTCTACTATCTCTCTCTCCCTCTCTCTGCTTTACGAATAAAAAGTAAATGAAAAACGACGTTTTGCAAGACTTTTAAAAGAAGTTAAAGAGAGAAGAGCGGAGTATTTTTGTTGCTATATGTTGAACGAAAAAAAAAAAATTTCGATTCCAAAGAAAAAACCTCTTAAGAGAAACTATCATCTTGTCACAACACTACGATTGTAATTTTTTTACACACAGTACAAGACAGTGCTTCGTGGTTTTTTTTCTTTCATTCTTGATCAAATGTTTCGTCAAAATATTAAAAAAATAAGAAATAACTACGGCGAAGTAGAAGGAGAAATAAAATCAAAAAAATTTCGAAAGTTAACGACTGCAGAGTAAAGCTACTCCGAATCGGGGTATCAACAAGCGGGACACTAAAGACGCAGGGTGTCTTCTTAATTTATGATCTGTAAATGAGTCGACTACTCAACAAAAGATAGAAGTCGGAAGCTCTGCTCGGCACACAGCCGCAGCCATCGTTGCTCCATATCTCATTCGGCCTCGGGATGAAACAGCGACAGCTACAAACTACTTAACGAACGACTGACCTTCTCCCATAAGTTACACTCCTTAATACCCCTAAAGCTAGATGTAAGCCCGTGATAAGGCGTCAAAAAAGCTTTGAGCAAAAAACTCTTTCTCGAAAAAATTTTCCGTACCTCTAACTTCAGATTTATACCCGCGAAAATCGTCGTCTTCGACTCGGAAACAAGCATCGTCACTCGATTCATGGATGAAAAAAATGTTTATCGCCATGAAACTCCTTTTACATCTCATCTCATGTCAGGTGTTTCTTTTTCCTGTTTCTTTCACTCTCGAATCACATTATCTTAGGAGTACAACGAACGAAATCCAACATCACTCACCACACGAATTAGCCAGTTGAGAACGAAGGCAGCGGTTGAATAGTGAGTGCCGTAGTGAAACGGTGGAATACTATCATGTTCCCAGCTCTGGTAGCGTTCCTCAAAGTAGGCGCGACGACTCGGGTTCAACGCGCCGATGGGCTGAAAACAGGGTGAAAACAGAGTGTTCAACATCGGTGTTAACAAGAGCGAACCCGGTCCACTGCAGAGGCGAGCGAAGTACATTATGCTCGTACATATATTGTGCAACGCACCTTAGAGAGGTCCCGATAGTTGCTCGGGAGGCTCAGGTCGAGTTCCTTGGTCTCGTAGTTGGTCAGAACCCAAGGAAAGACGGGGTACTGATTGAGGTCGTTGTAGGTTCGCCCTGGAATCAGAAATGAGGATGCATCAGGAAAAAGGGATGCGGCACGAAGCAGCGAGGAGACTTTCGAACGTCTCGATATGACGAATGGATACGCGGTTTTGGCTTGGCCTCGGTGCCAACTCTGGATCCCGATAACATCGAAGCGATCCGTCACTGGCGGTCGTAGGTGGACGTGCAGTCCAGTTCTTATCGCGACTTTCGCTGCAGAAGTGAGTCGGGCTACACGCGAAGTACAGCCGGTATTACATATTGCACGAGGATCATGCAATACCCGGGACAAGGATTGACTTAATAAATCGGAGGATGTGAAGTCTCTTTGCATTAACATAAGGAGCGTGTAACGTAATTATGTACGGACGCACGTGTACCGGAAACGGTCCTCCTTTGCCACCGCGAGAGCAACCCGCGTACATACAAGCTGATGGTCGTTGCAGTTCGAATCGCGCACCGCCACGATTTACTCGCCGCATGTGCCTTATACCCGCAGGCCTCCCACTGTACGGACGATGCGCCGAGTTAGTCAGCTCATTAATAACACTCCGGGGATGGTTTTCAATTAAGAAAGTAAAATACTGGCTTTGCAATTACTCATCACGTGCCGAGCACGTGAGGAACGGCGGGACGCTTTTTCGATACCAGAATCGTCGGGTGACGTCAGCTCTGGACCGCTATCGGTGCAGTCGTATCGAACAAAATTTGATGATCATTTCGCTGAGTGATTTCTTAACAGACCCGATTCGATTTGAGATTTTCGATTTCGAGTCTTGACAAACTTACAAGTCAAAATTCCGCATCTACGTAGCCGATATCATTGACTCCGTTTACTGGTTTGAAAATCGACTCTTCAAGTAACGGTTCGTCATGGTCTTCGAAATGACCGGAAGCGAAACTCATGGGTACAAAAACAAAAACAAAAAAAAAATATTACGGTAATACAAAAACCCTTGAGGT
The DNA here is from genome assembly GCF_021155765.1 of Diprion similis. Lineage (NCBI taxonomy): Eukaryota > Metazoa > Arthropoda > Insecta > Hymenoptera > Diprionidae > Diprion > Diprion similis. Next base: position 1,996,545 of record NC_060115.1, read on the forward strand.
GAAGTCGAACTCATTTACATCCAATCTCTGACAAGAGAGTTCAAGTATAAAAATGAACAAGCGTGATAATTAAGGCAGGTTGATTCCTCGGGTCAGACGTAGAGTGCCATTGACAGGCGTGAATGCACGCGTGCCCTGAGGGGTGAATGTCAAGGATTGCGTTAGCCGAGGACCACCCACGAGATGTGCGGGTTTTGTTTTTCAGAAAGTTGAAGCGAGGTATATAATCCTAGCTAGTTTTTGTAAATGACGATTGACTGTCAGCCGCGTAACGACGACGACGACGACGACGACGACGACGACGACGACCAGAAATTCTTTCGGACATCTTTCTTGTCCAAGGGTTTTAAGTTACACTCGTAGCACATATCGATGCTGGAGACTTTCCACTTATGATAAATGCGAATGAAACGTGATCCTTTGAGCACGAAGTCGCGGCGATATTGCTATTCGCTGGTATGCCGAGCCTCGAGATCCGAGCGAGGCCTAATAATTAATGCGTCTTTCATAATGCCACGAAGTTACGACGCCTGCCTCGTTATTGAAACGATCTCGTCGCCAACGTCGCTCAACGACCCCCATCCACGCGCACGCATTGTTTTTTATAAAATCTGATAGAGTGCACACCTTCGTTAAGAATGCTCTTTAACTTCCTGTCGCTTCAGGGTCATTCCAAGATTCTCGAAATGGAGCCATGAATTAACGCAGAGTCATGCAAAGATGAGGAATTTATTTTCGGAGAGAAATTCAAGAAGAAGCTAATTTTCGAATTACGAAGCGACCGTCTCCCAACTCCGGACTCTCATCTTTCCCCCCGGGCTCTTGGGTTTCTTCCATTTTTACACGCAGCAGCGGAATGGATACACCAGTGTGCGTTACGCGCTCACACTTGCGCATTTCGGGGCGTCGGTCGTTCTATTTCGAAGCAAACCGAAGTCGGGCTCAATGGGGCGCGGTAGCCCGTTTAGGATGAGCATAACTCAGAACCTCTCGCCTAATCGCTTCTGAAATTGTCACTCAGGTCACCCGCCCCCCGCCCTTCAGCATCCCTATCTATTTTCTTCTCGCCCACAAGAATGAACAAGAATTAGTAACGGCAGGCAGCCAAACGAACGGACCGCTCATCATTTCACCACCAACCGCAGGCATACACACGCTAATTAAAACGTGTCACCGCCCCGGCGGGAGGCGCCCGCTTAAGGATACCGGTAAAAATTAAAACGGGAGTAGATACGAAAGCTAGAGAGTAAGACAAGTGTTGAAACAAAAGAAGTAGGTATGTAAGACGATTTGAAGGAATTACTCTTAGTATGCGGGATAAAGGATAAGATTCCGATTCCAAGAATTATAAAATTATATATACGAACGATGGTGATGATAACAATAAACACACGAGGGATGCGAGGGGATAATTTTCGATAAATCATTAGCCGAGAAGAGTGGCGGCGGCGGCGGCGGTGGAATATCGCGGTGAATAACGCTGGAGGAGAGCGTTATGCGTCAAAGTGATAATAAATGAGGGCGTCCACGTGAGTGAGAGTCTGGGGACGTCGTCGCGACACGAGAATGCGGGGGACGCATATCCAGAGACCGAGACTTCTGGTTAGAGGGATAACGTGCGGTGTCTTGCTACTCCTATTCACATCCTTCGGCCCGCCGGATAGGCTTCTTCGGGTACGCGAAGCCGACCTCGAGGCGTCTCTGCGCGGGAGGATGGCCGTCCACTTTTACACGCACGTCCAACCTCGTAATAATAACCACAAACAAACGCGACGCAAGAAGAAGAAGAAGAAGAAGAAGAAGAAAAAGAGGAAGAGAAGAGATGAGGAGACACTCCGTTTTCCGCTCTCCGTTCTTAATCGCCTCGACGAGCAGTGCACAGCTAGCCGTACAGGAGATATAATTCTGATAGAGCCGAGAGCGAGAAGCCGGTTAGATGTAAAATCTTGATTGATGCTGTGGCGGAAAACGAAGGCTATATTGTATCAATTTTATCTTTTATCCCTGGTCGCACGTACGATATTCCTGAATGAGAGCAACTGTGTTGGTGTTTTTTCTTCTTTTTTTTTTTTGTTTTTGTTTTTTAATTAAACGTGCATTCGCTCGATATTCATTCGCGAGTTTGCCACGTAAGATGCGATCAGGCTGCGATAGGGGAAAAAAAAGATGTAACAGTTTTTGACCGAATGATTTATACGGTTCTTTATTTTTGTTATTTTTATACTGATCGAGAAATAGACATACCTGTGCGGTGCTCGTTACGTGACTTCTTCACACGATGTACGTCTTGTACGGGTTATTTTGTGATCATTATAGAATTAAGTGCCCACTTAAGGCCCGCCGTTGTACAATAACAACATATTACATCACAATAAATCCTATCTCGTTCGATTTTAAGAGGTGAAACTTGCGAAAACGAGAAGCACTGAGACTGCTGAATTAATTATTACTTGGGAAAAAATAGTCAGAACGAGAATCCGAATCCGAATCCGAAGACGATTTAGAGGGGCAATTCAGAGAAGACTCTAATTCCGAATGAACGTCCACCAGGTGGGGAGAAATTTTTTTATTTTTTTTTTTGTTTCCATGAATTCCTTCTCTCGATTCGAAACTCGTAGGAAAATTAATCCAAGTAGGTACATATATAATAGTTACGTAAAGATATCGCGCAAGGCGGGTGTATCAAGGATGCAGAATTCCTGCAGGGGAAAGGATCCTCGCGATGTTTGCGGGTAGATATCTTACCGATAAATCATTCGCCTCCGAACAATAATTCACCGGCATGCCGGGCTGTGTGCGGAGCGAGAAAGAGAGGCCTGGAATCGAGTGAAGGAAGGAGAAACTGCGGCCGCGCGGCGGAAGATCGAGAAAGATCGAGACACTCGGTAGGATGCATATACGCGGAGGCCTGCAGATACGATCGAAGAGGCGAAAGCAAAGACCTGTTGGCAGCTGGTTTGGTATAGTTTCGTGTCGGACACGGCCGTGAGGGATGGCCAGGCAGAGTGACGGGGATGAGGTGATTCGAGCGGGATCGGCGGCGAGGCAAAAGCCTCTTGCTGCACGCGTTATGGGCCGCAAACTAGTAGAACGTAGCCGCGGAACCGCGGGGCCCATTTCGTATTTGCACCGGGTTGACTGCCATCAATTTTTGGCAAACGAATACGGACTACAAACGAACAAACAAACAAACACCCTCGAAGCGCAGGAGCCCCTGCAGGACACCGAAGACCGGTTCCCGGTTCCCGGTTCCCCGGGTTCGCGTGTTTTATACCCCCGCATACTCGTATTTATTTATCCGCGCAATTAATATATGCGCCTCGTAAATACCGGGAGAAACTTAAACAGCCCGAGAATCGTACGTACTAGTATCCGGTTTAACTGCGGGACTCTAATTACTCGCCTGTGCCACGATCCACTCTTTATCAGGCTTCATATACCGCCGACATCCTGTTACAGGGATTGAAATGCTGCGAAAGTTGCACGAGATTAAAACGAAGCAAATTTTAGACCATTATGTTTATATAGGTCGAAGATTTCTTGCCCGAATTTCCGTATGAGCGGAATCAGTAACCCCGACAGTTACGGCTTATTTCGAAATCGTTAAGCCCGATTTAAGAACTCATCGCAAAAAAGAAGCCCCAAAGAAATCTGCAGAGTCTGTTCAACTCAATTATTCGTTGAAATCGTGACAGAAAGTAAAGATAAAGAAGTGATGAATTAGCAAACAAAAGGATCATTGACCGTCATTTTTCGATCCTGCGAAATAATTTGATTTTATCAAGGATGCATATACGTGTGAAATTATTGATTATACTTTGTACAATCTTCGAGTCTAAATGAATCATTTTTCTCTTCTTTTTTTTTTAATAATGAAAAGGGGTATTTTACGAAATCCGCATTTCCTCGATTCCCGAGATGGATTCTTTTGGCAAAACAAACTTGATACTCCGCAGCGGCGGTGGCGGGGATTAAACCACGCGGAACGCAAAGAAGACAGGCACAAACAGACGGACAGACGTGGAGCGTCGAAATTCCCCGAGGGGGTAACTCGGGTGCCGGTTTTCCTGAGGGAGAGAGAGGATTACCGTCGGCGGTGCGCCGTGATGGGACGAGGATTACACCGGGTCTGGGGTGAGTGCGGAACAAGAGACTGATTGAGAACGCCCCTAACGTGGAACGACAGACTCCATCCGCCCGTGCAGCCCTAAAAAGACCGCCTTGCCCGTCTAGTTTACAGCATGCACAAGTACAAGAACAAGTACAAGTACCTATACGCCCTAGAATTACGAGAAGCAACGTGTAGTTTCAGGGCGCGGTTTCTCTACCCGCTTCCGGACGTCCGATGGTTGGTCATTTTTCCTGATCGCGAGCAACGGCGTTGCTGACCTTTGCCATTATTTTCCAATAGGATGAATATTGATTATGTGTTAGTGGTATTTACTTACCAGCAATGGTGTTGAGAAACATCAAGTATTCGAAATTCGATATCTCTCTGCGTTGCCATTTTTGGGTCATGTTTGAACTCCGCATGAGTTGACGAGGCGACATCATCGAAGCTCTTCTGTAAATGGATGAATCGGAATTGCACACTTCATTTTAACGGCGACTATGTGAAAAGAAAAAAAAAATTGATGGTCCTCCAGCACGCGAGCAGAGAAGAAGACGGACGGAGAAACCGCCCGAGATGTTTATTTATAAAGTAATATCTGTAACCCAGCCGAGGGTTGAATGTCTAGTAGGATAAGTGGATCTGCCGCATCACTTTGATATACGTAATTACGTTCGCACTTGTTTTCGATTTGCATAAAAAAAAAAAAAAAACTTATATGCATTAAGATGGGTGCGATGAGCTCGACGGCACGACGAAGCTCGTAAATTAAATCCTGACTTTAAAATCTTTGATTCAAGTCTCAAGTGTTTATGTGCCCCGGAGTATATGAGGTTTAATGACAATTGGAAGGTGAAAGCTCCGGCTGAAAGCTCGCGGTCTTGACAGTCATTTAAAATATTACTATTATTATTATTATTGTTATGAAAACTATTACGTATATCTAACCTATAGGTGTGAAAAAACACTAACAAGTAAGTATTGACAAAGCTTAAGAAATCGGAACCGGTTTCCCTGGAATGATGTAAATAGTTTTCGAATTTGTTTTAGAAATTAATTAACCCGCTCGTTTTAGCGCGATGCCATTCGAACACCCGTCGACGGTAAGATAAGTGAATAATAAAAGATGAAAGTTGCTTTGATAAATCGGCCAATTAACACCGTGCGTGATTAGTCTACAAGCCGTACGTCGGGATCGATCCTGATCGGTTAGCCGCGCGATTTAAATTCGCATCTTGGACAGCTCGCTAACGAAGTGACAATCCGACCACGGTGGAGCGTGTAACAGCATCGACATGTATGCTGCAGGCTGCAGGATCAGCAGTGAGATCGCGAGAGGAACGGCCGAATGATATTTATATTGTACCATTAAAGTTTTGCGCTGAAAATAATTTTCATTGCCGATGAAAGAGGAGCGAACGAAAAAGAAAGAGAGAAAGGAAGAGAGGCGGTAAGGGAGGGAATCAGCTTTCTCAGATCGGTCCACCAACTTGGTTTATTTATGGACGTCGTATCTTTGCCGGGCCTCGGAGGAACGTTTAATGGATGACCGGCTCGGCGGTCTCGACGCGGACCTGTGTTCTTCGCCGCTGTTGTATGCAGGGGAGGAGAGGAGAGAGCGAGAGAGGGGGAGGGAGAGGGCCGAGGTACACCTCGCAGGGTCGCGGAGAAGGGGTGGCCGAAAGGACAAAGAGACCCAAGAATGCATCGCCCGTGTTTCGCTTCAACGGCCGGCGAAGACTAAGTGGGCCGAGAACCGCGACAGTCGGACAGCTCGTGCTCCTCAGGAAGAACGCAGGACGATCAGAGAGGAACTTACCTAGTCTGCGGAATCCCATATTTGATTCCAACGCCGACCCGCGGCAGCGCCTTGATCACCTTTTTCACCGTTGCTTGGTCGGGGAATGCGAAGAGGATCGAAGCTGTTGACAAAAAGGCGTTAACCCTGCCTCCTCGACGTAGGTGTGTCCACGTGATTTTTAATGCCCCATTCCAACGGACCAACACCCGATTTCATGCCGATCGCGATAGCTCTTCAACCCCCGAGACATCACGCCAATGGAAACGATATTCTCGTATTTTTAAGCCCGAATTTGGTTGGTTGGACGTCACTTCGCGTGCAGAATATTGTGTGACGAGATGTAATTGCTCCCGAGACAAACGGTGATGGTGACGCTTTGATTAATTGACGGTATAACGCGAGAAGGAAGATAGGATCTTATTATGGACGAGGTAATATGGAAATTTTTAACTTACGAATAATTCAACCTAACGCTGATGGTTTTTTCTGGTGTCAACACACGTGGCGATGAGGACAGTAAGAATTTTTCAACATTATTTTGCAGCGTAGAAACTCACCTTGACGCGGAATATATTAACATGATTTTACTCGCGTCGACGTGCGTAATATGCTTAATTGAAATTAAAGCCCTCGGTGTTTCGATTCCGATGACAGTTATTTTTTTACTATCAAGTTGACCGAGCTGTCTTCCAATTTTCTGCAGTTATTCAAAAAGCTGCACCGCTACAGAAAAGAAAGCAAGTATAATCGATTGTATCTCGGGACGAGATTCCAATGTTTCGCGGAGGGAAGAAGCAAGAGTTCGAGGACTGCGAGCAGATGTTTCGAAAGGATCAGAGCGAAGGGTTCGAGAGCGTATAACTGCATATGGAAACACGATTATTCGAGGAACGCTGATCGGGTTCAGACGAGTCGAATGACCGGGAAAAAGTTCCAGGGCGACGAGCAGGTGCGGTTAATTCGTCCCCAACCTGGCGAGATGAAATAATAAATTTAAAGATGGAAAGAAACGGTGCAATCCGCGGGTGATATTTATTAGGTAAAAACTTCGGCGATGGCACACCTCTGAGCGAGCTCTACATTCCGATCCGGGGATCTCGACGCAGAGGCTGATAAAATGAGGGCAAGAAATCGGGCGCAGAATGTTGGAAGGTTAATTTAAGGGGGGCAAAGAAGGTGCGGCGGATACTCACTTCTGCTCGCGAGAAATATTTCTATCGCTACGTTCTGCAGAAGGTAACGACGCGAGAATATCGCACGAACCTCGGAAAAGTACCATTTTCCATGAAGGTGATCGCAGTACTTGAGGACCTGGAACAAAAAGAAAAGAGAAGGGTTAGTGGATGGGAAAAACGGAGCTTTTTCAAAATTCACTTTTTCACAAAGATCGGCTAAAATCTCGGTTGAAAAACGGCCGGCTCTGTCTTCGATTGGCCGAGCATCGAGAGCTGAGGACCCCGGGCACTCACACACGTGAATATAGGCACGAGCCGAGGTGTGATGTGATATAGTGAACCCTCCGAGAGTCCAAGATGGCCGCCCCACGGTGGGAGGAGCCTTGCCGAGTCACGGGAATCGATCCCAGGACTCGACGTGGACCTGCGCCGAGCGAAGCGAGGTCTTTTCTCGAGGAGGGGCGAGGACGACCCTCCAGCTCGGCGTCCCGGAGCTGCGGGCTTTCAATTTTGGGGCTAATGAGAGCGCGGCCTATCGACGATACCCGATTAAGATCCGCAAGGAATGAAATGATCAAATTACTCCGAAGACTATTAAAAGCGGCTGCCCCGCGTTGCGGTGGAAATAAAAGCGAGGTAAAAAAATTGGCGATGACTCAACGCTGCTGGGACTTCTTGTCGTCCCGGAAAGGCCGTGGCCAGCTCGAATCACCGTCGCAGTGCGTCGCGTAGTCCTGCGCAAAAAGAGGACCGTTTGCCTTATCAGGATATTCCATCTCTACGGCGATTGACAGCCCTCCGCGATCACTCGATCAGTGACAGAATCCGGATCGCCCGGAACGGCACGGCATCACCATGTCAGGAGGTAAAAAGCACCGGTGATGAAAAAAATGCCAACGATTCCATACGACGCGGGATTATCATCCTGAAGCAGAGACACGTGCTCGAACCCAATTAACTCCCGTCGAAGCTGCTTTAGGTTCAATCTCTCGGGGCTCTAAAACTGGATGTGAGTTTGCAGCGCGGTTTCGACGCCCTGGGGACAAAGCCCTTGGATATTCCCCTATGGGAAAACAGTCCGATGAAGTACTAGTGCAGGAAAGGATTGTCGCATTTGTGTGCGTGGATTCGTAGTCCTTGATCACACGGTACCACCTAAGTGGTAAGCGAAGTTCCGAGTTCTTGGCAATTCGATCGCAGCCATTGTGGCTGGTGCCTGGTACAAAACGAGGGGCGTCGCGTGAGAATCACCGCACAAAAGAAGATTAAACGAGATTCTGTTGAATGCATGATCCGCGGGACAAACGGGATGAAAAACAAAGGATAATGGACTGCAGGGGAGTCGCGGGCCCCTGAGGCCTGCAGCGCGCCCTTCTTCTCCTTCACAAATACTGCAGCGGGTTGATAAGACCCTGCGAATCATGCCGCAGAATCCATTATTCGATTCACTCTCGAGGCCGGATAGAAGAAGATAGGTCACGTAAGGTTATAAATTCGATCGCAATTAATCCGCGGCCGCATCAAAAGGGCCAATGATTTTCATCGAGCCTGGGAATCGCCACGGCGTAAAACGGACTTTATGCTTTGCTTGTGTCTCGTTGAGTATTCGAGCCATCGTCCTTCTCTCGATCCGTGACAAATAGGGACGAGAATGAAAATATACAACTCACGCCTCCTCGGGCGCCACGACGCAACTCCACCATGCCATTTAAATAATTCATTGTTTTCGAGAAAGTTTTCCCTTCCGAAAGTTACGGGTGATGTTCCGCACCTCCCGATATCCTTGGGTGGCGCGGTTGTTCAGATTATGATCTGTCCTTCCTGCCCTTCCATGGTCAGAAATGTCTTGAAGTCAGGACTGTTCCACGATTCGAACTAATTATGCGTTTGGTTTGTTTGGCAGTAATTATGCCCGGGAAAGAAATACACCAACATCCAGGAACAAAGGGAAAAGAGCATCGCCTACAGGACAAATCCTTGTCACTGAGTGTCAAGTGGCGGATGATTAGTGCACCCCGGGACGAAGCAGGGCTTGAGAGGAGCAGCAGAAGGGAAGAAGGACGGCGCGATGTGATGTAACAACACGTGTCTCGTTCACAGCCCCCCATAACGTATATACGGCACAAAACGCAGCAGCGTCCCGCTGCTCTAACCCCGCAACACTCGTCGCTCCTCCTCGCTCGACAGAATGGAGAACCACTTAGCAGCCCAGAGAGTCCCGCTGAATTGTGTACAACAAACAGATTAAGTGCCCCAGAATGGCCACCCGCCCCTGCCTCGCATTAGCCTTGTGTGCGTGTGCTCGAGTATGCAGTGCGGCACTCATCCGACACCTTCGAGCATCCCCTGGGACCTGCGGTGTTTTTTGGCAAGGCTCTCTATGACGGAGGGGGAGCGAATGGGCAGAATCGATGGATTCGCCGCAATTGCCGGGGACGTAGTATTTCGGTCGGAGGTTGTCGACCAGGTACACGATTTGGGGTTCGGTTTACCTGAAACCGGCGGTAAATCGTCCGGGCGAATAGTTAATCGATGGGGAGGAAAACGGCCGGGAACACGATTTCACTTCACGGCGGTACATGGAAGTATGGATTGAAGAGCTAGGGCGCTATCCACAATATACGTCGTTCGTTCGTTTGTTATGCTATAACCATATGTACCCACCGTCACGATTTCCCCCCTGGTTACCCTCCCCGAGAGCCAGGAATGAGTTATGTGCCTCACGTGCGTGTTCTCATACCTTTATTGCCGCATCTCACACGAGATAACGGCAGTGCGGCCGGTAACGCACAAAGGGACCACCGCGGATGGAATCACTTATCCCCGAGGAACGGATCACGGCGTGTGCTGCTCGCCTTGTGAAAGACAAATAACCGCTGCAGCCCGTTTCATGACTCGCGGGATACACGGACTCGAGAATTAAACTCTGCACCTTACGGCACACGGGGACATCGGCAAGTGTTCATTGCATAGCTGCAATTTCGCAATGACATGACGTAAAGAGTACGAAAAACGTTCCAGCGGTTCGTTAAGAAATATCATTGAAAAATTATTTTTTTATCTGCGTATAATTGTTCTCTGAATCACGTTGTGTATATACATATATAATGAGAGGAAAAATTGCTGCTGGAATTGCGGGCGCAGCTATAAACGCGTGTCGTAAATATAATCGAGGAAGGAATTTACTGGAGGGGGTTTAATTAACCCGTACCCAATAACAAACCAACAAACTACTTAGCCGTTTCCCATTCACCATAAAATACAAAATAAGACTGCAGTGGCTTCCGGCACCAGATGCTCCCGACCGGGTGTCACTGCGACGTTAATTGCACCGCGGTAACTACTGTCCGCATGGGGGACGACGACAGTCGTACAAACCTGACGATTAGACGTTCCGAACGCCTGGAATCGTGCATCTGGCTATAACGATAAGCATGTCCTTTGCTTTTCGTCCGCGTTTTGGTTCGGTTGGTTCGATAATTTTGATTTTCTCTGCGGGACGAGGACGAGCCGCGTCAAATTCTCCCCGCGATTTTGAAAATAGACGGTGCAGAGGCTGCGAGATCACCGGCTGGCAGGGCTCAACTCCTGAGCTCAGGATTACTCGGGATTAGCCAAACGACGACGTTGGGTCGTTGTGATTTACAAGGGCCGGGTACCCGCCGGCATCTTGGCCATCTCGGAGATCACGCAGCGGCCGCACAATGCGCGAGTTCTCTCCGCAGGCAAAAGCAAGACGAAGAATAGAAGAGAGTAGAATAATGAAAGCAGTTCGAGTCTCGAGATCAGAGTTCGCGCATCGCGCCACAAAGGATATGTTTGCGAAACATCGTGTAGTGGGCTCTGCTCTTTTTCCAGCCCACGGTGAAAAGACGTTCCGCAATTCATCGTCGTAATCCGACGACTATAACATGTCACTAGACAAAATAGGCAAAGGTAAAAATGTAGGTACGAACCCTGCGAGACCCTCTGCAGCGACCGTCAAAAGAGAGCCGCGCTTGTGCGCTCGAAGCGCACTTTGTAAAAGGTAATCGAAGAGGCTACATGCGCACGTATCGTTTAAGCGGCGTAAAACGCGCGTCAAATTACGAGCCGACTTCGATGACTTGTCGACCGTAACAGCTGAATCTATGATCAATCGATGTACGTGTCTGCGGGACGGAATTGAGCAACGGCAATGGCGCCGGAATGTTTAGCCTCTCAAGTCAAAGTCATACGGTTCCATCTCGTGTCGAGAATCGAGGGTTAACGACACTCCCTTAACCCGATTCCCTTCCGTCAGTTCGGACGCGGCACGGGTGTGTAAATAATTCAGGGTATAAACGAATCACGCGTCTAGATGGGATGATGAAAGGCACATTTGGAGCGGTGCCCGGATGACGGTGCTCTCCGTGGCGCAGAGTGTTTGACCCCCGAATTGTACCGCGGGGGGTGGCTGGCTGTGCGCCTGGCTCGTGAATCAAGTCATATTAGCGAAGCGCGGGGATGCGCACCCTCGGTTGTTCCTAGTGGATTGGATTTCGGTGCGCAAATTCGATTAAGTTCCGCGCGCGCGTTCCCTCCGCGTTTTCCGCCCATGCAGATTCGATTCCCGAAGCTCGAATGCACGTTTGCAATTTTTCCAGGTCTCCTCCAGCCGTCGGGACGACGCTGCTTTAAGATATATTTAAATACATACTGGGCAGGTACGTTTGCCCGATAAATTTAGCGAAGGGCGACGTAGCTCACCTCCTAATGAATAACAATTTCAATTTCGCACCGCTCGTAAAACCCGCGAAATTTACTGCTCACGGTACTCGAATCGTGACGAAAATTTGAACGCAATTAAACCGCACTCTCGCATCGATATTTATTTATACAAATGATATTCCGAGGTCAGCGTTAACAATTGGATCGAACCCGACTAACCGTCGCGGCATCGCTGGGCACCTAAATTACAACGTGCGAGCATGACTTATGAATTAACTTTGACAAATTGAATTCTAACATTACAATTTCACAAATCACAAATAATTTTTTTCTCCGTTTGAGCAACGAGCACTAACCCAAGTCAAAGTCTGGAACGTTCTAATACCGGTACGGTAATCAGGCCTCCCAAGAAAATTAAAAACTAAAGAAATTCTGGATTACCAACAAAACGTCAGAATCTACCTTCCAGGTTCTCAAGGGTCTTTGAAATATACTTCCAGGTAATTCGGGACCTTCCAGACCACTGTCCTTCCAAAACTCATGACGCGTTATAGGTATGAAAAGATGTTCGAAGGTGATTCAGGTTACTCAAAGTCAAAGTTTTTGAAAAACGCATTCCTATATGCAATATTGACTTTGAGTTCTCATCGTCGCAGATCGCAGTCTGCTTCTCATGCCGATGTCGAATATTCAAATGATCCTTTCAGCAGAGTTATCGGACGAGGTGCGTGCACCGCATGCCGGATGATCGCGGTGGCATTTCGCGATTACAATACTCTCAGAGAGAAGCACATCGAGGTGTATGTCAGTCGGCCCGAACTCCAAGAAGGTGTGCATTCGTCCACGTACCACCTACGCGCACCGTGCGTCACATGGATGAGCTAGAGGCATAAGGAGGGTACGTGATACACGGGCTTGTGTGCCGATGGCTAATCTGCATATCTTTAAATAGCGATCACGTCATACACCAATGGAACAAGAACGCGACGAGCAGGTTTATTTACGAGAATACAACTTCCTAATCTGCGGTGGATCAAGTGCCCGGCAAAGTTGGAAGACTCTGGGCGAATTTCGGAGCTCCGGGATCAGAATTCGTTCCAGAAACGCTTTACCTCGATTGTTACGAATTTGGAAATAACCGAGAGGATTTTAGTAGGTCTTTGATGAGGTCAATGGCAAACAGATTTTGGAGCTGTATACATGGATTTGACCTATCGTTGGAGGTGAAATAAGACCGTGTTAAATCGTTTGTTGTATAAATTTTGGAAAACGGAAAGAGAAGATATAGCTTCGAATTTCTTGTCTGTCTATAACGCAGCGTGGAGAGGAGTTTCCTGGAAATGAGGACCGTGTGCGCTCTATGCAGCAGTGCATTCTTGGGTATAGATATAATCGTCAACCTTCGTTCGTTCGTCGTTCAGCCCGGACTCGTCGTGGGTAAGGTATACATGATACTTCACATGAAGTAATTTTATATAAATGAAATCCGAGAGGCTCTGCTTTTTTTACATGTGTATGAAAGAAGTTGTAGAGATTGAAAAAAAAAAAAAGAAGAAAGAAAAAGAAAAGAAAATGATGCGCGGTTGAACGATGCCATGCACCGAGCTCGTCTCCTGTGTCCAGCGCAGTGCACATAAAAATTTAAAAGGATAATTTCACGCTTCACTAGGCAGCGGAACCTTTGAGGAAGATCCGTTTCGGAAATTTCGTTGCTCGATTTTCGTTGGTTCGGGATCACTTAACGTTACCACCGCGGTAGTCTGATACTTCGTGATCCACGTAGGTATAATCATACTTGAAGAAAAAAGGACTCGCGGGTAGTATACGTATATACTGCAGTGTCCACAGAAAAGGAGTATTAAAATGAGAATGAGTTTAAATAAATCTTTAAACAAGTAAGGATAAAAGTCTTGTACTCACTTGCTGATATAATTCACATGCAGCGCATGCATGAAGTCCTGCAATAAAACGATACCGTGAATGTCTCGCATCTATTTGCATGTAAACTTGCGAGACACAGGTAGCGTTAATACGGCACGCGATCTTCCTTGTACAGTAGCAAATTTATTCACAAATCGAATGACGCCGGCTTCGACTATGGTATGAAAATTTAGCGATTGCATTACGAACCGAAGTAAAATTATAGATGACTGGCGAAAAAAAAATCTTAGAGAGAAATGAGAAAAGAAACGCATCGCGAAACCCGATCGCGCGACTTCGAGTCAAAGATTCCGAAATTTGTGGAAAGACATCAATACCTGTACCTGAGGGTTGCGTCAGGAGATCGGAGTAAGTGACAGATGCTGGTATTACGGTGTTGGTGCTCTCTGGCACACAATTCCGGGAGAGCATCCGGGGGCGTGGCGTTCCACGCGCACACTCGCGACGCTCGGCGTCGAGAGGCGGTGCCGACGCGTCAAAAGTTTGCCCCCACGTCGGCGCGTTGAAATCGTAGCGCGGGGCGAGCGCTCCGTGTCGGAGACAGCGCACCTGCCAAAGAGACTCAGTGGTCCTCCGGTCGCTGGCGTCGCTATCCAGGTCGCAGACTCGACCTGCACGCGTCTCCCTTGGACTTGCGTTACACGATTGTCATGACGGCGACGAGCGCCTTCAGCCTGCGGCTGACCTGAGGCGAACCCTGACGGGGATTACGGCTGAAAATGACTTCGGCTGTGGGCGAGGTGATCGGATGAAGGAGAGGAAGAGGAAGAAGAAGAGAGAAGAAGAAAGGTCCTCTGCGGAATCGCGAGAGCCGAAGAGATGCTGGTACCGCAGGACATGATGGCGGCGCAGTCGAAGATGCTCTACCAGATAAACAAGTACTATGGTGAACGGGTGCAGGCGCGAATGGTCCAGATTCAAAAGACTATTCGGGAGGTGTGCAAGGTGGTGCAGGACGTGCTGAAGGAGGTTGAGGTCCAGGAGCCGCGGTTCATCTCCTCCTTGACGGAGTGCAACGGGCGATACGAGGGGCTGGAGGTCGTTTCACCGGGGGAGTTTGAGGTAGTTTTATACCTGAACCAGATGGGGGTCTTCAACTTCGTAGACGACGGCACGCTGCCGGGCTGCGCGGTCCTGAAGCTCAGCGACGGCCGGAAGCGCTCGATGTCGCTTTGGGTCGAGTTCATCACGGCCTCCGGCTATCTATCGGCTCGCAAAATTCGCTCGCGATTCCAGACCCTGGTAGCTCAGGCCTGCGACAAGTGCGCATACAGGGACTCGGTGAAGATGATCGCCGACACGACCGAGGTCAAGCTCAGGATCCGGGAACGATACGTCGTCCAGATCACCCCGGCTTTCAAGTGCTCCGGCGTCTGGCCACGCTCGGCGTCGCATTGGCCGATTCCCCACATTCCCTGGCCTCATCCCAGCCACGTGGCCGAGGTCAAGACCGAGGGTTTCGACCTGTTGTCAAAGGAGAGCGTCGCCATGCAGGGAAAACAGTCCGCGATGGAAGGTGACGCCTGGGTGTTGTCCTTCACCGAAGCGGAGACGCGGCTGTTGCAAGGCGGGTGCCGTCGGCGGTGCCTGAGCATCCTTAAGACCCTCCGCGACCGGCACCTAGACTTGCCCGGCAACCCGGTGAGCAGCTATCACATGAAGACGCTGCTCTTGTACGAGTGCGAGAAGCATCCTCTCGAAGCCGAATGGGACGAGGCTTGCCTCGGGGACAGGATAAACGGCATTTTCTTGCAGCTGATATCCTGCCTGCAGTGTCGAAGATGTCCGCACTACTTCCTTCCGAACCTTGATCTATTCAAGGGCAAGTCGCCCAGCGGATTGGAGAACGCTGCTAAGCAAGTGTGGCGACTTACTCGCGAACTTCTGACCAATAGTCGAGCTCTCGAGCACCTCTAGTACCCTCACCGAGTACGATATTATAATATATTATATAAACATCGGTTTAATGTGAATACCGCATTGATTTTTGAGCTTGAACGTTCGTGCTTTCGGACGTGTAAAAAATCGCTTCGTTAAACTTTGCGCTTGGTGACGTGCGGCGTTATTTGCCAATTTTTATTTATTCCACCCACCGAAGAAATCCACTCCCAGCGATCCAGTCTACGAGGGCCAGTTTTCAATACCGTACTATGTGTAACTATTTTGCGTCGTCGTATAGACCAGAAACTTCAAAAGCTATGCTAGAACTTGTTTGTGAATTTTCGTACTATATAATAAAGCGTAATGTGATTTTTTTATCGATTACTACCACTATACCATTTATCCTTACTATGACGTCATTACATGTATTATTTATAGTTGATCGCGAATTTCTGTACCCAATTAATATACGGTCCATATAAATCCTCAAAGAGATTCCGCGCTACTGCGTATATTATATATTGTTGACTGTAAATAGTTTTTTCTATGTTACTATATTTTATATTTGAAAGGAAGAGAAAATTATTTATTTGTTAAAATTAAACCTTTATATTTACAAACAATAAAATTGTATATATGTACCGAACAATTGAGTAATGTATTTACTTAGAAACAAAAAAAATAAACAATTTCCCATAAACCATGTACAGCTCACTAATTAAGTATTATTATAACGATGTAGAATGAATTTTATTACTATGTTTCCGACACGATTGGCAATGATTGGTTTGAGAAAAAAAAATTGTTTCCTATCGAAGAATCGTCCGTAAAACACAGACCTTATCTCCCGCGTAACGCAATTTATTTCACCATAAATAAGGAGAGGCGATCAGTTTCATCGGAAGACGAGGGAAAAAAATAAAAATTCTTTCCGAACAGTTGTAGGTATGGCATTCGACGAACACCTGTTGGAAAAGAAACAAGAAATTTACATGCAATGCGTTGGCGGGCTGTATTTGAAAATATAATGACGGAATAGAGATAGGTGATTTTTTTCTCTTTCTGTCGATCTACGTCCAAACTAACAATTTCTAAAAATTGATCTTCAGCAAAACGATGAATTGCAAGAATTTCGATAATTTCCTTCCTAGTTTTCATTTTCGCATATTAATAACGCGGTAGGTAAATGATGCCAAGTTTCACGACCCCTTCACTTCCGACATCGAGGGGAAGAGAGAAGATCTTCAATTAAGAGTTTCAGATGTTCAATCTCAGCAACGTTTCTTTTTCTTTCTCAAATTCTTTTGTCCCTCGCAGTCAATTATAATAATTTACTAAAAAGACGCGACGCGACGTGAGCAAAGGTACGTGACATTTGAATTTCCACGACGGAAGATGTAGGCATTCTTGTAAACGACGACGTGAAGTAACCGGAGGCCGCTACCAGTTATTACCTGGTTTTCGTTGCCTCCCAAAGTCTTAATGAGTTCTGATAATTATCCCGCTGTATAGAGACGGTTATGTATACTGAGTGTCGACTACGACTGAATTAAAGATTTTTATCAGACCCCAGACCCAAGACGTTGTACGTTCCGTTTTACCTCTGTATTTCTATATTCCAACTGTCCGTGGCCCCCAGGAAGAAAAGGAACTATTTCATTCGTTAATTTATCGGGTACCTGATGCCCAGCCTGGCGCCCATCATTAAAACGACCTGTTCGCTGGTTCTCGTTGTTTAAGGAATTCCTTCTTCATCATTAAAATTACCTTATTAGCCACGGACTCACTTCTCCGCACGAAGAGAAGCACAGCCACAACGAACCTGCGAGAATCGGGTTCCTTTTTTTCTGATCTGTCTATAGATTATACGTTGGGACTCGGTTATTTTTTTTAGGAAAAGCGATCGTGAATCTAAGTGAAGGATGAAATCTCGATATCTATACGTGAATCACATTCCTTGGTTCAAATTATTCAAACCTGCGAGAAACACGTTATACCAACTTCCCAGAATTTGAATCATTGTGTAAAAATTTTCTCCACACACACCGCATCGCGCAATTTCGGAAATTCTATACCCTGCATTTTTACCGGAGTTTTTTTGAAACGCATGTGGTTAACAGACACGTCGAACCGGCTTGTATCTCCCGCGTTAACATCGACGGACACTTTTATTACTGCAATAAACACGAGGATGAAGACAAGAGTCGAACGTTAGTCAGCACTATAAACCGACGATCAGTTCATGATTGTCTTTAACAAATTACGGGCAACATAGCCAGAGCAGTCAAGAAAACAAAGAGAGACTTTCATGGTTACACGCGCGTTTTTAAGTTCATCGCCGCAGGTTTACTACCTCAATGAATGACCGAAGGACGAGACCTTCTTCCACATCCATGACCCGTCAGATTATGGTATACCTACTAGAAGAAACTGCTGATGGCTTTGTTCCTTCTTTGTTGATTATGGCCATAAAAAAGCAACCAAATCTTGACTCTGAAATAATTGATATTTTCACTTTGCAAAATATACTGATCCAAAGGGTCAGACCATATTTCTCGATGTCAATCATTAGGAAATCCTTTCAATTGTCATGTTCGCTGATCCAAAAGTACCAGAACATTAGCAAAATCAAACGTTTCTACATTTCTTTAGACTACTAGAAATGGAGACAACAATTCCCTGACCAGAACACATTTTGAACATCAAAGTTCGATTGTTTTACCACGAGGTTTTACCTAGATCAGTGTTTTCCAAACTGGATTCAGAAGAGGATCTCATCAAATAGAGTTTCAGACAAAGAGCTCCAATATATCTTGACCAATTCTGGCGTATCGCAAGAAGATTTCCGGGATTTTCACAACTTTCATGCTGGTTCCCAGTGAACGCAACAACGAAAATCATCAAGGATTTCCATACACTTGATGGTAATTGAATTCAGTACTTTTGGCGTACTTGGAGAGCTTGCTCGTGTAGACTTGAAATGAAAAAAAAAAAAAAAATCACACCGGCGTATTGTTCGTAGGAAAACCATATCCAACAAGAGTATTTCAGAATGATGTTGGGGTAAAGTCGAAGATCCGGTAAATAATTCGTTGCAGAAACCAAGAGACACGCATCGTAGCCTCACGCACGATACGACGAAACGCGTGGCGGGCAATATAGTGTGCGTAATATCGGAAGGGGGAGGACGACTAGATGTTCGGGTATCCGGATCGATCGCAGTAGGCGTTGCCGAGGGGGCGTCGGACGCGGTACGGCGCTCGAGGATTGGCGGGTTGCCGGCGTCGAGTAGGGACGCCGGGTCTCGTCTCACCTGCCTCTCGGCCCTCAGTAGGAGGCAGAGGTAGAGTCGGCGAGAGGTGGCAGCCGCAGTCCTCATTCCGCTCCAGCGTCGAAGACGTGTCCGTAGCCGCCGACGATCCACCGATTTGAAGACCTCGCGCGTCTTCGTCGTCCGCCGCGACGTGGCCGTTTCGGCTCGCCGCCGAGGGTAGCGGGATTGATTGGATAAGAGTTCGTTGTAGAAGCGTCGGTGCCAGGGTGCAGGATGCGGTGAGAGATTAGCGGTTCGATCCCTTGAAGTGAAGAGCAACCGATCTACGATGCTGGTTCCGCCTGACATGCTGGCGGCCCAGTCGAAGATGGTGTACCAGATAAACAAGTACTTCGGCGAGCGGGTCATGACGCGTAAGAGCCAGGTGACCAAGACCATCCAAGAGGTCTGCCGGGTCGTCCAGGACGTGCTGAAGGAGGTCGAGGTCCAGGAGCCGCGGTTCATCTCCTCCTTGACGGACTACAACGGTCGCTTCGACGGTCTGGACGTCATATCGCCAACGGAGTTTGAGATCGTTATATACCTGAACCAGATGGGCGTCCTGAACTTCGTAGACGACGGCACGCTGCCGGGCTGCGCGGTCCTGAAGCTCAGCGACGGCCGGAAGCGCTCGATGTCGCTTTGGGTCGAGTTCATCACGGCCTCCGGCTATCTATCGGCCCGCAAAATTCGCTCGCGATTCCAGACCCTAGTAGCTCAGGCCTGCGACAAGTGCGCATACAGGGACTCGGTGAAGATGATCGCCGACACGACCGAGGTCAAGCTCAGGATCCGGGAACGATACGTCGTCCAGATCACCCCGGCTTTCAAGTGCGCCGGACTCTGGCCGCGGTCGGCATCGCATTGGCCGATTCCCCACATTCCTTGGCCTCATCCCAACATCGTCGCCGAGGTGAAGGCCGAGGGCTTCGACATGCTGTCGAAGGAGTGCATCGGACTGCAGGGAAAACAGTCCGCGATGGAGGGTGACGCTTGGGCTCTGTCCTTCATCGACGCGGAGAACCGGCTGCTGCAGGGCGCGAGCCGCAGGCGGTGTCTGAGTATCCTTAAGACCCTCCGCGACCGGCACCTAGACTTGCCTGGCAACCCGGTGACCAGCTATCACATGAAGACGCTGCTCTTGTACGAGTGCGAGAAGCATCCTCACGAGGCCGAGTGGGACGAGGCTTGCCTCGGTGACAGGATAAACGGGATATTCCTCCAGCTAATATCGTGTCTTCAGTGCCGACGGTGTCCCCATTATTTCCTACCCAACCTGGACCTCTTCAAGGGTAAATCGCCCAGTGGACTTGAAAACGCTGCTAAACAAGTGTGGAGACTTACGAGAGAGTTGCTAACAAATAGCCGTGCCCTAGAAAAGTTGTAGTAGAATTTAACGAAGGGAAACGGGAAACGAAACGGAAATTTATCTGAACAGTGTCACCGTCTTAGTTCTCGTCGTTCTCGTTGTTCTTGTCGTTCTCGTCGTTCGTCTTCGCGTATGCGTTATACATTACATTATTACATAATAATAGGGATCCCGGCAATATTAGGTATATGTGATTCAACTGTGTTTCCGTGTCTAACATTATCGTGCCATATAATAATATAACGAGTCGTGCAAATGACGCTCTAATTTCCTTCCTCCATTTTCGTTCACGTTCAAAATTGATATAACGTACACTTACATGTTCGCACAGACTGCAGTGTGAAAAATAATTCAAACAAGCTTTGTCTAAGTGAGTGTCAACGGCAAAAAAAACTCTTGTGTGTTTATCAGTTGTGTAGAAATCGAGAGAAAGGGTCGTTCTCCGCGCCAAGTATATACAATATAAAAGAAACAGGAAGGAAAAAAACACGAACAGTGTATATATATGCATGTTAGTATATATACATCCATATACGCAAAAGTCTGTCAGCAATCGCGTATCGCTCTGTACATAATATAACATTACACATTATATATTATAAAGATATTTATTGATCTGTAACAAAAAAAAAAAAAATAATAACTGAAAAATATATAGTAATATTTATATGAAAAATCATAATACCTACGTGCAACGCGTTATAGAAAAAATTATTTCATTACTACAACCTACGTCATATCGTTCATACTCTAGTTTCCCTATTTTCTGTTACTTTTCTTCACGTTGTAACGGCTCAGAAAATCAATTCGACACGAAGTCAAGCATAGGAACGACAAACATTCGTAGAAAATTTTTTTTCACAATTTTTTTTCTTGCAAAACGATTAATGTGCCGCCAGATAGAAGAAGCCAGATCGAAATCCGTTCGGAACTCGTTCAAAATTTGAAGATACAATAATTTAGCAAACCTACAAGCCATTCAAGTACGAGGAGATATTTATGTGCATATTCAAATTCAAAGTAGGTATAACGGTGTAGAGTAAAGATCTGTCTTAAACTGTGTAAATGTAACTAACGACCGGTCCCTGAGATACCACAAACCACTTTTAGACGAGTCCATAAACTTGTCGGACATCGGGAATTTCTTACTAGACTGCAACTGCCTAGATTTTCGCTAATGACTAGCTCCGAATTCATTGTAACCTCATGTAATCGCCGTGAATGATTTTCGGGTTAAGGATACGCGATGTAAATCCATTTCTTTAACTATCTCAGAGTCACGACCATAATTTCAGAGTTTGATTTGCCGAATCGCATGAATTCCATTATCTCACGGGTTATCTTGATCTTATCTTGCACCAGCGTGGTTAAAATTCGCAAAAACCGCGGAGATATTATTATCATTCGATGCGAACGTTGGTTACTTGTTACTTTTTTCCGTTATTACAGAAACGGCTAGGCTATGTTGAATCACGCGGTGGCTTCGACGAGGCGCGTTTTGTTTTAGTCAGGACACTTGCCGTCGGTGATTTCAATTGCACGGCCCAGGCGAGCTGGCCTAGAACGAGCTTTCCATAACTTATTAAATAACAACCATCCATAGTCCCAGTATTCAAATTTCTAAAGATATTTTCGCACACTTTAGCTCTGGGCAATTGAGCAATCACCTAGTCGATCCGTTTGAAATATTTCCGAGTTTCTTTCTTTGATGTGAATCCCTGGTTATAATGGAATATTTTTTTTTTTAAACACTTTGAACAATTTCAAGAGGCTGTTCATCCGGGATAACAAATGCAATGAGTTAGCAACTTGTTTTTTCCACGTTGTTTTTTTCTCTCTTCCGTTCTCTTCTCGTCTACTTTGTTGTTTAAATTTCTTGACACGATCCAGCTGTCAATACAGAATTCAAACGCTGCGTCTCATTGTCAGTCTAGTTTTATTCTTTTCAAATAACATTATGACAAAGACTTGGACGAGGTTATTAGCCAGAAGTTTACGTTTTACGGGGGCATTGAATTTCATTGGGGGTTGGTTAATGTTTGACGAAACACGCGAGACAATATTGATCTATCACAGCAGGCCGGCTTTTCCAAGCCATGCTGAGGGAGAGTTGCCGGTTTCTCTCCACCGTACATCGTACGAAAATTTTCGAAAAGTTTTTGTCTAATTCTCTTTTAAATCACGGAATATCATACAGCGAAGGTGAATTTTTTCAAACAATTTTGCAAAACCCAATTCAAGATCTGTGCACCCACAATTCGAGTCTCTATCATTTTTTTCACAGTTTTTTCGTACAAACAAGGAGGTAAACAGCTGATTTAAGCGTGCTCACGATGTGACATATTGCGTAAGGTTAACACGTGCCCACGACGTTACCTGTTTTAGGCATATCAAATGAGAAAGTACGGAACGTGACTTGATCCGAGTTCACGTGGACCCCGCGCGATAAAGATTCAGGCCCAAAATCTTGACTCGAAGTAATTAATTCTGCGTTCGCCAGAGTAAACCGTTGTAAAAGCGACTCATAGTCAGTCATTTGCGTGCAAACATAAAATATAGCTGATGATTGATGTATCAGGAATGTAAAGATAGTTATAAATTTCCCAGCGCAGGGTGAAGTCGGTTTTCATCCAAACTAATTGGTACTGTAGCCGCGTGATTTTACGAGCACCGGTGTAATTTGCGGTGAAAAAACGAAGGTAAAAAAACAGAAATAAACAAAAATTAGGAATAAGAGTAAACGGTTATATTCTAATGCGAATTTCTCACCGCGATTATATTATATATACTGTATAATAACGTGTGAAACCTGAATAAATTCAGACATGTATGTATACGACACCATATCCTAATCACGGCGTCACACAAATTTCGACTCATAGAACGATCACGCTATATTTCAATCCTGTTTTCGTAATAATTTTTTTTTTTTTTGAATTTTTTTCTGCAGTGCACGATTCTCACTCGAATGTCTATAGAAGAAATTTTTTTCTCGTTACCGCACAAACACCAGCTCGAGAATAGGTGGGGCAGTACCACGTATAAACTGGGCATCAAGATGAGAATGAAGAAGAAAGAAGCAAATAAAAAAATAAAAAAAATAAAAAAAACCGTAAGTAGATATCAAGTTACACAGGAGGTCGCGCGGAATTTTTAATGGCCGCTCGACGTATGTGCAACGGCGGATAAGCCAAGTCGGGTTAATCTCGGTTTGAAAAACAAAGGGAAAGATGGAGTGGAAGGACCCAAGAAAGACCAGGGCCTTAATGAGACGCTCGGGCAGCGATAAGACCCGGCAAAATTCCTGTCCCTGGCCCCGTGTAGGGATCTCCGCTTAGTCTTATTGCCCCGAAGAAGGCTGTGGGACCCAGCTTGGCATAAACTTGGCGGCTTTATCTGCCGGTTTATAGCGTCGCGTCCTGCGTCGGAGGCGCGGGAAGAGGGCAGAATGGATCGGACCCTCCCCCCACCCCGCGCCAATTACAATGTTTGTTTTCGCGGATTCCTTGCACTCTTTGTTTCGTTACCGCTTCCTTTGCTTATGTGTGCCTCTGCAGACACTCATGGAGACCGTCGAACACGCGAGATAATCTATGGCGCCGCTAAACTCGAAAGGACCCTGATATCCTGAAGGGTCCGCCCTGATCTGCGGATAGAGGAATCTTATAGCCCGTAAGGTTTCAGCTGTATAGAAGGAACTGGTCCCATCATTTACATACCCTTATGTTATACCGACGCTGCAGCCGCTCGGCCGCCGATTCTTTCTCTCGTTCCGATCCTTCTCGTCCTTCCGATCTTCGGGACACTGGGTGTATGCAAATTTCTGCGAAATAATCGCCGAGTCATTTTTCCTGGGACTTGTTGTACGGATAATGATATCATTATATGGCAATCGTCATCGTCGTCTCTTCGTCTTCATCCGCGTCGGTTTGTTCGACAAAGATTTTCTCGTTTCACCAATCGCACCGCGAGTTTTCACCGTATGAAGTCGTGGTTTCGAGCCGCAAAGTACGGAGGAGACCGCCATGCATATATACTATGCTCGTTATTCTAATTGATCCGGTGAGCTCTTATTACCGAGGCTTCTCTCCTCTCTTGGGGCCTCACGGCTACGTCCACGACTAAGAGTCCCAATCAAACAGGTCCGCGTAATTGGTAGTTGCTTCGTGCCTCTTCCCTCACCAGAGGGCACAGAACCGTTCCAACGATTTTCGCAAACATGTCAAGAGCCTGCAATGTACGCAGCTACTCCTCGTTATGCAAACGGGCTTGAGGAATCGGGCCGGAATTTTCACCCATAGCGTGGTTAAAAATATTGTTGCGAATGGCCCATTAGCTGTTCTTTATTATTCAACGTTTATCTTTCGTTTTCTTCAATTTTTCATCCTCCCACGTTCGCTTTTCCTCATCGCATTCCGCACCAGCAGGGACCCCATGTGCACGACGGTCCCTTTAGCGCTACTTGAGCGCACTTCCTTGCACCACCATCGCCACTTATGTACACCACTGAAGTCAAGGGTTCTAGGGTGTTTCAAAGTGGGCGCGATCATGGCGTGTACTACCGCCAAACATTACAGACACAAGTTTATGGCCAAAACCACTCAAGAATATATCGCTGCTCCACGGGTAATGCCCGGTGTTCACTGTTTAAATATTCACACTGCAAGGCGACCGCCCTGCTCGAAAACTCACCCTGGATAAATACAAGGAGTGAAAAACTTCTCGGAGACTTTTCATTCGCAAATTTAAATTCAAATATTTCAGGGAACATTTTACCATGCAGTCTACGGGCGTTTTGCCGATCTTGATTTTCTCGCAGGATAATAACGGACCGATATAGAGCCGAGTATCAATACGGACCCAAAAGTCTCTTTGGGGAGAAATTTCGTCGAGTGATGCGTTTAGGCCGGTTCTTAATCTCAAAGACGGAGCTCCGAGGGTCCGCACTTCTGGAGCAATTAGGCGCATGGCCTGTCATTATCTTCTTCCTCGGGCAATTAATGGTGATTAGGCGCGTTTGTCGGCCCGGGAAATTGCTGCACTCGGTATAAAACACGGATAAGAGCGATAAGGAGGGAGGGTGACGACAGTCTGCGGTTCGGCGACGAGAAAGCGGGGGAGAGAGAGAATCGGGTGTCACGGCTGCAGGGGCATCCGGTGATCTGGTTTCTGTCCTCCCTGTACGCTGCAGTTTTTCGGTGCACACACCGAAGCCGCTGCTCGTGAGTTGCGACACGTATAACCCCGAAGAGGCGCAGGCGAAGACGTATTCGACCAAATGCGTTGAAACCTGCTTCACTAAATTACACCCGGTGCAGCTCCGAGGCTTTTACAAAAAGTCATCACGGTCTCGAAGACTTTGTGACCGGTCTTTTAGCCCACAAAACGATCAATCGAACTCGGGGAATTTTTCTTTCTCGATATTTGACGCGGTCCTGATTCAATATGAAGTAGAATTTTATCAACGTAGTAAAAATTTTCGTAGGAATAATTAAGAATAATATTTTTTCTATAATGATCTTAGTTTCCCGTTTCACGATGCTTATCGAAATTTTTCACGGCTAGGTTGGCTCTGTTAGTTAAAATTTATATTACTTTGGTCGAACTTTTACAAGAATCATGTACGATGAAATTGATTCGATGAGCAGCTTCGTCGATCTATTTCAGGACGAGTTTAGCGTTTACTCATAAGTACTTCTAGTTAGATCGATACTGAGGCCACGTTTGTATGAAACAAACAAACCGTTGTACACAGGTAATAACGGTTATCATAAAATCGAAATTGGTTTCAAAATTCGTGGTAATTTTTCATGGATTCCCAGAGACCGAAAAAGCCTCGAGTATTATTTTTGTTTTTCTTTTCTGTTCACACCTTCAAGTAGTTATATACGAAAGAAAGATAGACACACTTCGGATTAAGTGAATAAACATGTAATATACGTATATACATATTAAATTGCGTGGCTTATGATATTCACTTACCTGGACAGGTGCTGACAACTGACAAGTGACTCTTATAAACTTCTTTCCTCCGTCGCTTATAACAAGAATATCTAATTACGTAAATTGTTTCGCATTTTTCCGTCGTCATTATATATTTCATGCGATGCATCGCGGGAAAGAAGAAACAAACTCGAGGGTTGGGACCCCGGTATAGGTCGCTTTGAATTGATATAAATGGTTCAAACTTCTCCTCGGAGACCCTGAATTCGACGTATCTGATGTCTGCTAGGTGGGTAGACCGAAGAATAATTGTATGGCGTGCGGAAGATGGATAAAGTTGTAGCGTCAAGAAACAAGGGAGAGAAAAAGACCTCGCGCAAAGTGGATACACGATATCGAAAGTCATCGAGGATCGAAGTTAACTCTTAAAACGGCTTCTTGGTGAGCAGAAAAAATATGTTAAGAAAATGAGACACTTGAAAAATGAAATGAGAAGAACATCTCGCTTTACAAGACCGCCGAGTGCTTTTCGGAGGCAAAGGGTTGACGGAAATTTATGGTGTAATTAAAAGAGCGATCAGGTTATTAATAATAAATTTTTCACGAGGCTGTAGCTGAACCCTTTCGACGCAGTTGCGACGCCGTGCGGGATGAAAATTGAACTCGAGGGAGCTTCGCGCCCTTCGGTCTAACCAAATCGCGTTTTAGAGAACGGGTTAAGCGTCGGGGATCAAATTTCATAACAGTAACGAATATTAAAAAGACGCGATAGACGCAGTCAAGTGCTTTCTGCTGCACTCGGAATTACTAATCGAGCAAAGAAGAGTTGACTCGAGAATTCAAGAGTAAGATTCTTGGCAGCGATGCGGAGCAATTCACTACGTGGTGAATTGAGACTCAGGCATGGAGGGGGAGATGCGGAATGGTGGATTTCGCATCTTGGAAGATAACTCCGGCGCACGTGGAGT
This sequence comes from Diprion similis, assembly GCF_021155765.1. Lineage (NCBI taxonomy): Eukaryota > Metazoa > Arthropoda > Insecta > Hymenoptera > Diprionidae > Diprion > Diprion similis. The sequence continues at coordinate 2,023,736 of NC_060115.1, forward strand.
TTAGTGTAAAATATTCGGTGTTGTATACCCGATAGTAATACAAGCTACGTGTCCTTCTCCTCGAGCGGTAAGATTAATTTCGGTTGTAAAGGAAATAAGCTATATGGACCGGATCGGGCGTAGAGATAAAGTGCGAACTTCACCACCGGTGAGAGATGAGCCTCTGCATACAGACCGCAAATCTGCGGCGGAAGTGAATCTGAGAAACGCGCCTACCGCGATTCTACATCACTCCAAATCCGTCGCAGAGTCATTGCCGAGGTGATCGGGCGTAGAGTTGTGGCAAAGGCAAGGTTAAGACCGAGTTTTCCAACTAATTCTCGTATTTTCTCACGCCTATGGTGGGTCGCGTTACTTTCGGTCCAAGTATTTCCGGGCTTCCCGGCAAGACAAGCGTGACTGGTATAACTGGAGGTGGACCGAGTGGTTCGCGATTCGGTTTTAATCCGAATCGAAATTTGATTAGTTCCGGGATGATCGCGGGCCCCTCGCTCACCCTGCACCCTCCCCGACGTTAGCCCGAAGATTTATGGGGCGCTCTTTTCGCTGCAGTACGAAGGCCAAAGCTGGAAGAAGAGAGGAAGTGCTGCTCGATCCCGAGGGACGCGAGGCTCAGAGAACCGTCTGAGAAGAAGGAGGAATACGAGTGTGCGGAGAAAGATGAGGAGAGCGGCAAACATCGGTCTATTTCTGGGGCGCTTTCGGGTCTTTCGAGTCCCTGGTTCCAGGCGCAGGGAGGGAGAGAGGATGGATGCATCCTTTCGCTTGAATTATCACCGCCTCCAATACACGAGGTTCTCTCTCGCGTCCCTCGCCCGCTCCGCTCCGCAGAGACGAGATTGAGGCTACATTTTTTGCCCACAAAAAAATCCCTTCTCTCTGTCTCCGTGAGTTTTTATTTATTTTATTATTGTTTTGTTTTTTTTTTTGCTCTCTTTCTCTTTCCTATCTCGAGTGTATCACTCGCGCTCTTAACTTTGGAAACTCGCTAAGCATATATCGGCTGTTTACACTCGTAACTTCAAAGACAACAGCCGCGGGGTTTCGATTTTTTTCTCATATTTGCTCGCTGCTTTTTTTTTTTTTTTTCTACTCGAAAATTCGTCGCCACGTCGGATGACGATCTTTTCCTTCGGAGTCGCACAATAATAGCTTACGTACTCACCGTGTAGGCTGGTGCATCATGGCGATCATGAGTTCCGTAAATGCATTTGGTATTACTCACCTGAAACAGAAATAAGACACGAGAAAGTTGTAAAAAGTTGTTGCAAGTTTTCACTGACAATGAAACGATTGTGTATACAGTTAGAATTTCGAAGACTTCCGGGGTGGATTTGACGATCGAATGGTGGAATGGTAGATACTACATCGGCGTACTGTGATCTTTTCGGGAATTCAGCATCCCGAAGGAACGAGGATCAGAGGCGAGTCTGGGTCTGGTATTCCAGGAAAGGATTGTTAGGCTTGTACATATCTCACCGCATCAACATGCTGCCAACAATTAATCCGGAGGAACATAACCGAATAACCGAAGGGGGTAACCCTATACTCGAAGCGAAGGAAGCCTCTGGCATCCAGTCGCCGCGATCCTCCCGGTCCCGATCTCTCGTATCATATTTCGTGTTATTCAAATGCGAACAATGCCATTAAAGGATTTCTACGGTAATCCTTTCCCGTTGCCGCCTTGTATGTACACCAGCCTGGCAACCATAGGCAGTCGGCGGACAATAACTCCGAGTTTACGGCACAACGTACAACGCACCGGGTACAAACAACTCGGCACAATGCGTTGGGTTCCTTCCTATCTGCAAGCTTTGTTCTTACTGATCGCCGAGCGGCTCGAGTCACCCCTTATTTCCTATTGCTTGAAAAAAAAAGGTGGTTTTCAATTCCCGTTTGTCGTTTGAACGTGCTTTGTCAAAGGGTCTTAACGTTATTGGCCTTCTTTTGAAAAAACGCACACTCTCGGTCAGTATCCGTACAAGGATCTCTTTATCTCCGTCGTTACAGCTAGCAAATCTCTGCCACTAGACGAACTCGTTCTTCCCACATCGCGGTGACATTTGCTTTCCGATTTGGTCGATTGCGCTGACGATATGAGAGCGAAACACGGCGGCGATGGTGAATCTGCACGAATGAGTCGGGGGATGAAGTCATCACCGTCGGAGTAAGACCGGCGAAACCCCCCGCCGTCCTTCTACCCTGCAGCTGCTCGCTCGGAAACAATCACATTATATTTTGTACATCAACCAACCCACCCTCCTCGAAAGCTAGCCTACCCTGACTCGACCATGCCGCTCGTTTCCCCCGTTGGCGTCAGGGAGGCCAGACTAATGTAATGTAATGATTCCTTATTTATTTAACGGCGGGAGATCTTCTGGTTAATTCATAGATCCGATTATGCCGTAATTAAGTCAGTTTTAAGACACCTTCTACGGATGAGCTGAGGTATTGTCAAGTCTTGGTTAGGAAAAATTCACGTACCTACAGTGAAACGGCTTGGCAGGCTTCATCGACGATCGATGCGTTGTGCGAACTCTCCGTAACTTGAGATCCTTGTCGTCTGACTTGGGGCGACAGAAGTGGTAGAGAAGTTTCGGTACACTTGCTCAATTTGTAATAACATGTGACTATGAATGGTGAGAGGGGGTCGTCGGTCAGGGGTCATTGGGATTCATATTATAAATGCATTAAATACTCTGGACTGACTTTACCGCGTGGAGGAAGATGAGTCAGGGTTCTGGGATCATTGGGGTGGCAGGTGGCGCTAATTTCACGGACCGACGGCTGTGACGGATGCAGGGCGTCGCGACGTAGCGAGTACCACCGACCATTCCTTCCGCGCGAGCACTCGTCACACGTGATCGCTTCAACGAGCACCGATGTCATGGCTTGTTTTATGGGAAGCTGTGCGGTGGGTGTAGAACCAAGGATCATGGAAGAGGCTGACGGAGAGTGAAGCGCATATTCGTCAACACGGGATTTACCCAACGACGACGACGACGATGATGATGATGATGATGATGACGAAGATGAGGTTCGCTGTTTGGAAAATCGAACCCGGCAAAGAGTTTTGACGGTTCTCACGGACTAGGAAAGCATTATCGCGTGGGTGCTGGACGCGACGGCTACACCATATCTTTATGTGTCCCTTATACCTATATGAATTTCGGGGCTAGCGCGCGCGCGCGCGTGTCTCATTAGTGCTAATGAGTAATGAGCCGATGATTAGAGAAGGCGGGGCAGGGGCGTGGCTGGACCCTTGATCCTACCGACAGAGTAAAAGCGAGGACGAAACTTCCGTGACTTCGGACTACACTCTGCTGCAATTCGCGCTGAAAAGGTAAGGCAGAAAGTAGGTCGCCCTTTTTGTCCCAAATTTTAGTTATATTAATTATCAAGAAACCAAGTTCCTACCTACCATTTGCCAAATTAGTCAATTACTGATGAAGTTTAAAGATCAGTCGGAATGAAACTTAGATCTTGTATGAACACACCTTTGAAAAAGTAAGCTGCGCCAGAACGTTCCTTCGTGACTTTTTCCCAGATTTGACTAATGAATAGTTTCAATTTTGAATTGGCTAAAGTCGAGCGATTCAGATGCTCTTCCCAGCCTCACTTGCACTGTGCCAAGTGAAGAGATGGTCAGAGGATACGAGCCGAGGGTCCGTGACGGATTCGGTAAAGATAAAAGAGGGATCGTTTGCTTAGCCGTGAATTCATTTTGAGCCCGAGGCGTCGGTTGGTGTCGGACAGCGGTCTCTCTAAAGAGTTTGGTGCTTTGATTAGGTCGTTAAATCTGCTAATGCACCAGCATAAAACCACTGATTTAACGAAGGACGTCGGTTTGGACGTCGGCCTTTTCTAGACTGGATCTAGCCATTGCCTGAACAACGCTTGAAACGATCATCTCGATACGAGGCTGACGAAATCGACAAACAAATACCAGACACTCAATCGAGGATTGGACATCCTTATTCGAGGAAGGGTGCACACACAAAGACGCATCGCTTCTTTCCCCGATATTCAATGACCGTAATTGATTTTGATCGATACTTAGAGTCTGGTGTCACGCGGCGTCTTGTTTAGGATGGCTCACGGGCTGTTTGTTGGTAAAAAGTTCATCTGATCGCAATCATCGATCACGAGGTGGCTTCGGCGATGGTCGATTAGTTTTTGCGCGGTTCCTTTTATGCGCGGCATTTGACGGAGCTTCACCTGGCGTCGGTGGATCTCGATCCATGGCCACGATAAAGGCCGAATGTTGGATGGTAAAAAGGTGCGCAAGACAAGATGGACGGTTGCCTGCGACCGCAGGAGCACCTCAGGATATAAAGAATGAGAAACCTAAACATATTAGTTGAAACAACTAAAAATTTCTTCCCCAATTATGCGCGGCTGTGAATACCGGAAAAATTTTAGCCTCGATACAGTAACGACATAATAACGGATGAAAAGGTTGTTTGAAAGTTTTTGGTAAAGCTGAGAAGAAGAAGGCGGGCGTCCCGCGGTTAGTGTCAACGTTTGACTTTACGAGTTACGAGAGAGAACTGCCAACGAGGAGAATGGAAGAAAGGCCCATGAACGCGGGGGTCCATGGCGCACAATGCCCACCCGTCGTGGCGCCCGGCCCTCAGACTCCCGGGCGGGAGCCGAAGATCCGTTCACGAGGTTCGTCAGCCAACTTTTTCCTTTCTATATTAAACGGTTCACTCCTATTCCCGCGGGTCAAGCCAGGACTCGTGAAGAGGAAGAAGGACCGTTTAGCACGACGGATGCTCGTTCCTTGAAAGCATTTGCAAAAATTGTTGAGCACTCTAAAATCCCGGTGAAAGTGTAACAGTCCAGGTCAATGCCGAAACGACCGATCCGGGAGCTTCGTCTTACGCTTGTTCAAGCTCAAAGAAGAAGGTCTCTTCGATGAACAACCTAACGCTGAAGCTGATGCCCGTTCTTTTTACTCCTTTGCCAGGACTAGGTATGATATAGCTTCTTCGCGTCTGCAACGAAGTTGCCGAGGATCATTGTGTCTTTGAAGAAGACCGACGACTTGGAATCGGGTAAGAAGAATCCTTGGGCTTGCCGGTTCGGGTGGGTAGTTGCAGTCTGTTGCTGCTGGTCGGGTAACTTGATCGCGTTATTCGCGCGACAGAGCACCTGATCCTTACGGTGGAAGGGCCGCAACCGGCGATGAGGAGAGGATTCGTTCCATCGGGTCCCAGGTCGGGCTGCAGCGCGGCTGTTTTCCCGGAGGTATAATAAGCGTGAAGAAGATAGGGGAAGGAGATAAGCATAAAATGGTCTGGTTACCGCCGCTTCGAGGCCCGCTGCAGGTAGACCCGATCGCCGCACAACCGCGCCGGCGAAGATGAGGAAGCCCTGGAACCAGGACGCCAGGTGACGGCGGCGCCTCGGCACACATCCATCTTCGTGTCCTGCCTTCGAGTCCAGGGACTACGAAGCGCCGACTCGGCCTCCTGTCTCCGGGTCGGATGATGCGGTCCGGTCTTCGCCGGGCGAAGAGCCCACCGGAGGATAACCCCGACTGGTTCCCGCGTTATTTATTGGTAGTCTTCGTTAGGCGCAGGCCGATCTCACTCTAGCAACTCGCTGGGTCTAGGAAAGGTTAGGGATGACCTGTCACGCGTCCCGACCGGCCCGTTATCTCACTCCACGCATTGTTTTAATCTACGTGGCGCTGTCTCGCCACCCTCGACCCACCTTCCACCTTCTCGCTCTACGTCGCACGACGTCGTCTCCGTATCTTTCTACGCCAGATACCATCAAGGGTCACTTTCGTGCAGATGAGGCAGGGACCGAGACCAAGGAGAGAGGAAATCTCTGGCATGTATATCGAGGAAGTTGACACTTTCCCACATTCTCACCTAGTTTCGTCGATTCCGAAACATGACGAACACCTACCATTCGCTTCTGTTATAGTTAACTCTGATTACTGCCAGCTTGATGGCTCTTAGTTTCAAGCTGCTCGAACCGATCATCAACGAAATTCTTCAATCTACGCCTGAGGATCAGTCCGAAAACAAATACTTGGAGCCACAAGTTGAACGGGCGAGTATAGAGGCGTGTCTGTAATTGGGAATGGAGGCGCAGGTGCGGGTTCGAGAGTACAGACAGAGTATAGTGCGCGAGCTTTTAATGCAGTGGGTAAGGTGAAAGAGAAGTGGGTATATTGAACAGCTGCGGGAACCGGACGATAAAGGCGACATTGCTGCCGCTCCCTTGATCCTAGGGATTGAACCACGTCCGTATGGGCAAGATGGCTGTTTCAAGTGTGCAGCTCGGCGCGTCTTGAAATTCCACATAGAGAGCGAGATACAATTACGTTACAGGTGTCCTCGTAGCATAGGATTGAAAGAGAATCCGATGAAGTAGAAAAGGAAAAATATGAAGGACAGATCGTCGGGTTGGTGGTTTTTGAGACAGCGTCGCCTAAATCATCCTTGCTTCAAGAGAAGGATTTTTAACCGCTCGACACTTTTACACACCTCCTATAAAACAATGAATGCTATAGCCAGAAAGAGATTTCTTTCATTTATGTTTTTCTGTACTTTTTTTTTTTTTTCTTTTTTAAATTTTTTCTGCTCCTTTCTTGTTTTTGTGTTTGTTTTGTAGCCAGAGATATGCAGATAAAGAGAGCTGCCGTCCTGCACTCGGGGTCGTATATCAATTTTACTGCGACGCGACGTTGTCCTGCGGTGTTCCCGCGAGCTTCTCTACTACGGTCTTCGGCGTCAGGCCCACGACTCGACGCATCTCCGATCCCGACATCTTCAAGAAACCCTCCGCATTCGTTTTGACTGGTAGTTTAATTGGATCAGCGTCAGACTCGGCCCGGTCAAAAGAGCGTCAACGCCGACGAGAAGTAGACCTGCACAGCTTCACCGGGGCCGCGACCTCCTGGTACAGAGGCGCCAGTGATAGCCGAGAAGATAGCTAGACTCGGCCGCGCCTGCAGCAGGAGGATTCCAGGATATATATATATATATATATATATATATATATATATGCGCATATACATGTATACACAGGAACGCGGTGTCTGAGGCCGCAGGGGGCGCCGGCGCCGGCACGTAAAATCTCTGCGTTATGGGCCCTACTCGGGGTCCGTCGGGCCCCAGCCCCCCACCACGACTCGGGCAAACCCTCCTCAAAACTCTCGGATGGTCTTTGTTTTAACTTAAAGGCACGCCAACGATCTGTCCAATGATAAATGGAGAAACCAGCTCCCCCCGCGAGTCCAGAAACGGGAATCGGCTCGATCGCCGGACGCAAACGGCGTCGCACTGCAGCGCGTCGGTCAAGCCCGGGAAATTCAAAAGATGCGTTCGTTCCCAGCGTTTTCGCGATTCGAACGGAACGGCGATGAATTCACAGCAACGCACGGATGGAAAACGAAGCTCCGATTTTTTTCTGAACCTGCATCACCGTTTTCAGCGGAGCGATGTTTATAGCTGGCGTAGGTGAGCCACACGGAGACTGTCAGTCGGGCTGTGTTGGTGGGCATAATTGAATGTTTTGTATAATTAACCTGCGCCATAACTCAGCGGCCGTTGCGCCTCTAGCCGCGGGGCCAAGCCCGCTTCCCTGCATGTTCCTTTATTTTGCCTCCCTCGCCGAGCCTTTCGACCGACTAGCATGTCCGTATATTCCACACACTTTCAATACCACGTTTGTGTCTGTACTTTATGCCCATTACGGCGGACACGTAGAGTACGGAGCCTGAGCTACGTAATTAGGCAAAATGCGGATCAATCGACGTGCTATTCAGAACTGAAGTACTGGACGGGTTGCAGAATTTCAATAGCGAGCCGTGATTTCTGGTCATTTTTTTCATCATCTCGATATCCAATGTGGAGGGAAACTCTTACTAACAAGATAAAATAACATCCCTTCACAATTACAATCAACGTTATGTAAAAAGCATTGTTAAGATCAAGTCGATCGTAAATCTTTCTCCGGAATTGGGAAATACCTTGTCGCTATTAATGAACTTCGAGAAAATGGTGGCAATGGAGAACCCAGTTTTAGTATGAAGGGACAATTTGGGTCTCAAGAGGTGATCCTGAGGTTCTTGCTGGTTGAAAATCGGATCCGAGCCTCTAATTCAAAGGGGTTTAACAGGCGGTTAATCATTCCCACGAGACGTCGGTCAAAGCAAGAAGCTCGCGTCAGTTGAGCCTCTCTCACTCACTCGGACCCTTCTAGGACCCAAAGAAGGCCCTAGAGTCAAACTCGGCCTGACCTCGTCCCACCCACAATCCCGCACCCTGAAAGGCCATTCTAAACGATTTTCTACGGGACACTGTAGTCGCTCGGCTACCGTAATTCATCCTCATATTGTATCTATTATAAGCTTGTTGGTATAATAAGACTTGGTAGCTGCCCGACGGATTATCATGCCCACTTTATTAGGTTTAAAGTTCCTCAATTTTAACCCTCGACTTCAAACCGATGAACACCTTGTTGTTGAAACTGTTCAGTTATATCGCTCTTTTTTTGGAGTGAGAAAATATAATTGGTGGCAGTTGATAGATAGAAATTCGTTACAATGTAAAAACGCCAATCGTATTCGATTGTGTTTAATCCTCGCTGAATTTCATTACCAATAACATTTTATCCAAGTTTGAACGCGTATCTTCTTAATCTCTTTTTCACGCATCAAGTCTGAAAATTCCAAGGGAATAAAATATGTATTTATTACGGATGCTTTAAGTGGTCATTTAAATAGCTATATTTTAGCGAAGAATAGTCGGGAAGGCCAGTAACCTGTCGGGAAATCATACCCTTGTCAAAATAATCGCTAAATTATGGGATAGGTACGGACACGAGGTATAGTTTTAACTAGGATCCCGAGTCGAAATTTAGCGCCAAAACTTGATCCTACCAAGGTTCAAACGTACTTTGAAGGAAACTGAACCTAGAAATCATGCGTTGACCCTCGAACTTCTAAAAATTTAAGTACCAAAACCTACTTTGACGCTCTCAGTTGACGATGCGTTCAAAGTAGGGTCTAATATTGCATTGAAACAGAACGTACTTTACTACCTTTAAACCTTACGTAGGGTTTAAAGTAGGCGTTAAACTTCGACTCGGGGAGCCTCTCCGCAACATGCGGAGTCCCGTTTTTTTACTCCTATCTCCGGATTCATCGACACTTTTCTTTTCGACATACCTGTTTTCTAAGGCTGGTCCAGGTCAGCAAGATCCATCAAAACGTAGCTATGATCCCTACTAAAAGTCAGGTCTTTTAAATTTACGTCCAAAGCGTTTAGAGTGAAATTCAGTGCCATTCTCACCATGAGTTCGCAATCAGTTGCACTTAGCAAGCCAGCACAATGGAAAAAACAGCTTTTGCATCGGCTAAGAAACGAATGACGAATTTTTTCTGTTGAAATTTTTTTTTTTTTCTCCTTCTCTTTCCTCTTCGCCCTCAACTAAATATCGCGTGGCATTCACCGCGCGAAACGATAGCATCGTTTTATCGTCGTTGTGGTAGTTTCTTTAATAAATGGTAGAGCACGCGAACCAAACGGCCGAATGAGAGCCTGTATACCCGGTGAAGAAAACATTTGGAACATTATTCAAATGTGCAAAGCGCGATGCAAGCTGGACTTTTGTTACCTACGTAGCCCCGAGCCCCGAGTTCTGAGTCCTGACTTCTGACTCCTGACTCCTGCGAGCTCTTCGGCCTAATAACTTACCGAGAGTGGATACTTTAATTATAGGCTAGACTCGTACGTTTACCGAGTCGAGAGTCAAGGAGAGGAATGAACGAGAGCCTTCAGTCCGCAGTGAGAGCCCTTCTGGCCAGAACCGTATGTGATGAGGACTACCGTCGACATCAGGAACGGAAGACGCCGTTGGAGTACCGTTTCGAATTTTTCGGATCTTTTCTACCTTAGCTGGCCTCACGCACGCATTCGAAAAAGGTTTAGAATACATATAATATACATGATAATGTTTTATGGGAAAACTTTACGTTGTTCAACTTTGTTGCTCTTATCGATCGCCCGAGGAATTTTCACTGCATAATTTGACTTGTTCGTGAGTGAATTTGTTACTTTTATTTTTCTTATTTATATGTATATATACCTATATATTTATGACACGTTATTCAGCACCGCCTCCGAACCAACAAGATGGGGAGTACATATATTTGGACTCGAATTTTTTACGGTCATCGAACCACTGGAAACTGCATACGAGTATGCAGGTACGAAATGGGTAACCACATTTTATAAGGAATGACTCGACAAGTTTCATCATTATTATTCACGCCTGCAATTAATTCTATGTTATACAAATGTGAAATTATGAGATTATGATTATTGGTTAAATTTTAAACGGAAAAAAAGCTTTCCGTAAGTCACTGAGAATTTTAATCCTTGAGTTTCAACAAAATAGATACCGCACTAGAACCATAAGTAGCATTTCGCAATTACGTCTCGTAAAATATATATAAACTGTAAATCTGACGCACTGACGTATTTCGATCGACTTCAAACTTTACGAGTATCCTTTCGATTCTGTAAACGGTAAAACGTGACTGAATCAGTGAATAAATTAATACCCATTAAACGGTAAAAATATCTGGCAACAATTATCGAGGTCTACGTCTATAGGATGATGAAAATCGCGTCGCAAGCAAAGCCTGCTGCCCTGCTCTTAGGGAGGATGGTTCGTGCATCTGGAAGGTGAGGTTTATCCCGTATAAATTGTTTTCTAAAATTTTTTTCCGCCCGAATCCTCCGGCCCAATAAATATCGCATCCGTGGCGAAGAAGAGGACGAAGAAGAGAAGCGGGACCGGGCGCAGGGGAGGGGCGCTACTTATGCCGTCAGCGGTAATGACGGGGTGTGTTTGGGTTGTTTGCTTAGGGAACAGATTAGTGAATGAATCCACAGGTGGGCGCCATCCGTCACGCGGAGGATCGCCTGCTCGCCGGTCGTCGGGCCGACCGATCGTCGACCGGTCGGATGGATACTCGGCTCTCCTCACCTCTCCTCTCCTCTCTTCCACGTTTCAACGTCGTTCCACACTCGAGACCGGCGCGCCAGGTCGCGCGCCTTGGAGTGTGGGCCTTCCCCTGGGTGCCAAATGGCCAAGTTAATAACGGGCGCCCGGCGGACATCGGCCCTTCCAAAGCCGAGAAGTCCAACGGCCAAGAGCCATCCTCGGCAGCTGCTGACAGCCACGACTACTCGATGCCGGACAGTTGCCTACCACTAGCGTATCTATCATCGCCCCTTTCACGGGGCCTAATTGCTGGATACAGTTAATAATCGCCGGCTCATATACCGGACGGCCACTGCTCGCGCGAAAAGGGAAAATAATCTACCAATTATGAGGTTACAGCCGCCGGAGCTGAGAGTTAGTCGATCGGTCTGCACCTTTCGGTGCTCCGAAATGGAAAACTCCATTTTCGATATGACGTCGATGCTCTTGAAGCTTATGTATATATGAGAAAAAACCATTTCTCGTTTCTCGAACACTCAACGATTTGAACCTCTGCAGAAAGCGATGAAACGAATTGAACCTGCAAATTGAGGAAAAACCCTAAACCCTGACAAGTCTTAATTAGAAAAAAAAAAATTTCTACAACCAATTTTTTTCCCAGCCTCAGCAGTAATAAGAAGACCTCACCAACCTTGCTCGTTGCAACGTACTTCACGCGTAAAACAAGACTGAGAAAAACAGTTCCGCAAAAATTTTTCCCACGCGGAAATCCGTCATAAACAGAAATCGGCATCGACTTTTGCAACGTTTTTGCAGGTCGACGGCGGTTAGTAGCACCTCTCGAGGTCCTCGGACGAGAAGGGGGAGGAGGGCAGGCTGAGGTACGGATATGATGGAGTGCCCCAAAGATTGGCGGACCACCGGAGCAATGCCTGGGCTAATAGCAGTGATCAACGTTGTTGGTCCAGCCTGGTTCTGCCTCGTCCTGCTCCTCCTTCCCTCCCACGGAACGGTGAGACCTGCATCGTCTTCGCCAGCGCCCGGATTGATGGATGTTTACCAAACTAACCACCTAGTTGCTGGCTTCTTTGCCCGCGGGATTTCGAGGCCCAAAAGTTAAGACCCCGCCATTATTTGGTCCCCGTGTTATCGAGCCGCTTTCACACGTTCGCGAATGAATTCGGGCTTTTAATCGGGGGACTCGAGGTTTGCAGTCCGGCTGACTCATTCCTCTTCGTCGTTAAATCCGTTTATACCATTTCACCGAATTTTCGGAACGGAGATAGAAACCAGAGAAATCGGGGAAGAAAAAACAACGAGCCTCGGTAGTGTCCTTTGAAATTTATTTACGATATGCCCGACGAGTAGGACATAACTGCATACGGATCTCGTGAGCTCCGGGAAGAAGAGTCTGTGCAATAAAACGATCAGCCTCAGGTATATAACTGCGGCAGCATTGAAAATTCTCGTGTATTTAAACCGCGGCATATATGATCCTTTCTCGCGTATTATTATATTCAGCAAGGATGCTTGTATGCGGGAGGAAGCCGCGTATGTGTGACGGGTGTAAGGATTGGCCCTGCCGCAGACTTTCAGACAGAGTAATTATAGTTGCATTATTATAACGTCACTGGCAATACATCATCCACGGTATCATACATATATTCATGCCTGCGCATAAGTATACATGACCGTGATAAGAGGAAGGGCGACGTTAATTATACGCAGGTAATTGTGTTATATGTATACAATATATATGTACTATACTTGCACTTATTAACTCAAAATTTATACGGTTGGTGGTTATTATTTATTACAACGTTTGAAAAACGAAATTTAAAATACGATTATAATTTTTCCGTTACAGGATACGTTCCCTCTGTAATATTATTCGTATATTTGAAAGGAAAATATTTCGATTAAATTATTTTATACACACGAAACTAATAATTTACTTTCCCTTTAATAATTTCGGTTAAAAAATTCTTCTATAAATATTATTCTTTTTTTTTTTTTTTTTTTTTTTTTTTTTTTTTTTTTTTGAGAGCGGACGAACATTCTTACCGCCGGCAGAACATCGTTAATGATAATCAATGAAAATAATTTATCCGAAAATTTTCAACACGAGTTACTTTGCATGATTATCGAGTAAAATTCTGTGTAAAACAATTTAATACAAGAAATACAGTGAAACGTTTACTTGGCGTAGGTATATTACGAATATGAATCTGTAATCGAATATGGCGAAGAGATACAGGAAAGAATGTTTATTTCAATATTCAGCGGGGGTTCATGGCCCGACCAAGGAGTGTTTCTCAGTCCCCGACACATGCGAGCATGCGTTGTATACATGCATCTACCGGAACGGTTGGGTTTGGTATGGTTCGGTATGGTTTAGGCGCCAACAGGTTTCGGAGGCAAATGCGGGTGGGCTGGTATGCCGGTTGCCGATCTGCCTCTCTCTCACCCGATCCCCAGGGAATCCGGGTTCCCGGTCATCGGATTTAATTAATCAATCAAGTCGCGTTAGAATTTCATAACTGATCATCGAATTCGTCAAAGTTTAATATTACCGATCGATAAACGAAAGACGACGCGAAAGATCGAGTGCAGGTGTAGTCAAAATTTTACGACGAAGTGAAATAGTGAAAAATTCCAAATTCTCGGATCGAGACCTCTTCGTCTTCTTCACGTGCTGTAGAGTGCCGTACATGAGATCGATTAATAATTCAAGCACGCGGTTCGATCGTCGGTCTATCGGCCGGTACTGATCGTGAGGACGTGAGATATATATATGTATATACCCAAGGAAGAAGTAAAGAGAGGAGAGGATATATCGTGTAAACGATAAATCACGATAAATACGTTTACCCAAGCCATTATATAAAAGCCGGGGTAAGCCGCGAGAGAGGGAGAGAAAGAGAGAGAGAGAGAGAGAGAGAGAGAAGCACCGGTCAAACCTCAGCGGGGTGACCACCGCCAGACGCCGAACGCGCTTCTTCTAGTCGACTTACAATCACTTAAGCAAACCTTTAACTACTACCTTCTTAGCGAGGCCCTCTGGGTTCTTCGAACTGATTTATGCCTCGCGATTTGTTATTATATACATTCACATTATCGCAGCGCGATGCGAATTATAAACTTTTCCCACCTCCTCTCATCTCCTTTCCGTACCCACTGCGGGCAAAAATCCGTCTCTCTTTCCGCAGACGCGGTGTAATATGATATCAAGGAATTAAATATTGTTTTTAAGTGCTCGTTGAATTCTAATAGCGTTTTTAATGGACACGAACGATATCGATTCTCGTTGTTTTATTTACATTCTCATTTATTTATTTATTATTTATTAGTTTTTTTTTTTTTTTTTTCTTTTAAATCGTTTTAATTTTTCATCCGGTTCGATAACACTGTAAGTATAATCGGCCCATTACGTCACCGTTCATTGATTGGCCTCCGATGTTTCTCTGTAGCTTCAATACTGGTTCCAATACATCACTCTCTTGATAGACTCGAGTGCCGATGTAATAGAAAGTCTTAAAACAACCCACGATCATTTGTATCGCGGTTGATTTCTAATGAGGAATTATTATGCCGACGGAATTATTTAACAGGCGGCGTTTGTTTTCAGCTGCTTATAATACAGGTATCTTCTTCTTCGCATCTTCCGTCTTCCTCGCTCAATGTTTTTATTTTTTATTTTATTTTTTCTTCTTATCTTTACCTCATCAATATTCCCCCGAGGAGATTCACCGATCAAAGGAAGCGACCGCAATGAAATAAACAATTACAACAAATTTCGCGCGCAAGCTTGATACCAACGGATCCATGCGGTGAAATTCAAGGCACGTTTTACTTGTAGAAGACACAAAAAAAAAAAAAACAACAACAACAACAACAACAAAAAACCTTGCACATTTCCCGAAGATTTTACACGCAGGAAGGATTTAATTTGGAATAAAGCGATGCATTCCGGAGAATATCGCACAGCCGGAACCACGTGAGGAAAGGAGAGAGGAAGAGAAATAGAAAGAAAGACAGAAAGAGAGAAAGAGAGAGGCGCGGGTAGTCGTCTGTGAGAAAAAGTTTGAAAAAACTTGGAGGAAGAGAGAAGGCAGAAGTAGATAGATATCGGGCCCCGCGGGGGGCTCATAATTGCCGACCCTGAAGAGCAGCAGCCCCATGGGGCCCACCTCTGTTTGTTTTATTCCGTAGTTAAACAAACCCGAGAGATCTACGGGCAATATATGATAATCGTCCGTCCCCACCAGAACTACGATCTTGGGACCCCGCTTTGCCCACTGCCACCGCAGCGTCCCTCGTCCTGTGAGAAGAAGAAGATGAAGAAGAAGAGGAAGAAGAGGAAGAAGACGAAGAAGAAGCCTTTCTTCTCCCATTACAGATATTGATAGACAAGAACGCGGAGCCTGTTCAACTGACGAGCGAGCGGAGTCGGTGCTGCAGGAAGCTTTTGCCACGTCTCATCACTTATGGATCGCATTTATTCAAATTCCGTTCCCGTTCCTGTGTGATTAATATTCCTCGTTATACGAAATCGGCTACCATATGCACCGAACGTGGCAGAGACTCGTTGGTGCGCAGTTATCGACCTGATAAAATTTTTGAAACTTGGTATAGATATATACCCGGATATTGCATCTCCGCACAAATGTGTCTGCCAAGTTTTTCTACCATCCCTTTTCGTTTAAGTGTCTCCAGCAATTACTCAACTCTTCAAGAATTTCGCTGTATAGATGGTGGTTGTAGCGTGAGAATTGTTCGGACGACTTGACAATAAATTCTCGAGGAAATCGTTCGGTTTGAGGTTTCTGACCGATGAAGAAGTCTAGCGGCTACCGAATCGTGGGATATTGGGCGGTTTAAAACCCGTGTAGAAAAGAATCGCAAGTCATTCCATGGGTCTTGACGTTTCTTTTAACGGAGTGTCGGCTCCAGCAGCAATCGGACGGATCGTTCGAATGAAGACGTGAATCTGGGTATAAATGTAGCCAGGCCTTAAACTTGGGGGAAAAAACATTAATAGGCAGACACTGACCCGGGTCAACGGTCGTCAAGCTAATTGGGCCACATTTCATGGTAATTACCGATCGTACCTACACATTTTTTTTTCCTTTCAAATTTTTTGTACCTTTTCTCGGACTTCTCACATGTGCCTGAAACTCTGCGTGTAATTCATCGACGTAAACAGAGAGCGCGTTTTCACTCCACTGGCTAATGAATTTCGATACTCAATATTGTCCCTTTGTTTGGTCATTTTACTTGTTCAGATTCCAGACTGTAAGTACGCGGTGAGTATCGAAGCTCGGAAAACGACTTTATCGCGCTAGGCGAGAAGCGCGACCGTATTTCAACTAGATAAGTTAACTCGAGGCAACAGGTCGTTCCAAATGCATCTCTAATAGGCGCTATCTAAATGAGCTGAAAACGAGGTGAGTAATTAATTATCCAGATTACTCAAGGCGGATATATGTATGTATATCAGTAGGGCTGGACGGTTCCTGGAACGGCTGAATGCGCAGGTGAGCCGAATTGCGCGATAACGTTCCCGCCGGTTGACGGAAATCTATCAACGCTATGTTGAAACTCGAGACTTAGCGCCTTGCCGACAAATTCAATTGCGATACTTTAACGACTATTCGCTATATACGTATCCATGTACCTTAAAAGCGAAGTTCTTGGAAGTCCTTTGCGGGGAAAAGAATGCGTGTAAAAAAACTTACCTCAGTGTCGATTTTCTTTATTTCGGGGTCGTCCTCGTCCACCTCGAAGTATAATTCCGTAGATGTGACGGAGATGATACCCGGCGCCACAATTCCTGGTGCTATCAGTTTGCCCTTCGTGCTGATGTTCACTGGGCCTGCAAATGACGTTGAAATATTTATAGTTTTGTACCGAACAACTGTGGTGAATATTTGCAATGAAAACTTGTACCGTTATGCCAATTACAGTATGATTTGGAATAAATTCAGTTATAACTGACCCATCAGTCTTTGGCACTGAATTCAACTCACCCGTAAGGTCGTTGTCAAGGTCTCTGTCGTCCGAGAGTAATTCACTGTCGTCCATGAGGTCTGCAGATTGTATTTGCTGCTGATGAGCTCGTGAAGCAGCGAGATGAGCGTGGAATTCTTCTCGAGCTTGAAGAATCGCGTCTTCAGGTGCACCGTGTTCGAGGGCTGCCTTAAGAGTGGCTTCGGGATGACTAGAGCCCAGTGGATTGTGCACGAAACGTTTTCGCCTGCGTGCATCATCCTCCCAAGCATCTAGTTTCCAGAATTCTGCCATCCTGATGATGAATGAATAAATAATGGTTAGGGATTATCTAGTGTGAAAAGAAGGAGAAAGAGATCACTAAGCCTGACCTTGCTGCCATTGGATCCATGTAACCCCAGGCACCATGTTTGTTGGATAATATATTGCGAACTTTTTCTAAAACTCGACTTGCGATCACGTTGTCTCTTCTTCGAGCTGCCGTTATCAGGTGATCGCACATTCGCTCCTCTTCTCGACGGTCCAAAAGAGTTTGGGCACACTGCGACTGAAATACGAGTTAAATTTGATTAGTGATAAGTACTTGTGTACGGTAAAAAGATCTGAGAAAAGTATGAAATAGCAGCATATTTTATAGCAAGACGCCCCATGGTGGCTTCTTGCATGGAAGAATTAAACCTAAACTACTTTGTATGAATTTAGTCGAAGACTCGAATTGGTGAGACAAAAATTTACTACCAACGGAAGTTGTAAAATTGATTGACTAGACAATTTCTAAGCTTCACTCACGAGAGTATAATTTAGAACACATAAAGTTCGAGACTACTCACTTCGAAGTCGGCGTGTTTAAGTACGTCATCGGCTCGCATCCTGTTCAGGATGAATTCTGCCTCATTTGCTACCCGAACTATGTGATCCTTCATGGCGTGCGATAGCAGCCTATAAAAATAAGTGACATTTTCAGATTCAGTTCACGTCACATGAGTAAAATAAGCGGAGATATTTTGTCGGCGATAAAGTTGGGCTGCGACTGTTGACTTACCTTCCTTCATTGATCAGTTCAATGAAAGCAAGACCCGCGTGTTTCTGCAAAGAATTTTGCCACTCCTGCGAACACAACAGCATGACAAGTTCCACAACGGAATTGCTGTTCTTGAAGGTGGTCAATCCTAATGAGAACAGAAAAAAAAATGTAAAATTTATGCATCTTGCCAACCAGACACTATTTTATAGGTCTCTCTCAGTTCAATGTTCGGACAAGGGTACATTTTAATGTACTTTTACTGTCACTCGTTTCACGACTTGAATTTCAATTTCTCATGTCCAGACATCCATCCTACATTAAATGCATACCAATAAGGTTGACGCTGACGTTACACAAGAAGACCTTGAGACAATAAACTGAGAGTGTTATAAGTTTAAGTTATAGCCATAAAAATCTGATGCAAGTACATCGTGCAGTGTTTATTAGACGAAAAAATGTTGTATCATGATTTCTTGAGTAAAGTATTTAACGTGGATTCACGCTGAATATTAGTTGCAATCGTGGAAGATATTTGAGGAAAAAGAAACGTGCAGGTTTCATCAATTTATTTTAAACGTCACACGAACCTTTTCCCTCCATAAGCAACTCTTGTCCGTGTGAACCAACAAGAGTTTTTGACAAGAATGGTGCAAAATCCACCATAATTTCTCTGAGTAATGGGCAGACAGAGCCCAAGGCCATTTCGAGCTTTTGAGTGAGAGAAGCTTCCCGCGATGGTGTTGGTATAGGAAGGTGATCAACCAGGCCTTTAATTGGCAGATCGTCAGGTCGTGGCGATGTCGCTGTCATCATCAATCGATCTGGCACTCGTACAACCGATATTTCAGCTGTTGGCTTTTCACCACGTTCAGTATTGGCCAACATTTCCTGGTCTAGGACATTGCCTTCATTGTCAGGAATGTTGCCTGAAAAGAACGAAAAAAAACAATACATAAAATAGGGGGATCGAACAAGATTATTAATTAATAACAAGCCGAAACTTGTGTTGAAATTATTTTTCTCACCCCGCGAGTGAGCAATGTTATGAATATTCCGGGGATCCTCTCTTGGATTTGTAGCAGAAATGGAATCTCCATCCTCGTTCAGATTGACATCAGTCCAAGCATCTTCGGAGGAATTTAGCTTGTTTTCGTTATCAGTAGTTGCTTCCGAGGGGCTAGGGTCTGCCGTCATATTACTCTGGTGTATTGTTTCTTCGCTTGAGTCGTTACTCTAGTAAAGAATGAATAAGATAGGATTTAAATTTAACACTTGGTAGTTGATTGAATTTCAAGCCTCGGTGATATCATGGAAAATCTGTTTGCCTTAATCTTTCTTTGTTCCATCGATCTGTACGTAAGTGATTGTGTAAACAAGTTGAAAATAGCATCGTGTAACACCCTAAAATTTTACGATGAACAAAAATAAAATTCAGTAGTCGTTCCAGTAGTTCAGCACGAATATGTCGATCGTTTGCTCACATCTTATACAATAGTTTGATGAATTGAGAAGGATAATCGCAACTGGTATCTGCAAAGTAAACTTTATATACCCTACTTTGACGTTATTCCGGGCAGAAGCATGTGATTGTATTACTGTAACTAATCCTCGAATTCCTTATACAAGACATTCAACTAAATTAATTATTGTATTAAACTTCTATAATATGGTAATCAATTAATTTCACTCTGAAATTACTATATATACCTATAAATTGTAAACGAATATCCATGCGATTAGTGATACACATCTCATACAAAAACCGTTAGTTAAACACAAATAGAATAAATAACGCACTTCATTGCTATGTAAGCCTGAAGAAGAAAAAACTTACTTTCGATACAAGTATAAATCTGTGTACGTGTGATATTTATTTACATAATGTAGAAACTGATAACTTCGTGCAAAATTCAATGGTAATCAATCGAAAAATAAAACTTTGAATTGAATTCCGAAAAATTATTATGATTGTTTAGGTAGACTTTGAAGCAGCTGTAGCAAAGTTTTTAAAAATTTTCGCCATCTTTTTTAGGAACATAGAATCCAACCAAATTTTTTATACCTGAATATTTCGTGGGAGTGGCTCAGGTCTTGGAGCATAGCCAAGCGTAGAGTCAGGTAAGGCGTAATTGTCCTCCAGGATAGTCCGTGACCGAGGTACGCCACTATGACCTCCCTTCAGAACCGGTAGTTAGTACGCATAGCAATGCAAGCAAAGGAAGTTATCAGATAAGTCAAAGAAAAATGCCGTACCTGCTTCAGTAAATAAACCAGACTTGTTGACCGATTCAAATGTTGTTCTTCGATAGATAGTTCTTTACAAAACCAAATCATTTTTTTTTTTTACTCCCAATCCCAGTGTAAGTATAAAAATTAATTACACATTCACGTCGTACTATTCTACACATAAGATGCTCACTATGCTGCATTAATTACTTAATTGAGACAACGATTTTCTATCTAAGTATTAATAAGGTTTTAATTACAACCGGAATACTTCAATTTCTCATCTAATATGGTCGATTAACTATATCACAGAATATTATAGGAACAGAGAGGAAAGTTTGTCAAATAGTTTCTAAGCTAATTAAGTCAATCTGTTTCTAATGCACTAGTATAATTAGTCCAAAAATTATTACTTTTTATTAAACCGGTAAAACTGCAGTTTTAGAACTGTCATGAAAAGTTTATAGAGATACGATAGCTTGATTTTTGTTAAATATCTCTGTCGTTAGCATGACGATTTGAATTGTATGAAAATTGAGTTTCGATGCATAATATACATAAAATTTTAATAAAGAAACCTAGTAAAACTGCACACGGCTTGCAGACAGATGAATATGTATATCTGTTTCTTTGGAATCATTTAAGGACTCATGCAGCTGACATGATTATTTATTCTGTGCACAATATATAATAAACATATAAATATGTGAGACACATTTAAAAAATTTGGAGAATGAAAGAGATTGTGTGCACACATAAAGTAGTTATCGTGGTGGCGCTAGATATTAATCCAAATATTCGATTACGTGAATTACCTTTATGGATGCGGGACCACTCGAGGAAACTTCATGGTCAGCCAATATGGAAGAATTATTTTCACCGACAATGATAACTTCATATTCGCCATCATCTTGGGAACCAGACTGACTCATGACACCGCCGCTTCCTATAATATGTATAATGCGTGGGTAAAATTATTAATAAAAAATCGATCACTTGTACATCAATCTCAGGGAAATTACAGGGACGTTTGTCATGCTGTAAATTTCACAAATACGCAATTCGATTACACAAATAAATAATTCGAGGACAACGATCAGAAATTGTCATATTGATTATGTTCAATCGGGGATATGTTTTTTTTTCAAGGCTGGAAGATGTAAGAATTCTATGAAGAAAAGGCTGAAAGTACATGGGTTAACTGGACTTGAAAAACTAGCTCATTTATACACATCTGTGGCTCAATCCAAGTAATTACTATCATTACCGGACTGAAACACCATCAATACGGTGTAAAGTAAATTCACATGCAACTTGGCACTAAAATAATGGACCAAAGCAAGTAATTACAGTCGATGTATTGCAAAAATAACATGCGCATGCAGTTACATAACGGAACAAAATTCAACTTACATTGATTTAGAAAAGTGAAATATTCTACAGGAACAGTGGTACATGGTAGTACATTTTTCGGTCACCTTGCTGTATAGATGTATGTACTTCACGTTGCAAATGAAAATCAGAATCGTGGTACGATACTATCGCGGAACGGACCAGGTTTAGTTGATTCAAGATATACTAAAATAACGCAATCGTTGGAAAAAAATTGTCTGGTTCGTTACTCAACTGTATTTTCGTGTTAGTAGAATCAATCGATATTGATTTCGACTAGAATTATTTGATTTCTACATACTTGACGCTTAATTTTCTGCTTGAAATCAGATTGTAAGTGGCAACAGGGCCTATGAATTGATGATTGGAATATAGTATTCCAGTATACTATCTAAACACCACGTCACTTCCAAAATGTGTAAGACTGTATACTGCAGGTTTTCAGTCTAAAGAATTTAATATTGACTAAAATCATTTACTTTAGACCAGTGAGTTTTTTAAAAGTTTTTAAAGTCCTACTCGTGTCGTTCACCATTGATATATTTCTACTCCAGTTTGAATAATTTATTTGCAAATCTATATTCCACGCGTGTTTGGTAGATCATTTGTAGTGAAATTTACAATAGCAACAAGCTGCCGCTGTTTGTTTTTTTTTTTATTACAGAAAAAAAGAGGATAGGATGGGATTATCAAAACTACAGTATCGCAGTATTTAAAACAAGCCAAAATAATAATAACGACCATAATAACCAGATGTAGGAGTAATAAATACAGTAATAATAATAACAATAACAATAACAATAATAATAATAATAATAACACGAAACCAAAATTCATTCTGTACTCAGAGGGAGCGAAGACGAGCAGTTCAAGGAATATGTACGAGCAATTACCTTGCAGACCGACACCAGAATTTCTATGATAGAGATTTCGGGGCTGATCGATATGCTTCTGAAGCGTATGATGGTGATTGTTGTTATTATGGTGATGATAATGATGATGGTGATGGTAGTTATAGTTATTCGAGTGATGGTTCGAGGAGTGGTTATTGTGGTTATTCGGGAGATAATAACTGGATGGGGGCTGGCGACTAGTGTGCCTGGCAGCCGGTGGTAGTGGGTGCTGGTGGTGGTGCTGGCTGGTGTGGTGGTTCGCATTGGCGTTGGGGTGAGACCCCGGGAGGAACTGAGGGTACACATGGTGAGACCACTGTGGAAACAGTGGTCGCCCTCCTCCACCACCACTCCCATCTGCTGCGGAACCACATTATCCACCTTTACTTTCGTCCTTCTTTTATTTCCAAGCTACGTGCTAATTCTCTCATTCTACTATGCCAGGTACAGAGTCTAGTCCTATTCAGCTCCACTTCACAATATTGAACCAATGGTGGAAAAATAATCATGACAATTAAGCGATTATGGTTTTCTCAATGTTTGTCAATCTTTTTCATACCAATATCGAATCAACAGTGCCAGTATTGATCGAATGAAATTTTTTTCACCATCATTAGAAAGCCATTTCATTCAATTTTTTGCACTTCTGACTGTATGTGAATGATAAAAATTGAAACAAAGCAATAAATGAAGTTGAACTGTTATATAAGAAATAATATTGAAGAGACACCAGAAAAGAACACCCGTTTAAAAAGAAGTGTAAGAATTTTGCCGTCATCAAAAGTAATTTATTTTAAATGAAGACTCTTAAGTTGAATTCTTGAGATAAGAATTTTACATGGCAAAGTGGGAAAATCATGGAGACTATAAGGGCAAAGGGCGATGATTGAAAAGACGATGCGCTGTTTTGATTACTCTTACTAAAGAACCTTTTATCCTAAGATTTTTTCACTTTCAATATAGTTTCAACAGATGGTCGAATACTCCAAATTCACGGATGTTTGAATTTTCTGAATAAGAAGCTTCAACAAAACTGTTTTGGAACCAAATTGTGACAATGAAATAAAATCGGTTATACAGTTCATGATGTACGTGATGTTATGAACCGATGGAGAGTAATATTCAAAAATATATTGGTAAATGAGTGCAGACACATTCGACAAACATCAAAACTCTCACTGTCAGATACAGATAAGAAGATAATATTTATATCTACACCAGTGCAACCACGCATGCTGTTCTACCATTTGGAGTAAAGTGTTAAAATGTAATGTTCGTTTATCACTAGTGCAATTGTGATTTTCTATTACTACCTAATATTATTTTCTTCTATAAGAATATCAGATTCTTTCATTCAAATAATCAGTAGAATGACGAGTTTTTCTTCAAGGAAGTGGCGAGACAATGATAATGCACCTTTGCCATTTTTTTCGTACGAATTCATAGAAAAGAAAATGTGTTGATGGGTGTGGTACATTCAGTACATCAATTGGGTATGTGTGCAGTATATAAAAAAGTTTTATATCGATGTTAGTTCACACAAAGTGTTAGAGGTATACTAGTTTTTGTATCAATTCAAAATCAGCAAGGACAAAAGGTGAAAACCATTTTAGTCTACACACATGAATAATATCTGAACTACTGGTTCGTTGCTCTGCTGGTGCTTGCATTGGTGAAACACTTTGATACATGCGGTTACAGAAATTGTAATCATGCCGTATTTTTAAGTGATGGCAGAAATCAAATTAAACAAACCTGATTACACTATGGAAAGTATAATTGTTGACAATATCTCAAATTAGATGGGAAATTTATTTATCTGACACGTAAGAGTTTTGACTAATCATAAGAAGAAAGAAGATATTCTCCTTGTATGAGTACTTGTTTATGTCGCTTTAAAAAAAATAAAAAAACAAAAACAATTCGTACGTTAAAGGCATATTTCAATCACTATCGTAAAAAAATACTAGATTTAAAAATTAAAAGAGCAAAAAACTGATAGAAATGACCGAGAGAATAAATGGTTCGAAATAAAAAAATAATATGAATCACCCACACAAGTCAATCAAATGAGGAACGTATCTATTATTAATAACATAGCATTGAGTGATTAGTTAATTTTTGTAAATTAAATGGTGAATTATGAAATAGATTTAAACCACAAAATTGCGTTGATAACCTCTGTTGAAATTTTAATTCGTAATTTCATTGAATGAGGTAACTATTCAGCACGTTTAAAAATGTTAAATCAAATATTTTTATTCAACGCAGCAGATTAGTAATCGATTTTATATAGCAATAATAAGAGAGAAACTGACCTGACGGACTTCCGGGCCTAATGTTAGTTCCATTTGTTTGTACATTTTGAACTGGGCTTGGTGGTCGTTGAGGGATCGGTGGTTCCAGTATGTCGCGATATTTAGATACCATTAGTACAGAGATGAAGTAAACTATAGCGAGGGACAGAAACTGAGCCTGCTTGGTTTCTTCCTGGAACGAGGTATGAAATATTCAACAAGTTTTGTAAAGAAAAAATCGTATGTTTCAAAATGAAGTATGTACGTAAGAAAGAAACTTACAACATCTCTGTAAATAACAGCTCTTAGGCGATTAACATCCATATCCTGCAACAACTTTTCAGGATCTTTGACCGGACTTAGCTGCTGAGTTGCCAGCTTGTCCAAAACAATCTGAAAATGAACCGAATTTTAAATAAGTTCAACGCAAGTCTGAGTAATGTGTGAATAATACGTGATATGAGCATAATAAATGCAATTAATTGTTTCTATTTTAGATGGAAAACGTTTGTGTTAAGATAACGTACCGTAGGCGAGGTCTGAGCTCCTCTTATGAGCGACTGTATGTGCTGTGATTTATTACTAGAACCGATCTGCCGACCTAACATGCTGTAAGGTCTGCCACGTTCTTTACACTCTAAGCAGTTTCTAACAGCACATGTACAGACCTAAACAAGCAATATATTAGATAATTACACATAAAAACGTATATAAAAATCGACGAAGGCTACTGATTAATTTCATTATCAGATCTACCTATTCTAAGTAATATTTCCTGGTCGATTTTAAACCCCTAAGTAAATCTAGTGCATTGCCTCGTTTAGAGTTTTTTTCATATACAATTCTAAACTAGGTACAGATTCATCATACTCAAAAATGCACAATAATATAAACGATCAAAGAAATGTGAAGTACACCACTGCACACGATGTGATACTAAGATAAAAGATATAAGTTCTTATTTCAATATTCACCAAGCAAAATTGCTTTCAAAAACAACTGTTACATAGTGCTACAGGT
Source organism: Diprion similis (assembly GCF_021155765.1). Taxonomy (NCBI): domain Eukaryota; kingdom Metazoa; phylum Arthropoda; class Insecta; order Hymenoptera; family Diprionidae; genus Diprion; species Diprion similis. The sequence continues at coordinate 2,049,574 of NC_060115.1, forward strand.
CAGGATCAACAAATTGGAATTGAAGTCAGCTGTTTTCGATATTCAGTAGAAATACTGCGGCTATATTGTACAAATTAAAATTGTAAAAAATTTACAGATGTTGTAATAAAGATTTCAAACATGTACAGAACTATGCGAGTATTTGAGATTTTTTTTTTTTTCGTTTCTGATATGAAAATAATTTGAAAAACATAAATAAATACAAACCAATCGTAGACATTGCCGTAGGATTCCACCGCTGGACATATTTTTCTCTGCCTCTAGTTCTCCAAAATTTAATGAACTAGCGAAAATGAGTACGTCGGCCATATTGACTAGTCTTTGCAGAAAGGAAACAGCTACCTCAATTGGCATACCCTGAGTCGGCTCTATTACATCCAGTTCGCTCTAACAGAATTATTTGTTTATTAATGATTAAAAATGAAGAAATATATACTTGTTTAGCTTTTCTTGTTTTATGTGTTTTGCTTCAGAATTTTTTCATAACAATCTATTCGTCGCGCAAATCATTACATTTGTAAATACTTTAATGCAAAACAGGTAATGGCTATGCGACTACTATAGAATAAATAAATGTATTGCTCAAGTATTGAAAATGCAAGATACAGGTATTCTAAATTAAGTTTTCAGAGAGAAAATAAACTGCTGTTATGAAGTAATAATTAATGATGTATTGAAATGAAACATTAATTCATGGATACTCACATTAGGCGAAGTCGCAGATGCAAGTAACGGAAGGAGACCACCGCAGGCTATTATAAGATTGTCAGCAAGCTGAGATATCAAATGAACAGTATTCACTACGAATATAGCATTCTCACTGCTGTTCACAAAGTCTAATACAGACTTTGTTGAATGGCTGCAAGGGGGGAGGTGAAAATCAGTTAATATAGATTATACATAATTCAAAGTCTTTTTTACACTACGTACCTTCTCCAGACTTGAATGTCAGTTTCCAGCGAAAATAGAACATCTGAAAGTAATCTCTGGTGTATGTACGACCATTTGAACTCGGGTATCCTGAATGGAGGTCGCGTAGGGCCTGGACTGAACATCGGTCTTGTGGAAGGGTTTCCTTGCTTTGCTCGTTTCGACTCTAAGGATGAAAATAAATTTGATCGATCATTTGTGAGTTATGAAATAGATAGGTGGTATCTCTTGACGAGTAATTTCACGCACCAAAGTGATTGGGGTCTACTTGTGTCGATGTTGAGGCACTCCTTGGTCGCTTTTGAGGTGACGACATCTTACGCAAGGGAATGGGCAGAGAAGGTGCGTCATCCATACTTCCATCAGTGATAGTCTCAGAGGGAACAATTGGTAGGCTGGATCTGCGATGAGCATCTATGTGATCTGTAGTTAAGTTATTCAACAACTGATCGTCAGTCGCAATAGTTTTAGAACTAACAATTTTAGGCACACCGTCGGGTAAATTTTTTGTTGCATCACAGACCGTCGATATTGTTGGAATATGCTGCTTAGGATTTGGCACTTGAGTCACATTACCTACAGAACTTTGAACGTCACTAATATTAGAAACACTATCTGCTATTTTTATCGTTTCAGTCCTCACTGGAATGTCTGCTTTATTATCACTTATGCTAATAGAAACATTGGACGGTTCTCCTGAATGTTCATCATTTACCTCTTCTTTTTCTTTTTCTTCATCGCCATTATCATTACCATTAATAACAGCACTTTTATCTTCTATTACAGTCTCCACCGTGCTATTATCGCCCTTCCTTCTTAACTCACTATCTGCTACCGATTCCAAATCATTACCCTCCACATCTATTTTCTCTTTACACGCTTCAGAGGTTTCTATTACACTAGTTGAGCAAATAAGACTTTTTACATTTTCAGCGCTTTCATCTTTATTTTCTTCGTCAGTCTTCACGCCAACGCTTCCATCATCACCTTCGGGTATTTCTTCTTTGCTAACATTCTCCTCCTCAACCGACGGAGTTTTTACAATGTCTTCAATGACTTTGTTCAAATCATCCTGATTCAAACTGACTTTGACCTCTTCGTTTTCTATAATATCTTCACGATCTTCCGTCAAAGGTTTTTCCACATCCGTACTAACTTTCGATTTGTTTTCGTTAACAACCGGATTTTCAGATTCCAGTTCCTCATTGAGGTTAGCTTTTTCAAGCGAAGGCGTGGTAACTGAGTCTTTGGTAGATTCGACAGATTCTTCATGCTCATTAAGAACAACTATTTCCTCTGCGTTTTTTTCAATAATACCTTCATCGCTAGTATGATTTTCGGGTGTTTTATTCTCTTCGAACTGCTCATCACTCTCATTTTCTCCCATTTGCTCAGCTTGAGCCTCTGTTGTTGCTTCAGTTTCAGTTTCACCCTCTTTTTTTGATTCGTCAAATTCATCTTCTGCGTCTCCTTGAGACCCTTTTGACTTCACTTCTTCCTCGATTTTGGATTCAGCATCTTTAGCCAAGGTTTCATCATTGTCTTCTTCATCAATGGGCGTTATTGCTGGACTGTTATCTTCTCTTACAATCGATGGAGAACCCGCGTCACTCTGTGACTCCTGAGTGTTGGTGATAGTTTCTTTCCTTGTTTCTTGCATCATTGAATCTGGGCTGGAACTTTCTATTTTATGAACATCACTGTACAAATCGCTAGAGCTTTCAATAGATATAATCTCGCTAGTTTCATGCGTTGTTGGTAACGAAATTGGTTCACTGTTCGCCTCCTCAAGAATAGTCGGTGTGTCGGAATTATTTTCCCGAGCTGTTGTCGGTGTTTCTGGTTTGTCACTTAGCCGGGAATCTAACGACACTGCCTCACTAGATTGCAATGTATCCAACGTTTCACTACGAGATTTGATTAAAGCTGGACTTCCATCACTCTCTGTATTGTCTATTGAATTGAGATCGCAGCTGCATGATTCCTCCAAACGATCAGCCGCGTCTGGGTTGTCAAATTCCTAAAAACGGTAAAATTTTAAGGACGTTAACATTTATTGGACAATTTTCGAATGCGTTTAAAATAAAAATTTCTACACTAACAAGTGAAATAAATAATAACCTTGTAATGTTCTTCCGAATTCGGCAAGGTAGGCTGCTGAGCATTGGTCCAAGGTATTGGTCTAGTGTATCCATTATTCCCAGAGTGTTGTTGATCCCATCCTGATATTGTGCTGATTGGCCTCTGCTGGCGCAGCTCCGGATCCGTTATATTGTCCGACCTCTGACGCTCGTAATGTTCGTACATTTGTGCAAATTGCAATTTGAACTCTTCATATGACACCTAAAATATTCAATCAACAGCTTGTTATATTTCTCTAAATTCCATGGTAAAAATTATGCACTTACTTTTGAATGGACGATGGCCAAAGTATCGACCCAGACACGCCATCCTCCATACTCGTGTTTAATAGCATGATGAAGAAGCATGCGAAACAACGAGTAAACCATATCCGAAATCTTTTGTTCCTCTGCATTTTTTGGGTGTATGTAAGCCATTGCGATCAGCCACTCTTGCCATACAGACATTTGCAAAACGGTCCGTCGGTTTTCACGATTGTTATTACAGAGCAAAGTCATGTCCGAAAGAAACAGTTTCTTCACTTCTAGCAACTGTTCCGTTTGTTTCGACTGCCTCACCAAAGTTGCAACGACTTTTAGTATCACTAAGAACGGGGTAATAATATTATAAATCAACTAATTCTAATCCAGACAATACTTAGAATCGGATAAGACATGCTTGTAACTTACTTGGATTTTCCAATCGGTAGAGCGACTCAGGCTCAGGATGTCGAGTGTACAGAATTTGTTGACTTATATGTTCAGTCATGATCTGTAACAAATTATGTTAAACATTAATTTTGAATTGGGTTTTCTGGACCGTATAAGATATACGTGGGTATTTTCGCAGTGTCATCGCTCGTCAAATTCAAAACATAAAAATAACGTTTCGTCTCTTTGGGGGGGGAGGGGTCCTCAGAGTGTAATTTATTAAAAGAAAAAAAAAACAAGCTTCGTACAAAGTAATAAAAAACTTATTACATCCGTAAGCAGAAATATAGACAAAAAAGCATAATACGAATAGAAAAGCAGAGAGAAGAGAACAGGAGAAAAAAGGTACAACAAAACTGCTTAGGTGCCCGTTAATAAATACATCGATATGAAAGCAAGTCGGAATGAACGCCAGATCATCATCTACAGAAAAGTAAAGACGAATTGTGTTAGATTCCCGTTTTCATCGTTTTATGGATACAAAAGTGAAAACATTTTCATTGTTTTACGAATCCTAACACAATTCGTCTTCACTTTTCTGTAGCTGACGACCTGGTGTTCATTTCGACTTACTTTCATCTCGATGTACTTATTAGCCAGCACCTAATTAGTTTTAGTGTATAAATGAATATCAGTTCACTTTTGTCTCTTCTTCTCTCCTCTCGCCTTTCTTACTCGTATTAAGCTTTTCGGCTCAAAAATGTAGTAACCATGCCGTTACTCTGTATCAAGTTTCTTTTTTTCTTGTAATAAATTATAATGTAAAGACCCCCCCCCCCCCCCTCCAAAGCGCCGAGACGTCATTTTGATGCTGTTAATTTGATGACCAAGGACACCGAGAAAATACTTACGCTGAACATTAAACCTGATAGGAAATATAAACGTGATGACGAATACGCAGATTAATTGCAAGAGAGAATATTGAAGGCGACTCTCAACTATGTCAATGAATATCGTATCTGTACCTCGTAAAGAACGTTGTATGTTGGCAGGGACAGAGTCTCTTCATTCAGCAACAGTCTTTCAGCCAATAATGTATAGAGATTATGCGGACTCATGACATCGTACTTTCTCCTGGAGGAAAAGTTTCCTTAGTATTTTGAATATCGTGAAATAAAAATGGATGACGTTTGATATTAAATCCTTACTTATGCGTACTACGGCTCAAGAAAAATCCGAGCAATTTAAGAGCTTGAAGACGTATTAATTGACTCTCGGCAGCCAAGAGCTTGAAAATTGTTCGCACTCCTTGTTTAGCGTCAAAAGCAGGCACCATGGATGACGGATGTTCCGACATCAGAGATATCAGCATTTGCAGAACGTCGTGCAAATTGTCATCCTGAATGTATGTGATTGGAGGCAAATCAGTGGTTGCAATTGGAGAAATTAGTGAAATATGGCAAATGGAAAAAAATATATACATATATAGAAAAACGCTCACCTCATGCATCGTTGTTAAATAATTAAGAATGCTCTGCAGCTCGTCATCCTTCACGCCGTTTCCTATCATTATCAATTGCTTTAAAAATAACAAGATGTACGAACGTATCGTCAAAATGTCCTTCTGCTGTGGACGGGGTCCGTCTAAAAATTGATTAATCGAAATAATTAGTAACTATGGGAAAATAATGTGTACTTTTTTCTTCCCCCAAAGCCCTTGAACATCATCCTGTAAAATTGACGGCATTAAGGCGAAATAACTGAGATGCATAGTGAAATAAACCACATACCCAGTCCCTTTGGTGTAATGCCGCTCTTTGCTCTTGGATTAGCTACCCAGTAGTAATACTTTAGAGTGTGTACGGTTTGCAGCACTGTTGATACTCTTCTGACGTTTGAATATATTTGGGTATCGCTGAGGAATTCGGTTGCCAGGTATGAGTACAGGCGAGATTGTACTGGTGCCGGAGTGTAAATCCATAAGGCAGGATTAAAGAGGACATGGTCCAGCAGCTGCCATGTCAGGAATGAAAAGTAAAACAACTACATCACCATGGATCTGCCTGTCCTTAGGACACACCAATCTAGCCGACTTTTAATTTTCTTTTTTTTTCCATCAACTTGATTAAATATTTACGTCAATGCGGTAAATAAAAAATATTGTATTTTTATTTCAATCTCTTAATGCCAGTTTGCAAGTGATTAATTTTGGTTCAGATAGTGAAAATTATTCGCGATTTATATTTTCCACGAGAATTCGCTGATACAGATTGGATAATTATACACAAAACGACATATTATATCAATATGAATTACAGGACTTAAGCCACAACGAATAGAAGAGTTTACAAGTGGTAGACATTCAACATTCAACATGTTTGACATAATGGCTACTATTGTTGGTGACGATTCGTTAAAGTAAGGGCAAGATGAAGGATGATGAAAAAACGTGATTGAATTTAAGTTTTAACTGCAAAATGCGCGTCAAGAAAACCAAATCCAGATGCACAAAAGAGACTCGGTCAGCAGATCAGCAAAACGATGTAGAAAAAATAAATTTTACAAGCAGTCGCAGAGTAACAATTGAAATAAAGAAGTAGAGAATAATCAAAGCTAGGGAAACTTTTCAAGTGCAATACAGAGAACTGCAATACATTTGCTTCAGGAGGAAGTCTTCCAATTGAAATAAATCATTGCGATTCATTAGCGATCCGAATACGCCGATTATACTCTCGGCAATCAATTATTTTAATTCGTCTACAGAAATGGAAAACTTATTTTTTCGAGCCCGTTTGTCGAGTGTGAAAATGTAATGAGATTCGTTGCGAATATTTCAAGAAATTTTAATGGAAATATAATTTTTAGACCGTTATGTTGGCAATAAAAAAAACATTGCAGAGGCATTAGAAAAGAAACAAATTTGAAAGTCGGTAGATTGCATGCTAGTCCATTGATTGAGGAACTTAGAAATAGCTTAATAAATAATTCAGTCATGCTGAAAGGATCTTGAGTACGAATCATGTCAAGCAGCGGGTTCTATGGCTATTCAATAGATGTACTACGAATTACAGCTTTACACATGTAACGACAATCAAAAGGACTGCCTAATACGGAATGCTAATTGTTCGAATAATACTTTTAGCTAGTTATGACTGCGTTTGGGAAGAATATACTCGGAGAGATGATAAAACTCAGCTAAAATCGGTATCTCAAGATGCAAGGTAGAAATTATATTCAAATAAACATAGAATCAGGTAGCCAATAGTTGTTCTCTATGGTTTGATAAAGAATTGAGTGTATTGCGGGATGAAAGTTTGTATATACAGGTATAATACGCTGTTCATGCGACGTACATAAAATCAACGTAAAGAAAAAAATAAGGCGATAATTACAAATATTTTTAACATGGACTTAACATAGATTTTTGATTCATGTCTGTAAAAATTGGTTTCCTGGGGAGTGTTAAATGCCTATTCATTATTGCTGAGCTATATGAAACTGGAGTCTAATTTAAACGAGTATTCAAACGTGATGCCTGATTCGATATCATCGAATCTCTATGAATAATGAATATAAATGGCATTTCTAATCAAACGATTCTAACGATAAATATACACCAATGCCATCACCGATTTGATTTTCAGATTAATTGAACGATTTATTCTGTATTCATTGTTTAAGGTAATCTTGCACGCAATTCCTAGAGGGTGATGTATGAATACAAAATTTTGGTGCAAATCACACGTTATTATAATCATTTTTCGCCTATCAAATGATGACTAGCCTCGTATAGCGGTCTGATGAACGTAATTTAGTGTGTTATACCTGTTTCAGCAAAAGGTCGCTGTTGGCACTCAGGCATGTGACGAGGTGCTTTGTAAGCTCCAAAAACGAAGCCAATACCTCTGTAGTCAGGTGGTCCCTGCTTGCCCGTTGAAGCATGTAGCTGATGACTAAAAATCCTCGATTCTGAACCATGTGCTGCTGTACCGTTTGCGAACTTTCTACCAAGTCGCAGATGAAGCCCAACAATTTCGAACTGGAACACGATATTTCTCGTGAAACGACGAAGAAGTTGGAAGAACATGGATAAGTACTTGTTGAACCGCGAGATCGGAAATGAATTTTACTTTCGTCTCACGAAGCAACGAGAACAATTTTTATCAACATCGTATTATAATCACCATAACGTCGGATCTCTTTTGATGTCATTAGCAGTGACGCAATCGTAGGACATGTCCAGCTGAGAGAACAATGGGAATAGAACTTGTATTCCACCGATGGAATTCAAGGTACTGTGTATAGAGTGAGTGATGACAGCTTTTACTTCCTGGAATGATGAACAGAAATCGGTGTATACATTTTACAGTTAAGTGCAATTTATAAATTAGCGAAAATTTGTAACATATGCCGCGAACCTGCAGCATAAGAGCGTGGGGCGTGTGGACAAAATAAGACATGTTGCCTTTTGGAGCGCTCTGCAAACATAGCTGCGAGTCCGTCGCAACGGGATTGTACATAAAGACTATAGCGTTGGATAACTTCCCATCGTAGAGTACCTGCAATTAAATTTAATGTACAGTGTATTGTATGGGAAAATATGAAAAATACTAGGCCATTACGTACAGTAGTTGTACATCATATCAGTAAACTCATTTCATTAGCCTTTGTCTATACACACTATAAACTTTACGTTCGTCAGATAATAACAGAGTTATAATTTTCGCAGATATTATACGAATTTATATGGACTACGGATTGTGTATGAGTACGTAATGCGCATGAAATCGTTATGATTTTGCAGTTCACACGGAACCAAGTATCAGTATAATCTGATAAAACTTTCAGTTCTATGAAACTTGAATCACTCGTTTTTTCTTTCGTATAAAAACGCAATTATGTTTGGTCAGAAAATTGATTATATCGTGATTGGATTTTTACGTTCAATTTCTTGACAGAGTTATTTCAAATACCGGTCTCGATATTCTGACGATCGCATAAGTATTAAATAAAAGAACAAACCTACTAAATATTCATAAGCCAGGAAAAAAATACTGAGAACTTGGAAGCATGCGTTACAAGTGTTTCGTAATAAAATTTGCTTGTCAAAGAAAACTGAAGTACAACCAAAACAAATTAACAGTGTTTTTGACTGTTTTATCTACGAGGAAAGAACGACACTCAATTACCTGCAGTTTTGTTATTCAAAGAAAAATGATGAGTTCTTTTTCAACAGAAATGATATAAAAAATCTAAAAATTTACCAAGAAAAAAGCTCTGAAAACTACCTACATGATATTCGTGCGAAAATGATGTCGACGCATGACAAAATTTATTTATCTACAACGTGAAATACATTATGCAAGCGATCCGATTCTGTGATATCAGACTCTAAAATGATTACCTTGGATGAATTCTATTTATATTAATACTCTGTCTTTCCTGCTTTTCATAGACTATAACAATAATAATCGATAATTCGAACAGCGTAAATTAATAATTAAAACATAAATGATAAATCAAAACGCAAAATGCTTACAGGCTGTATACTTTGGTCCAACATGCTAACGGGCTCCTGCTCGTCACTCACCCTTTTGTGATTGTCAGGTAGATTGAGGTAACATTCATTATCAAACCGGAACTGGCTCTGAAATTGAATTTTGCGAATAAATTACTGTACTGTACAAAATAGGGTATAAATGTACTCGATTCCGTCAATTGATGGATAATTAGTTGAACCGCGGACACCGCATGGTGACGGCATTTCTCCTATAGCAGCGACGTGAAATGAAACTGTCTAGGTACCTTGTATCCAGGGCCCAGTCTGTGCATCGCGCATATTTGATGCGTGGTGAGCGCTTCGCTGAATAAGTATATCGCGCTCATTTGCCCGCAAAATACACGCTCCTCGTCCAACTCCGGTGTGGCACCGATGTAGCATTTATCGAATGGCTGTAAGGACATAACGCCAAGCGTTTAGGGGAATCAGTGCTTGATGAAGCGACAGTTGTTTGCAATAACCGATTAAAAACCGAGTACTCACGTCGTTGGTCGAAACGAACCATGCCATTTCCGTACTCGAGGCTAGCTGCCCGTTTACCAGACACTTTATTTCGCTCTTCGTCCATCTGTTATATATGTACACTATCGCGATCATGTACCACTGAGAAAAAAAAAAAAAAAAACGTTGACGATTAGTGAACAATCGATTTTCGAAATACGATAGTCAGTGAAACTCACCTTTCGTGGTTGAAATTCGTATTTGACACAATGCTGGAAGCCCTTCCCTTTCACCTTCATAGAAGTGAGCACCAAGCAATTTCCTACAAAGTGTGCCGAGTACCCAACCCCTTTGCTTGTTTTGAAACTGTATGTAAAATAGAAAATAAACGATGATTAACAGAGCCTTGTCGAGACGGAATTCAGTACTAATTGTTCGGTCTTGTTTCCGCGAATAGCGATAGCGAGTTACTTACCAGTACAAGTAAGGCTTCTCGCGTTCGATGTTCACCGAGTTTATAGGGTCAAGTCTAAACCAGGTCGTAAATGTGAATCCATTCTCGTACGGCCATTTCGCAAGAGGTGGTAAGACCACAGCCTGAAATTTGTCGTACATCTTTGGTATCGTCGAGTGTGTTCAATGGACTACGAGAACGAAAAGAACGGATGGATGTAACGACAAGTGAACGAAAGGAAGGAGGAATTTCAATGGATTTAAAGTAAACTGTTGAACATAGAGTTTAAAAACGTTTCGTCAGTTCACCTTCAACGCGAATGCTTTAGTATTTGCTCGATAATTGGTTTTCATAAAGCGGCCTGCTCGGTTTGCGACCTTTTCAGCCAGTGACCAAAGGCTTTGAAGTCTGTTCACAGTCTACGTGCTATAGACGAAGGATAATTGATAAGCCGCGTTCGGTAACTTTGGCGAGAAACTCGCCCTTCAAGTTTCCAGTATCACAGCGTCACACCGACGAACCTTATATACCAACACATTGAAGCTGAGTCTATATATTTCGTCTGTTCCAAGTTTATTAACGTTACCAACACCGACACCTGGCTTATCACTGATGTTTGACCCAGGAAATTAACGCAGAAAAGGAATTTTGAATTGAAATCCGATTAAATACTCTTACTATTTACCAGCTAGCACTGAGTGATTCCGGGTGCAATAGAACGCGAAGAACGGGCGCGTGTTTCATATTTTTGATCATTCCTTTTTGGTCCATTTCATTTCAGTGATATTCAGGATTTGAAAATTTCAATAATTCCTGCGATTCGTATGCAGAGAGCTGCTGCAGAGGGCCGGAAGATTCCACGATTCCCGAACAAAGGTGAACGTAAGGTCTTGTTTATTTTTCGTTCCTGTCTCGTTTTTCCCCCTTTTTTTTTATAAGTGCTTTAGATAAGCTGAATAGGTACATATATTGTATAAAACGTATCTCGATACGGATACCTACTGTATATACATAGACGAGATGTATCGTCGAGGTGTGTTTTTGATACGGCGACGCGACAGTTGGTATGTACCTAACAACGAGAGGAGAATATATGTGCTTAATCCCATATACACATACACATATATATGTGTGTGTACGTGTATTTATCTACGCGCGATATCCGATACGCGAAATAGCTACGTTCAGTTTCGTAGTGAACGTATACCTAAGAGGAAAGGGAGAAGGAAGAAGGAGAGAAGAAAAACTGAACGTGATACAGGAGCAAATATAGGTGTAAAGTGGGGGGAAAATATTGACTCACCGAACCCTTTCTTCCAGGAAAGCTGAAAAATACATCCGGTCCGTTTCTTTGTGGCATTTGGCGAAGAACGTTCAACAGCTTGGCCGAGTGTCTTGGCTGCGAAAAATCACCTCATCGTCAATAATTATAAATTAATTGTCCTTTGGAGGGAGAGAAAGGGATTTTCTCTTTCACGGGTTGTACACGGCTTAAAAATAGTCCGATACTTTGGTGAACTTTGTTTTTTTTTTTTTTTTAGTTTTAGCAACTCGAAACGATAGAAACAGAGAGAGAATGAAATACAGCCGATTGTGAAAAGCTAGCTGCAGGTCTTCCGGACTTTTTACGGCAGTTGATCTCCGTTTTCCGGGTTCCTGTTTTTCTAGTTTCGGTTCATCGGCGTGATACACGAGACAATTTCACGCCCAAGATATTACGATAAATCACCTGCAGCAAATCGGAACTTTTTTTGCGCGTTTCTTTTTTTTTTTTTGGCTGCTCTGCCAATATGTAAAAGAAACGGGTTGTTAAAGTGAAGACATCAGCCCCTAGCCCATAAAGCCCATAAAAGTGTTCAAAGTTATCGGGCAACATACCGATTATGAACTTGTCGTTCGAGGTACGGAGTGAGTGAGTTTAATGTATTGATTAAAAATAGGGTTTAGTGAAGAGAAGTAGGTATAGTTTTTCTTTCATACGTACCCATTTTCCTTTCACCGCTTTCATCGCGCCGAACAAGAGCTTCAATTCTTTCACCGTGATGCTGTAGCTCGCCAAAACTCCAAGCATGTCGATAAGCAAGTCTTGAAAGAACAATGTATACGCACACCTTTTAGAGAAATTGGAGAACGACTTGAAATCGTTGAATAAATCCTCTTGAAACATGTTTACGAAAACAGAAATATCCGACTTCACAAGTCTCTCAACAAGTAAAAAATATACAAAAAAAAAAAACAAAAAAAAACGAACAGATAAATAAATAAACTCGAGCCCTGAGAACGTCGAGTCAACGTCGATCTGATAATTGAGTAATTAAACGCGAGCATATGACGTGCATGCATAGATGATGTCCAGGAGTTATTGATCTGGCAGCTGCAGCGAGCCGAAGGGTAGGTACTTACACCGAAGGCAAATATATAACCGAGGTAAATAGGAAGTGAAGTCATGAATACCTGCGACGACAGTTTCAGCCCGGGTTAGCCGGTGAAGCACGTGCTCGATCAAACCGACGTCGGTGCAAGCCTGGAGATTGCGAACACTCTTCCTGAGTATGGCTATGAAGACGCTCCATATCTCAGCCTGGAATAATACAAAGTGAAAAAAATACATATATATGTATATATCAGGATTAATTCAATACCAGACCCCTCATCGAGTGGGGCGTAAGTTATACTACATCTGGGGAATGTGAGGAGAGGATACGTGCCGGGGATGATACGGGTCGTAAAGAATTCATCGCACTTGAATCCCTGCCGTATCTTACGTGGGCACAAGGCCGCTTTGCAGATTGTAAAAATCACCGTCCATATTTCCGGGTGCAGTTGGGTGCACGATGCCGACTTGCACAGAGACTCACCCTTCGCCTTGGTGCTGCTGGTATAACGATAACATTGAAAATCCTGCAGGGATCGAGAAGCCGAGACCCCCGTGGCTGATAAACAAGACCGTCGAAATTCTGAGGCCAGTTCACCGTACGCCGACGGCTCGTTCCTATTCAATCGCGAGCGTATTAACCCTCCACCGCCATTCAGTCAGACCGGCAATTGAACAGGTTCCATCAAAGCCCTCTTATACAGGGTCGTGCATGCATGCGCAGCTCGAGTACTCGAGTATGCTTAATACCTTGGCATACATGTATCATCGTGTATATATACCCGCGTGCTAGCGAGAGGCTGCAACGTCACGGGGGATCCGTACCGGAAACAGGACCAGAAGCTTGCACACAGAGAGCGTGAGGAGGAGTGCGGTCTGTTTGAGAGACGAGTTCGAAATGTTTGCGGATAGTTACCAGCTACAGCTGGGCATGCCGCCGAAAGACGGAAGGGTTTCGACCCCAGGATAGGGTCAATCCAACGACCGCAGTCCTCGCCGAGCTATGCGACACCCTTATGTGCCGCGAGTTCTGCGACGCTGGGTCTTCCAGAAGGCAATCGGTGAATCGCGGATATCCAAGGTACCAGCATTTTGCGGTAGGCCGAAAATTAAAGAGGCTCTGCTTATAGCCAGGCTGGATTACGCTTCAAGGGGTGGGGAAAGCAGCTGGTGTAATCCGAGTCTGGAGGCAGTTCTTTTCAACGAGGAAGTCCGTTGTCGAGGTGTGAATAAGGGTTTGACTCCTGCACGTTCACGTGGGAGTGCCTGTCGCGTGCAGGTACCTTCAGGGTTATGAAAAGTGGCAGCGAATAATGGACGAGGTTATAATATGACGTTGAATCTCGGTGTCAAACGTCGAATCATCGCTTCGATTAATTTTCATCGCATGGCTTGAGATGAGGAGGAGGAGGAGGAGGAGGAGGGAGGAGCAGAGGGTTAGAGGAACGCGCCGGCGGAATAACGATGAGGTTTTTGCACGACCGGACCCCGTCGTATAAGCTTTTTGTATCGAAGTTCCTCGACTGTGTGATAATATAGGGGATTAATAACTGGCAATGAACGCGTTCGTCTTTTTCCATCCTGTTTTTTCGTCTCGTTCTTGCTGTAAACAATTACCCTCGCGAGGATGACGGATTTCCGACTTGCTCCGTCAAGATGGGTTATTAAAAGATCATCGAATCGACCGTATATATCCTTTAATACGTTATACGTGTGTCTCTCGATCCTGAATCAATTTACCGCAGTTATAAACCCGTGCGCATATATACATATAGTGAGCTGTAAACTGTAAACTGTCAACCCTAAACCCCATCGCGATGGGATGAATTGTAATAAAGCGTTTCGCGCTCGGATTTGCCTCTCCTCTTCACACGTTATGGAAAGTTATTGCATCCTGCATGGGCGTCGCGCGTATTATCACGATTCGAGTAAATAGCCAAAAACAAGGCTAATGAACCACCCCGAAAATTTATCCAGACACCCGCTCGAATATAACAGGGTGTTCAGTTATTTGTGAAAACGTAATTCCCTGAGAATTCCAGGTTTTCCAGACAAAAATCATTGTTCATACAGTTTGTTATCAGTTTTTTTCAAAGGATATCAGTTTCCCTGGGAATTCCGTGCTTCTATAATTTCCATAAATACTGGAAACTCTGTATAATAAACATTGAAATTACCGACTAGCACGTTTCATTTGCTGGGAATATCTGATTAATATATCGAATCTTTATTACTCATGCGAGCAGGATTGTAAAAAATTCCGATGATAATTAATCAATTATCCGTTGAGCCGTGGGCTAGTTTTTTTTTCTGGCGCATCGAGAGGCCGGCGTAATAGTGAAAAATAAAAACACGGACAATATTGGTTCGCGGGAAAAGCACGACGAAGCGCGTAGAATCAATAAGTACCCGGCGAAGCGTCCTGCGGGTATTTGCCTAGAATTAGGAGCTACTGCAAGAGGTTTATTTTCCTACGTTATACCACCGCGATCGCAGACGAAGCGGGAATTGGAGGCAGCTAGGTAATTACACCGGCTTATACATATAGGCGATACCCCGAAGCGTTGCGAAGACAATTAGTGTAAATTAGCAGAAAGCAATCATATCAAATTCGCTACTGCCCGACGGCTGAGGGCTCGGTTGTAAAAAGTTAATTTCCAATTTTCCTTTTTGTCTTTCGCACTTTGTTCCTCTCCCTTCACTTTCTCCCGATTACAAGGCTGATCACCGCTATGGCGGGGCGGCGGGGAGTTTGCACGAGCAAAGAGAATGCAAAGTCTGATTTTCCGATTCTACGTAAAAGCGTTAATTGGCGTAAGCCCCTTTCATCAACACCATTGATCCCGTTGACCCTGTCCAAAGCCCTAATTCCGTTTCGACACTGCTTCCACGTTGGTGACCTGGAACTCCCGACATCGCGACTAGTACAGGGGATTATTTGACCCTTGTTTTAGAATTGGCGCGCTGTTCAGCGCCGCGATTCAAACTATATTTCCATCGACGTGTCTGCTCATTTTCCATCCACAGTAGCGTCGTTGAAAAAATAAGCTTTCATGATTCAATGGAAAGCGGACAGGTAATAAGCCGCTTTCTTTTGTTCTACTCCTTTACTTTCTTTTTCATCCATCCCTTTTCTCTCGGCAGGTGCCCGTCTCCCGTGAGTCTTTGATCTCTGCCGGCAGCAGCCTCTTCTCGTCGATATCATTTGTCTGAAGGGTACGAAAATTTTCACTTGATCCAGATCCATGTTTGATGGAATTGGAAAAATGTGCGGTGACCCGTTGTTATTGGACGCAGGCTCGAGTGAGAAGAAGAAGAAGAAGAAAAAGAATAAGGAATAGAAGTGTCATGAAAAATCCACCGTGATATGGAAGTATTTCATATCGCTATATGCTCGACACAGAGACAAGAGAGTTTCCTCTCGAACTTTGCAGCACCGATTCCCGAGAAGCGTGTCTACATATAAGATGCAGAACACATCGAAGCAACAGGCACTTTGCGACTAGCTGTCAATGTAATGAAGCTCGAGAAGTTTTTTCGCAAAATAAACCCTCAAGTTACTCGAGTCAACAAATCCTAAATTCTTTTCCCTCAATCTTTCCGTCTACTTTTAGGAATATTAGTGCGAAAAAGGACACTAAGGAATACGAAGGTGTGATCCTTCAGCGTGAAGACGGATTGAAGCTCACATTTGGCAGGACGAATCTCGTCAGTGCGATGTTTATCAATGAAAAACTAATTATAGCAAATGTAATTTGAAAAAAAAAAAAATAATAATAATTTTGAAAGAAAATCGCACGGACTATACGTGATAGCGGACAAAGAATTGTTTTATTTTCTTTGCTTTTCGATTTGTTTAGTTTCAAATGCTTTCCTCTCTCGAGCGAAACCACGGATGCATAGATAGAACAATTTCAACATGATACATTTTTAAATAATTTATTCTTTCAACGCAAAGCGTAATCAACGTCTGTGAAATAAATTCCTTTGAGGATCAAACGCCACCGAGCGATGCGACCATGGACCACGGTTTCCTCTTTTGTTCATCAAAAAGTAAATCAGAATAATTAACCGAACAATTTCTACTGTGCAAAAATTGTACAATATCCCGTGAACGAAAAGTAAAACGTAAAAAACGGAACAATCATTAAAGAATTGCTATATTCGTTGATTTGAAAAATAAAAATGGAAAATAAAAACATTGCAGGAATTTAGTCAAAATTTCATGCTTATAAAGAATTGCGATGACTTTTTCGACGTTTCGATTAATGGATGAAAACGAGACTCTCGGAAGTCCCGAATAGACAATCGTTTACACAAGAGAAGCTGTTTTCCTCGATGGAATAACAATTTTTCTTAAACTTTCTGAATATAAAAAAATGCCATAAAAGTAATGGGGGTTCAAGATATTTTAGAAAATTTTGACTATCGGACTTCGCTACGATATTCGAATGAACGTTGGAACATTTGGCCGCTAATTCTGGCTGCCAACTTCAGAGCCTCGTACGTTTACATATTGGTCTCCTCAGGCTGAAGCAGAGAGTCAACGCGTGTATTCAGCATGGTTAAATCCCAGCTTGAGCTGCCGGCGTCCAGAGGATATTTCGCGTAGTCCTGCAGAGGCCGAAGTCGAGAGAAGGATAGGGAGGTAAAGCTTTGGGAAACTCGTATAATCCTCGGGCTGATGTACAGTCGGGTTCGCAGAACCAAGCGCTTTGAGAGATAACAAACGAGTCGCAGGACCTCGAGGGCGAGCAACGAGGAACTAGGAACGAGGAACCGAGCCACGGGGTGACGGGGCCAAAGTTTGTTCGGCAGGCAACCATAAGAAGGAATCGAGACACGAGAAGATAATGCCAGCGCACGAGGTGCCAAGGTGCCGAGGATCTGACTTACCATGCAAATCGTCGCCGAGATATGCCCCGGCAAGACGAGCCATCGCACTGCTTTATTATGTCTACGTCTCTCTCATACTGTTCCAGGAATTCTTAAGCAGATTTCGACAGCTTTCTCCTCCCGCTTTACAACTACCGACGAAATGAGCACCGAACGTTTCGGCTTATCAACCTTCTCAAGTGCGCACCAACCTGGTACCTACCTACAATAATCGTCGTACAAGAGAAAAGGGGGTGCGAACTTGACTTACGTCATTAGATGCTCTCAGGTTAAGGAGCCCTTTAATCTTTTTCCCAAGTACCCTGTACTTCGTTCTTTACAGCTTCACACGCCTAATGCACACACCTCGTTACCCGCCACTTTCGACTTAGCTTGGAAAGATCTTTACTTAAAAAATTTAGTGTTATCCATAGTCGACTTTCTGTTTTTTTTTTTTTCTTGAAGTTTGCCAATTATTTTCTCGCTCCTGAGAGAATGAATTCTGCGATAATTGTATGTTTATTGTTTGTTGTTTTCTTTACTATACCCATAGCGACCGATTTACTAATCTACCAACCTATACCAAACCTGTCCCCAATTAAATTATAATTACCCCGGCATGACGTAACCAATAAAGCTTTTGAAATTGTTTTTGAAACGAGTTTAAAAATGAAGTAACTTAATTACAAGGTAGTTCCCTGGGACCCCAGAGTTTGCCGACACAGACGTTTGGTATTCACCGACGTATTTCTTCATTTCCTGACGTAATAACAATTTCTTCGTTGCATTTTCAAGTTCAATGATGAATCCCCGCGGCAATTTCTATGAACGGATTCGTTCACTGTATCAGTATTGCGAAATGTTCCCTCAACACTCGGCCGCGAAGCTATGGTACAAATTCGTCTCTCCTCCTTAATTACAAGACCGAGATAAGTAAAGTTGGATAAGCCATTAGCAAGTTGCGTGATAAAAACGAAGCGAAAAAAGGACCCGAATCTAGAATTCAGGAAATACGACTAATTACACCTACGAATCCCAAGAGCTTTGAGTTGAAGTAAAAAGTGACGTTGCACACGATGTTTCTTCTTCGGTCGCTCTCCGCCATCTTGATTTTTTTATCCTTTATCCGAAGATTCTCAGCGTGTTCACATCGGATCGTGGGATAGGTACGGGCAAAAAATCCCAATAGGGCAGAAATCTTGTGAGATAAGTCGTTGGCCTGCCGGTGCAAGCGTTTACGATCCACTGAGCCGTCTTTGATCGTATATAAACTTTTTCTAAACCGGGCATTGGGTTAAGAGGAAGAAGAAGAAGAAAAAGAAAAATAAGAAGAAGAAGGATCTCTGGCACGACGCAGCATCAAAGTTCAAGTCTACTTTTGACTCACCTTCTTAACTCCTCGCGATGAGAGATAATAAGTTTATCATCGACGTCACTCACTCTCGACACAAACTCTGAGATCGCAAAGAAAAATAAAATATTTAAGTAGGTGTAAAAGATGAATGCGATAGTAAAGTGGTTCTTCTTTCCCGTACACGAA
Source organism: Diprion similis (assembly GCF_021155765.1). NCBI lineage: Eukaryota > Metazoa > Arthropoda > Insecta > Hymenoptera > Diprionidae > Diprion > Diprion similis. Next base: position 2,068,519 of record NC_060115.1, read on the forward strand.
TACTTTTAAGCCAATTAAGTTTGTTGGGAAATAAAAATGGCCAAACTCGCCTCGCGGTGTGTTTCAGTTTTTCTGAAACTTTATCGAACGAGATTGTGCGTATCCAATAATATTTCATCGGCGTGGGTGTTATAGGTACGTACACGATAGGTACATAAACTTCGCCCCTGACATAACTCGTGGGCGACGGTATAAAATCAATTTGTATAAGGAAATTAAATACACCTACGGCTAAAGTGACGATAAATATGCATGATAACGATATATATACATGATCCAGAGGTTGAACAAGTCTCACGTCGTCGTAATCACATCAACAGTTTAACCAGATTACTTCACATCCGACGTCACAATGCATCGATATACCAAGAATAATTCCAGCAGGTTGAAGAATTGCGATATGTAATTGATTTGAAAAAAGGGATATTATTAAATTCACGAGAGGAATATCAAAGGGAGTTGCGAAAGAAACACCCTCATATATACCCGTGCCTGCTGCTCATATTTCCTGAGGGATTTTAAGTCTGTAATTAATGACAGCGGTAGCATTACCGTACCAGTCAGCACTTTTCACCAGCGGTGATAACTTTTACCCAACGGGTAGCTGAGAGAGGAGTGATTGATAGACCTCGGCGACAAAGTCCTCGTCAGCGTGCAACTCGACAGTGCCGCGTTAATACCCGCAGGTCTCCATCCCACCTTCCCCCCCTCCCCCCCTCTGTGCACCCTTCTTCAAGAAATCATTTCATTCTTTCATTTAATTGCTTTTTAGCAGAGCTCCAATGCCTTTGCAAACTGGGATCGCAGCAGCAAGCTTTCCACCGAAAGAAAGATTGAGTACCTACCTCGCAATTGATCAACTCGAAAGAGCGAGAGAGAAAAGTCAAGGCGTATGTATTCCTTCCCTTTTCATTCATCTTTGGTCTTGGGTTTCTCTCTCTCTCTCTCTCTCTCTCTTGCTTTCACTCTCCTTTATACGATCCATTCTCATATTATTCTCCGTTTCCGTACGGATATAGCTGAGGAATAAGGTAGTGAGCACTGTCTGAGTAGATTGATATACCCTCTTTCCAAGTGGCGAAGCACTTTAGGCCCAAGACTGTTCGGAAAACAAATCCCAGTGCAATTTGTTTTCTTTCTATTCCAAGGGTGACGGTGAAGTGAACGTCCCGGAAGAATTGGGCCAGCACTTCGTCCTGGGACAATTTAACCGTCACACACACCGAGGTAGTGGCATGGACCGAAGCACAGTTTCGAAACATTTGTGAGCGTTAATATTTAAGTGACGACCCCGACCCCGACCCCCGACAGGATAGGACGGCTCGCCAATATCACCTGCTGGACCGACCGTTCCTTCCGGAGCAGAAGCAGGGGGCGCTTCGCGATTTGGTATAAAACGAACCGGGGAAAGAGTGGTTAGGAAGGAGATTAATCGATCGCGAGAAGGTCGCTGAACCGCTGGCGAAAGCTTTGGAGACAAACCGGGATATTTTGTATGGTGCAAAAGTGGATAATTATTGGATGTATAACCCGGATCTTGTCCTCGGTGATTTTTGAAACACCGTATACTGTCTGTATAACATCTCCTAGCGTCTGACAGTCGACTTAGGGTAAATAAGGATGTAAGTGTATGATTACTCAGTCCATTTTCCATGACCCTTCAGTGACGTCAACGTCATATGCTTTTTGTTCGAGACAATCGACTACGATGCCATCCTAGTTTTATTTTTTCTGATTTAATAAAAAATTTTGTACAATTTATTCGAGATAAGAGGATCGCGGTTTGCTGAATTGGGACGAACGCCGAAACGAATCAATTACTCGGAATGGACGTTGCCTCTTGGGAGCAGGAGCATTCGAAGGGTATAACGGGTAGTTCTGACTATTCAGCAGAGTGATTTCGAGCTCAGGATCGCGTTGAACGTTGTTAATCAACGCGGCAGCCATTACCTCCGGGTTTACAGCTTGTCGCCCAATTTAGTACGGCCACGAATTCCAGCGACACAAGTACGGAGACAGCTGCCTTCGAATAGATAGCGTGTAAACGTCACTGCACTGTACTTGCGGTGAGAACCTGGTAGGATCTATAGACGCAGAAACTGCAGTGACGTTGCCGTCAGACTAACCAGCCGAGGTCTCCGGTTGGCGCGATTCAAGCGAAGAGAGCCAACGGATCTTTCACACCTCAAGTGATAAACGGCTTACCACACCATTAAAGCTCAAAGCTTCCTACGCCCGATGGCTGATGACCCTTTGGAGCATCTTCGCTAGTCTAGCGAATATCGCGTGGAAATACCGACGGAATCTGGGCCGGCTTAGTCAGTTCGAAAAGAGGACTTAAGGAGGCATCCAACGTCGAACTGCCCAAGTGTATCAACATTCTTTCAAGGATCGTTAGCTTGTTTGAGTCCATTGATCATCAGCGATTCATGCCGACTGCATAGAAGACAGTTTTCATAAGGTTACCAGTTGAAGATTTGCCCGACTTTGAAAGCAATTATTGGTCTTGATTTATATACAGTGATTATAACAATACCACGACAAAATCTTTCGCTATGACTTCTCCAATCACGATTTTTCTACTGCATTATTAATCGAGAGCTTTCTCTTCTCTCCACTGACTCGAGAATGTACGTTTGGGATATCAGAAAAACGTCCACGTCACACACAGCAGGTGCAGCTGACTCAGAAGTCTTTGCGAAATACACTTCTTCGCCGAGCTAGAGAAATTCCATTTTCCCGCTGATAATAACCGGTGTCGCACAAATTCCTCTCTCGGAATGCTCGCATTCAACTGTCACGTAAACTTGATGGCCAGACTGAACTGGCTCAAACTGCTCCCAAGTTATGGGCTAAAATGTAACCGAAACGTGACAGACACGTCGCCTCAAGCTCAAATGTTATATTTTACACCGAAGGGCGGTTTCTTCTTGTCACCCCATTCCAGATGGTTGACAAAGAAGAAAAGGGGGGGTGAAATTATTTATTTATTTTTTTATTTTTATTTTTTTTTCCCTTAAGAAAAAAAATATCCTTCCGTTTGTTCTTTGTTTTTTTTTTTTTGCAGCCATGCTCGGGAGCGTGGAGAATCGGATACCGGCAGGGGTGGCTGAAGGGAGGAAATACAGAGTTCAACTTCGCGAGAGCAATAAGAGAAAATAAAGGCTTTTGCTACGCGGAGGTGAAACGGGACTGGAGAAACGGTTATACTCCGGCGGCAGGGAAGGGGATGAGGGTGCCAAGTACGAGGGTAAATAAAGAGATGAAGAGAGAACCAGCTCATTTAGAGAAATGAACAAACAGTTCTCCACCTCTAGTTTGCCGACTGCGTAGGGTCTGCACCAGCTCCTTATACCATCGAGAACCAATGGGAACGGATACGAGCCATGGGACCGTGTACCGCTATCGCGAACTTTGGCCCACCAACATGCTTTTCGATTTCGCCGAATAGTATTTTTCCAACCTCTATATATATACGTATATTATATATATATTTTGATCTTCAACGACTCATTGTTTTTCGTCTTTGTTTCTTTTCATCTCGTTTGCCCCCCCCCCCCCCCCTTTTCTGGTTGTTAGACGGAATTTAGAAAACGGAAGCTACGGGGGGGAATAAAATATGGGGATAAGATTTAAGAAAAAAATAAACTAAATAAAATAAAATAAAGAAATATAAATGTCAAGACACATAAATTTGATCCTTCAGATTTATCTCCTTCGCCTCTTCCTCCTCCCTGTGTCCCGGAGCTTTTTCCCCGGGTGTAACGAAGTTTGACTCCTGACTTCTCAAACTTTCTATACCTTATATCCACCCTCTGCTATAACACTCAACGATATTTCAGACCTATAGTACGAGGGGATAATTGGGTCAAAATAACATCACCTGTAGGTATACATAAAGTAAGATAAGTCTCTCTTTTCTCCCTCTCTCTCTCTCTCTCCTGTTTTCTCTTTTCTCTTACTATCCTAGTTCAGTGATAATTTTAATCTTGTTACTTTTTTACTATTTAGTTTATTTATAAACTTATAAGTTGTATATGTTGATGATACGGGACGAACTTGTCCCAGCGTGAATAAACGCTTTTCTTTCTCTCCCTCCTTCTCTCACCTGTTCGCAAAACTTCAAAGTATCTCCTCGAGTGAAATATGATTTTTTTTTTTCCAGATTGTTAGTCACAGCAATTCCCTTTTTCTGGCTACAGTACCTCTTTCTTTCTCGGTTCTGGTTGTGAGCGGAATAACATTACGTTTCTCGCCCACCTACGTGTTCAAGGTTCTTTATAGAATTAAAATATGCTAATAGGGTGTCTGAGGGAACGGCGGTATGGTCATGGAAGAGAAATGTGTAAAAAAAACTCGTTTTGTAAACAACAAACAACGAAAACGAGTTTGAAGCTCTCGGGTCCGTGCATGTGCCTCGAAATTCCAAACGCAGAGAGGCAAGGGGTTCAGGGGTCGATCGACGAATGCATTAAACATTATTCGCGAAAACTTTTAGGCTAAAAGCTGGCTCGCATGTGTACTTATATATCTATACCCCTGGTCCGGAGAGCGTTTCGCGTTGAAAACTTTCAAATTAAAACACTCCTGCAGAACTTTGAGCGGTTCCGAGTAATTAATATGTCTAAAAAAAAAGAAACAAAAAAAAAAGAAAAAAAAAATCATCCCAAAACTTGACGCCCGAACGCCCTTTCGGCCACGCGCAAAATATTCCGACAAACATCCCGCAGCCGGTTCCACAGATTTACGTAACATATATTTCACGTGTGTACATCGCGCATATTTGCAAATGGACGGTGCGCTGCTGCAGTTTGTTAATTAGCTAATGCCGTTTAGCCGTCCACCGTGACGTGTATTTAGCGTAATTGGTGCTAATGTAAATATAAACGAATGAAAACGTGTAGAAATTAAAAATCGAGAAGACATAATTGAGTTGTAGAAAAAAAAAAAAAGAAAAAAAAAAAAAGAACAGTTTCTTGGCGAAAAACAGCAACTCGACTGCAGTGAATCGGGTTGATAAAAACTCATCTCGTGCACGTCGTCCAATCTTTCTGAGTGCACGAGGAGGAGGAGGGGTATGTATTTTCATGTAAGAAAGCAAGTGCGTGAAGGAACCAGAAGGAACATCTCTTTTGCGTGGTATACATACATACATACATATATAGCTTACCTTCTCGTTTCATGTCAGTACCCTCCGTTTGTCTTTTGCCGCGATGTCGTATACCTTGTATATACGTATGTATGTACACTGTACAGGCACGTAACAGGGTGGAAAGGTAGAGTTTACGCAATCAGGCCTCTCGGCGCGAAGGAGATGCGAGAGGACGAAGTAAGCAATCCGAAATAAGAGGAATGAAAGAAGAACTTTGGTATTGAATTTCATCGAGCTTCTCCACGAACGGCACGTCGATACGTGTGCCATGGCTACTCGACAAGCAGACGAAAACAGGGAGCAGGAGAAACGCGGATTCGCCGAAGCCAGCCTCTTCAAGAATTTAGGACTCGGTCCTGGCACTTCCGACGTCCATATAACCAAACTCGATGCCTGATACGGTCTTCCTTCTCTCTGTCGCTTTCTCTCTCTCGAAGAAGAAGAAGAATGATCGGCCAAAGTTGTAACTAAGAAAGGTTCGACTACGTTCAATGGTAAGTATGTATAGATCTCAAGGAGCCTGGCATCGCTTTGTACCTTTTGAATCCTGCATCCACTAGGAGCGCCATACACACCTATGTCTGCGGAATTAGATCCTCCCTTCAAGTTTTATCGGGACGTTGAAGATTAATGACCCCCACACTGTCAGTCCGCGAGGTTCAACGCTGCAGAAACGCCATTGATTGCCAATGCCGGTACGTTTCTTACAGATCCGTGACGCCGAGCACAATGGCTCTCCGCCGTTACTCTCCTCTCCATCCCCCAACGCCAATAATTATTAATAACGTTCGACCGCATTGAAACGCGACTCGGTCGCTTCGAAAAACAGAAAAGAAAAAGAGAGAAGAGACGAGTCCAAGAGTATAGTGGAGGTCTAGGCGGAGCGATGGAGGGCTGGTCCATCCACCCTCCGAAGAAGAAGACTGAGATTCATAGCAGATTGTGAGCGCGCACCCTGCACCCTTGATAATCGATACCGTAGGGGGAAAACTGGCATTTATTATTATCCAGATTTCCACACTCGGGTTTCCGATGCGCAGTTTGCGTTACAGGCACATTGTTAAAATTTTTTTTAACCAAACATAATCTTCCAGCAGATCCACTTTATGTGTGTATTATTTGTTATACATTTCCATTGTTATAAATATGGCACAAATTATCGTAAGTTTAACGTTTAAATTGTCATATTTACATTTAATTTGTACTTTGTACGTGTTATTTTTTCTCTCGTTTTTTACTTAGTAATAAATTAAAAAATGGTCAAATAAACCCAAACATTTTAGTGGATCTACTGGGACATTTTTTTCTAACCGTGCACAAAGGCAAGGAACGTTTGACTTGTATGTTTCTACGTTTTATTTGTATTTAAAAATACAAAATAAAAAAGAAAAAAAAAAACAGATTACAGAGACTATTAAGCACAGGAAGTCCCGAAGCTGTACCTATTCTTATTTGTTCAAAGATTTTAACGATGAAGCAAATTCAGCGTGAGAAAAAGAGAGAAAGAGAAAGAGAGATAGAGAGATGGCGTAAAATGGTAAAATCTCTCGAACGAATGCTCGCGCCACCCCCGAGAGCTCCGATATCAAATGCTAAAGCTCCTGGTTCCGATCGTTATGCGCGGGAATATCTCCCCGGAATTCAGGCATCCCGGAGACAAAGAGGCAGCAGAGACGAGGCGCAAGCGTATCGAAATATTTCTAAAGGAATTTAATTTTAACCGCGACATTTGGCTGCGGTATTTCCGAATTGAAATGTTGCAATTATGGCTGTCGGTCTCAGTTTCCGGTAGCGACCGACCGACCGACCCGCTTCTCTCAGAACTCGGGCATTCAATCACTCGGGAGTAAATTATTTCACCGTAAACCAACGGGTGACGCACCTGAAGGAAAGGTCGACGGAGAATTCCCTGAAGCGTAGAGAAATTTTGGGAACACATGGGTTCGATTAAGGGTATCTCGCGGAGTGAGCTCTGGGTACATAACCTCGACGTTGACAAAGAGATCCGTAGGTATTTGTTGATTGTTCCGTAATTACATCCCGCGAGACGTTCAATGTATCCCCCCACCCCCACCCCCACCCCCACCCCCAGTGTGGCGTTTCGACGAATCAACGTCGCCATTCTCGTTTCTTCCTCATTGTCCGGCTCCTCCACCTTTTGCCTCGGTTAATAACTCTCCGGTCCTTTCAATACTGCGCGCGGACCAATTTGTGCGCTGGACCCTGCCAGCTGCTGTATAACTGCCTGTTCAATCGGCCAGGCATTTCCTCTCGTTGTATCGCCCAGCCCGACCGCGAGGCAAATATTTGACCACGCTTACACACCGCACCCTGCACTAACGGCGAAATATTCATCAAGGCAATAGTTGCTTAATCAAGTTAATTAAAGAGACCCATCGCCCAACCATGGCTGATTCCGTCAATCCGGAGGTCCCAGATTTGCATAGGAAACAAGCCTTGAGTAATACAACCTTCTCCACGGACTATTCGAAGGGTTTTCATCGGTGAAGCAGAAGTGTAAAGCCATCCCCCTGCCTAACGACGGTGGTACAATTCCAAGCTTATTAGCAGCTCGAGGAGAAGAGAAGCTTCACAATGAGTATGCAGAGAGTCCTGCAGCACAGGCGTATACAAAAGAGTGGAACGATTATGTCGTACCGAACGAGGGCAACGAGCGGCGGGCAATTAAAGTTACACAGTTAGTTCATAAACCGGAGAGTTGGCTCTTTCCTCCTCCTCCTCCTCCTCCTCCACCCCTCTTGCAGAGTTTAAACGCCGTGCATTTTAAGGAAGCTACCTCTTATCCTCGGTATTATAGTTTCACTCTCCATGCGGTGAACACGGCTCAGAGATTCGGTAAGTGTGACAGAGGAGGAGGAGGAGGAGAAGGAGAGACAGAGAGAGAGAGAGAGAGAGACAAATTGAGGCGTAAACGTGGTCGTAGACGGTTGAACGTGCTTTTTGATTAATGGCAGCACTTAACTCGTGATCCTGGACTGCCGATCAGCCGACTAACACGTCTACATTCGTGTAACTATAATCCACTCTGCAACGGCAGCAGGAATCTACCATAACCTACGACCCCATAACAGTCCTTCTAATTCACCTTCCAGAACCTCAGCACGCCATGGAGTAATCAACCTCTCCGAGTGTTTTTCACCCAGGATAAGAGGTCCAACGCACTCCTTGGTCTCGTCCCTCTATTCCGGTAGAGAAGATTAAATATCCAAACTACTCGTATCTGTGTCGCTTGTACAAACTAGATTGAAACTTTGCGAATTGAGCAGACTTTTTGCTCGAAAGCTGAGAAGATGATGTAATATTTTTCTCCCATTTACAGTGCGAATGAAAAACGTCGAGCCTAACGTTTCACCCCCGCCACCTGACGTGAAAAAAAAAAATTGCAACGCAGTAACGCGATTAAAGATCGACTCACGAATCAGCGAACGTCGAAACCGTAATTGTCGAAACTAATCAGCTGGCAGCGATAATTGTTTCACATCGAGGAACATGCCGACTGCAAGCATAGCCGATGAAATACCTACATATACCGGTTAGTTAAATAGAGGATGATGAAAACCGCAGCGCCAAACTGTAATACGCGCGGCACGTCGGTCCGAAGGCAAATGCGTTTTACGCTCGGATAGCTAATATCCGGTCGATGGTAGGTATCCGGCAGTCCAGCCCCGCGAACTCACCATTGCATAGCCAGCTTCAACACCGGGGGAGTTTGATGTAATAAACAGAATCTGGGTATCCCGAGCAGATTGCAGGATCAATTCAGCACAGGGTTTGATTTGTCGACTACTGCAGAGTCCCTGAATGAACTCAATAAAGCCCGATGGTCCTCCACTCCTGTGCCGCTGACCTACGGGATTGCGCGCAAACACGGGATAACGCCATAGCGAAATCACGGCATCTATCCCCCTTCACCCCCATATTTGTCACGGGGTTTCGCGTTTCGAAGCGTCTTCTCTGCTCAATCATATCACTGATAATACGACACTCTCACCAACGTATCAATAAAGTCGTCTCTCGACTTCTTTCCGGAAGGAGTTTTCCCACCCGCGATACTAACGCGACGATAACTGCACATCCGGTATTGGACACGGTGATGAAGAAGGAGGACATCGATCGGGGTGCACAGCATCCGTTCTTGCAGTAGTTTCAATTTGCAAAAGTCAGAGAAGTAGAAAACAGCATGGCAGCGTGACAATTGGAGCTTTTATTTAAATTGACATCACAATCGATGAGCAAGTTTTTATACTTTTAGAGAGAAAAAAAAGGAAAAAAAATAAGATGACTACTGGGACCAAGCTCCGTTACGAGATACGAAAGCGGCGCACCCTGTCAATGTAATTTAGGTTACTGGGATATACGAAGGTGGAAGAGGGGCGCGAGGGGACTGGGGGTGTGCATGCCTAACAACTCGTTATACGAAGGTTTGGGGAGCACGCGCATCCTTTTAGTCCCGCGAGTCCCTCTTCGCAGTCTGCGAGCGACGAGAAAAGTATTCACCGTAAAATGACGAGTGGAGTTGTATCGATCTGAGTATATTTTATTTGCTTGGTTGAAATTTTTCTTTTTCTTTTTTAAATCGACATTTTTTCTTCTTCTCTTCAAAAAGTCTCTCTTCCTAATGCGGGAAATTGTTCATTTTCAGAACCCGTATATAGTCTTCCATTTCCCAGACTCCCTTCCGGTGAATTAATGAAATAACCGCAAATCGCCATTAATCTAGATTAAATCATTCAGGAAATATATATATATTCGCGAGGATACGGACCATTCATATTCCCTTCCTTTTTTCCTCTCACACCCTCCATCTTTCTCTATCTATCTCTCTCTCTCTCTCTCTCTCTCTCTCTCTCCCTCGGGATGAATACAAAACACTCTGATTTTATTATTTTCAAACTGCGTTCGTGCATGTATTTCGATTTTATACAGATATCGCGTTTATAGTGGACGAGCCGCGGGTAAAGGTATAAAACCGGAATGATTAATACCTTTCGAAGATCCATGAAATTCTTCTTAATCCGCTCTGAATTTATCACGCGATATCTATCGAGCTATATCCAATACGCCGCGTTATACAATGTAGGTAGGTGGCCACCTAACTATACCGCGTAAATCAAACTTTCCCGCCCTAGTATTCGCACCGCGAGGTTCGAACGGCTCGTAAATTTAGTTTAACTGCCACCATCGAAAATGCGATGATCATAACACGTGTATACGGAAGTTGATAGACATTTAACAGGCGATAGTTCGCGTAAGCGATGATATATATATATATATATATATACATCGTTTTGCGAGGGAGTAAATTCTCGCCAATTTTTCTCGCTTCGCCTTCGTTAATTCTCATTGTAAAAGCAAGAATTAATGGGAATCATTTACGACTCGGTAAGTGATCGAGACGAATGACAATTGCTACTGACAATGAGATTTGCTCAGCGAAGCAAGCCTGATATTTGTTGCAAATTGGAGTGCTAGAAACGCGAGTGCGAAGAACTTTACATACTTTCGATATAAGATGTATAAAGTATCTCATCGTATGTGTAAGAGAGTGTAATACAGAATGTTCGGTATCCCAGAGGAAAATCGCGGAGGGAAATCCGTTGAGCTGTAGAAAAATGAGATATTCGTTATTCAGTTACGTCTTGCATTGATTTTGAAGAAAATTGTTGAGCTTAAGGGGACACGCCAGTGAAACTCTAAACTTTTTCGATTTGCTTGGAACTCGAACTCATAATAAAGCTTGATAAAACAAGTGATTTTCACTTGGTTCGAATCAGATACGTGTTCCACATGTGTCAGGTTATTATTTAAAATAACGTCAAAAAGTAGTGTTTTTTCGAAAAGTTTTTTGCGTCACAATTCTCATTGTAAAAATCTGAAAAAATTCCACAGCCATTAGAAGAGCGTAGAGTAAAAAAAGTTACCATGGAAATTGTAATCCGACAAGTTACCACCTAATTGTACCAATAATTGGTAATTGAGAATATTTGTAAATTTTTGTTAAAATTGAAAACTGTCTTTTTGTCACGCGTTTCGACTTATCGGTTCACGGCATGGTCTTATCGTTATAGCTAGCTTAGCGAGGAGTGCAGAGTGTCGTTTCTTTAAGGATCGTAAATTGACAATACATGGTTTCCTACTCTTTTTCGAGTGACCCGCTGCCTTTGCCACTCAGAAGGTCGAAACCTGAAGCCCTTGATCCCTCCAAGGCGTCAGTGGGTCCGAACAAAGGTTGTTCCTCAAGTTTCTGCCCGCGATCTTGAGAAGTTGCTACTTATCGTGAGTGGCGGAGGAATGAGAAGGACAAAAGCGAGTCGATTCCACAGTCGGACGTAGAACAACCGCAACAATACATTCGTCCAACCGAAGGAATCGAGACCCGCATTATTTTTCTGAAGGACTCCGACGCAGAGGGTCGAGAGGGTGACTTTGAAGCGAGGAATCGAAGAGGATCGGAGAAAGACAGCTTTGGGGCTCGCGAACAACATTACGAATAGAGTCGAGGCTCTGGCGGTATTGGTAACGAAATCACATTACGCGATGCAAAACAACGCGGGTCCCAAGGGACTCTACGAGCAAGGAAGAAGAAAGGGAGGAGAAACCCGCGAGACTCCATCCCCTGCAAAGTACATACATACACATGGCCTACTGTTTAGTTTTCAATATGCTTGAAAATTGACGTGCTAAAAAGATGACGAGATTGCAGGAGGGAAAAGCGATGACGAACGTGGACAAATCGGTATCGGCGAGCTGAGTGAAGAGGATTTTGATTGAACGGAAACGCACGAGAACGCAAGGATCAGGATCTGCACGTATGGATATGAGTAAATTTGCAGAGGGCAGATTTTCGCGGTATATATAGATATATGGATCCAACGTGAACCGAGGATCGGCGAATCCGTCCGGAATGTTGAATAATAATATTCGCAAAGTAAAATAATCCCTCCATTAGATAACAGAGGAGGGTGACCAATGTTCGAAAGCTTTAGTCTGGGCATCGCTCAATCAATGTCAAGAGCTGCAGAGCGTTCCGAACGAGAATCGAGACTCGGTACGAGGAGAGAGAGAGAGAGAGAGAGAGAGAAAGATTCGAGTCTCTTATGTACTATGGAGGCTAAGTCTGATGATCCATTCGTCTTTTCAGTATTGACATACGTGTATTTTCAAAACTTTCCGCCCACTCGAGTGGGAATTTTTATCGATCGATGGTATACCAAGCGTGTCTGTGTGTCCTTTTCCTCTCTCTCTCTCTCTTCTCTATCTCGAGTAAAGGCGACGCGACGTGCCTGCCTCTGTCGCGTCGGTTTCAATTTCCAAAGTTGTTTTGATATACCCACCTGCCTACACGTCGCGCCTAGTTTATACGTGATCAATGAAAGGAGTTGGGAATAAACCGCGAGAGATTAGACACTTGTGTATAGGGATTTCAGCGTTCCTGTGTATAATGACGTGAACGTCGATTCCCGTCATACACGAAGTTTACCGGCACACAGGAGTTTCGTTTTACGCAAAATGGCGGCTATTACCCAGACGTCTGTGGATTCGAATATTGCACTTCGTCAATATCTCTCCTCATATATGAAATAGCTTTTCACAATGTCGAAATAGTTTCAGGTATGCCGATCGACGTGTCGTCGGTCTCAAAGAGGAAGTCGAGTGTTCGACTGCTGTGCAGTTTTATAAACTACTGAAGGAGCGAGGAGATAATCCTGGAAAATAATTTGGCCATAGCGAAGGCTTACGTTGGCCTCGAGGCTCGTTTCCTTGATTTGAAAAAAATGACAAGCCAGAAAATCGATGCGTTTGGTAATTCTGGTAATTGGATTTCGATTCGAGGGTGAGTTAATTTCAGCCTCAATTAGTCTGTCGCGTTTAAACGGCTGCTCAGGGTAGGCAGGCGATAAATTATTATCGAAAACGTAAGCATTTTAAAAATCTTACGAAATGACATCCAGTGACGTAACTTGTGTATTAAACTCGGCTGAGGAACTTTTCCCGTTACGTAATCATCAGACCCGACAAGTAGGTACAAGACGACTTTGTAGGGCGTCGCTACGGAGGTATATTTCTAAGGCTTCTGCTGCAAATAAAACGCAACACAATCGGCTAGAAAGAGGAATTATTATTATTGTTATTGTTATTATTATAACATACATAGAATGGCAAGGGTAGAGAACATGCTTATTGATTCAGCCGGAGATATACTTGTTGTTGGATTCTATTGGATACTTCACGCTCTATAAAAAGTGTTGTCATAGAAATTTCTTCGACGTCTGACCGATTAAGAGATATTCAAAGTGACTTAAGGGGGGACTACAGTGAAATTTTGATAATATGGAGTTTTAGATTTTTTAAACGAGTAAAAAAGATGGAATCCAAGGAGAATTAGGAAATTTCTGTTTCGGTACTTTTTCATAGAGCGTGAAATTTCCAATGAGAACCTGTGTTTAGATAGTTTAAATAAGTCAAGCTGTTTATGAGAGAAAAAAAAATTCACAAATTGCCCTTTTTTTTTTTTTTTCCAGTGTTATTTAAATGGAAAATTCAAAAATAGAATAAGCATCTCGAAATATCGATAGCAAGAGCTCATTTTTGGCTGGGATATTCTATTTGAGATGCTCTATATCGAAATGTTAATGCGCGTTTGAGAAGAGAATTTTCCTTTTATTTTTTTAGCACACCCTAAGAAGTAGGAATAAAGCAAAGTCAGAATTTCTGACTACATATAAGTTTGCCTGGCTGCCCCCAATTTTGACTTTATTAAAATTGTAATCACTCGACGAAAAGTGTGTCCCTAATAAGCTAATGCGCCCGGCGAGCTCTCGTTTGAGGGGGATGGGAAATGAAAAAGAAAAACTCCAAAAAATTGCAGCGTGTTTGAATTTAACGAGAGATTAAAACATCCGGAGATCCGTCAGTCGGAGGTTCATCGTGGAGATTTGAAATAATTCGAACCAATTCTTCAGCGTCATTATTTGAGCAGGGAAGGGAAGAAAGGGAATATTTTTTCCCCTTTTTCATTCTCTTTTTCGTGTGATTATAATTCGTTGGATAAATTCGTCTTCGAAGTTAATCCCTTTCTTCTCTCTTCGTTTTTTTTTTCTTTTTTTTTTTTTTTGCACTAATTATTATTATTATCAGTGCCTACGGGAACGACTCCGATGATCCGACGAATGAACTTGATAAGCAATTAGTTGAACAAACGACGTACTCAGGAGTAAATAATGAGGCGGCTTAGACGGAGACAAATCGAAAAACAGAATCGTTCAAATACAACTCCACAGGTCAAAGTGATATTGCAATATATACGTTTAGGTGTAAAATATATAGACAGAGAGATAGAGAGGAAGTGGAATTTTTTTTTTTCTTTCACTCTGGACCTAAATTTTTATCGAACATGTTGGAAAAAAAAAAAATTCTAAAAATAACAGCCCTCAAAATTAACATTAAATACTTTCGCGTGGTGTAAAAAGATTTACCATCTTTACCAATTAACCAATTAAATTTCCTACAAAAAAGGTCTTTGCAACAAAAATGTGGTGATATGACAGGGAAAAATCAATATTTTAGAAAATTTGATTCGATAATCCTTAAAAAATTCATACCACAAAATAAGTCGAGGCTCAATGTGTCGAGAAATATTAAGATTGGCGATTAGACGGAAGAAGCCTCTTTTTTCGGTTTTTTTTTTTTTTTTTTTAAATCTTAGTTTACGTGTATTTTAAATAATAAATCTTTTCACGCTAAGGTAGAGTACTTAATGTTAATTTTTGAGGTTTGTAACTTTAAGGGAATTTTTATTTCTACATGTTCGATAAAATTTTATGTCAGGAGTGAAAAAACAATAAAAATAGTCGTTTCAAACGAAGCACCCTAATACACACACGTATATGTACATACGCTGGTCGAAGGCTGGCACTTTTTTCCCCCTTTTCTTGAATTTCCGTCATTCGACATCGTACGTGAAGCCACCGCCTGTGTAATACATATACACGTATCGAATTTAATTTCGCAGAGTGGTTTGAGCCCAGAAGTCAGTTCTCATTTCGAAAAAATCGTTTCTCTGCCGTTCCGGCGTTTTAATACACCTCATACCATTGCAAAAGACGCGGAAAAAAACGCACAAGGGTTTCGCGTGGCGGAGGGGGAGAGGAATGAAAAGAATTAAAGAACTCGATGAAGTTTTCCTTGTTCTCACTTTCGGAGTCCCGTAGTATTTCACACCGGGGTTAGAGAACCAAGGGCATCAGGTTGCAGGATAGATATCAATTAACCGGTGTATTCTCTTTCATTTGGCGAATATGCAAATTGACAATTAAACTTGGTCTCGAGCACCTTGTGCTCGGCATCGTTTCATTCCACGGAGAGAGTAAAATTGGAGGGTGAAGGTGGAAGAGGATCAGTCAAGGTGTGCGTGGTGGTGGTTATTGGGGGGGGGGGGGGGGGGGGGGGGGGGGTACAGGCACACTAAGAGGGTGAATGATAAAATGGATGAAACGTTCAGCTCGTCGATTCGTTTGTTTCTCGATGATAAAGCCGATCTGGGCTACTCGGGGGTGTATTTGATGGGGTGTGTTTTTTGTGCAAAAATATTTAAAGCAACGCGCGTCGGAAAGAGAAGAAATTCCCGACTCTGCGAAGCATCACTCTGCATAAATTTTTAAGCTCCGAAAAATGCTAATTAGAGTCTCAAAGTGAAGTAACGAGAAACAGTTTTTTTTTTAATTTTTTTTTTTTTTTTTTTTTTTTTTTTTTGTTTATCCATATTTTCACGCGTCTGGTATAAAATTGAGAAATACCACGAGGAGGTGAATTTGAAATGTAAATGCGGCGGCCGGCAGTCGATTGTGTGTGAAACCGTTGTCGCGACGTTGTCGAGTGGCTAAACAGCCTAATGTTTATCGCATAGTCGTTACATTATCCGTTTAGGTGACGTTGATGCTCTTGTAAAAAGAGAGAAAATGTCGCATTAGCATATATTATTATGTTTGGAAGGATACCGCGCTGGAAAATAGAATGCAAATAATGATAAGAAAAAAAAAAAAAACGTCTGCCACGTATATATAAATATATATATATATATATACAGCGTTATTTCGCAGATGGAAATGGAAATGGAAATGAAGCACCGCGGGCGCTTCGAGCGTTACAGATTTGCCGTTTTAGTCGCGAACCGCGAGCGCCGCACGTTTAGTGCACATCACGCTCAGCCAGCTCAGCTACACAAAGTGTTAAAGTGTTAATGCACGATGCCGGCGAATATATCCTGCACATCCAAATCCGCAAAATGCGTTGGAATTATTTTGTGTGTATGTACCATAAGCTATATGGGAATGGCGTAGGTATCGAATAAATCCGGTATTCAGGAGAGTAAAACGAGGGCAACACTCGACGGTCGACGAAGTTTTCAAAGAAAACTCGTTTCCCGCAAACGAACGTTACACTTTTATAAAAATGTAAAAACTAGCACGTCATTTCTCACAAATAACAACAACAATTATTCCATTCCGCAGCGTGGCTCTTTTCACCATCTTTTGTAACTTAGGTAGGTACGTTTGCATGGCAGTTATAGAGAGACGCAACGGATGCTGAGCTTTTGCTCTCTTCTCATAGAAATTCAACATTCAAATCTCGCCGTTCACGAGTGTAAAACCTCTGTGCAGTTGGTACGTCTGATAAAAAAGAACTCGATAAAATTATTTTCAACACGGAATAAATTACGAGCCACGTTATAACGCGTGCGTTCAGATTACGCAGGACGATGACGTAGGAATTTGCGTGAAAAAACTTCTTTGAACCGTTCTCGTATGATGTATTTCAACCATCGCACTCTTTTGCTTTCTCCTCTCGTTTCGCAATTGAAGAACTTCTTCTAAGTCTTTTCATTTTATCTGAACACTGAATGAGAATCTTATACCTTACAAGTATTAGTTACACGATGAGTTTTTTGAATATTTTTTAAATCGGTATTAAATGGAACAACGGAAGACGTAGTTGTGCCATTCCCGCGTAAGACTCGAGCTGGAAATTCAATATCTGAAGTGGAAATGAGCTTCGGTTTAGCGTAATCCGTTGACGTGCCTATAAATTCCCACATCATATCTTTCCCTAAATTTCGAACTTCACCATCAACCACGGCAGCAGCAGCAGCAGCAGCAGCAGCAGCAGGTTGTAGCACCAATTATGCCGCAACTAGAAATCAGAGGGCTCTACATAATTCCCGGGATTTGAAGCAAACCCAGATTGCCGAGGATCCTATAATAGAGTTCACCTCGTTCCCCGGACACGAGGCGAGTACAAAACCCTGCAGAATCCGTGTATCGCATACAATAGAAGCAAACAGAGAAGTCGCGTGTATGTTAGAATGGGGTAAAATCCAGTACATAGTCATCTGCGAGACGAACACTGAGGCGATGATACCGCGGTAAGTATCGTCTGCTATTGTTGCTCGCGGTTGACGACAACGTGGAAAAATTTAAAACGAGATATAAAAAACAAATATTAGACAGACGGCTTCGGATTACGATTTTTCACACGCGAGCTACCTTTTCTCATCACGTCGAGTGACGGCGAGAGTAAAACTGGACCGAAAGAGCAGATTTCAGTTGGATTGAAAAATATGATGTAAATAATAAATTTGAGGGGATCCGATAGGAGGAATTGGAAAACAAAATACAAATCTCCACCCTCGAAAGGGGGTGTAGTAGCAATTTCGGTTTGTTTGCGTTGCAGGCCCGGGTGTTTTTTTTTTTTTTTGTTTTTTGTTTTTTTCGCGAAACGGAAATGTATATTACGACCTGCGCCTGTACCGTATACCCGTCGTGGGAGCCGCGATTTCGTTATCAAAGCGAAACGCTAACGGCACGAGCCAGGGCCCCGTGCAAATAAACCTCGTCAGTTTTCAACCGACGGTCACATATTTACGTATAAACTTCGACGCCGCCGTCGGCAGCAGTTTTCCGAAAGCAAACCCTTCGAGCATTGATTTCTTCTTTACCGAAATTTAACGGCTCTGTTTGCTCGGCGAATGGAGAAAAACTACTAGCCCGCGGGTTTGCAGCAAAGCCCACTTCAAACTGCCGACTCTCTCTGTTTGTTTCTGTATTTTTTATTTTTTTATTTTTTTGTTTTTAATAATCTATCAAGGCATACTGATTGGTTCGGCGAATAAGGGAATTTAAGGCAACGAAGAAAATGAAGAAATAAATAATTGCCGATAAGATAACGATAATATTTACGCGCGATATTTTCATCAGACTTGTATCTAATATCGTCTTAAGTAATGTTGGTAAATGATTAAAATGTACTCAGTACGCCATCAGTTTTAGGAAGAATAATCTCCTGAAAATTTCTGCTCGGTATAATGTAGGTACACTGAGGAAATTAATGAAACGAGGAAAAAGAGGAATCGCGTAGACGTATTTCAGCCATCCTGTTATTCAGCATGCTCTTTGTTAAGCACCAGGCCAAACGACGTTATCAAAGTCGACGCGAAACAAGCTGCACGCTTATTCTTAGTCTAAATTCGGTGTGACAAAGTATATATATATGTATATATCAGCTTGTACTCACTATCGTTTGATTCGAGTTATCCTTCTCTTTGTCTGTTAAAAATACAGTGATGAGTATACCTATACAGTGTAGGATGAGCTGCGAGAGATAGACTAACACAGAGGTTCATAGTCAAAGCAACAAAGCTATTTGGTATTCCATGAATAATAGCCTTTGGGAAACCGCATTCAGTCTAGCTGGGAATATAGAGAAAGACATGTTCGGAGGTGAACTATGTCAGAGGAAACTTGTGATGAACTTTGGAGGGGATTGTTCGATTTTGTTTGAAAGTAGTTATCCTCGAAATGAACAGGATCCAAGGACGAAGGGTAGGTACGTGAATCCGATAGTATTGCTTTCGTTCTTCTGCACAATTAATTTCACTCTTCTTGATAGATAGATTTGAACAAATCAAGCAAGTCGGTTGAAATCCGCTTTCGTAAGGATAAAAGTAATAATGTATGAAGAGTGAACCGAAGGTAGAAAACTTTTGGTAAATCGATGAAATGTCAAAGATACTTCGCTCGACGACTTTGCGCACATTTCAAATACCAGACGCAAGCTTACCTTGATCATTAGTCTCGCGTTGAGCTAGAGAAGAATCTTGGCGAACCCCGATTCCATTCTGTGAAGTACCCGGCTTTCTTGCCGCAACGTAATAGAGAGAAAAAAAAGAGGAGTAAACAGAAGAAACGAAAAAGGACACGGCAAGGGGGAAAAACATGGAAAAGCTTGGCGGAAGGCGGGGTTAAGTACATTTATTATAGATTCTTGCACGTGTGAAAGAGAGATCGTGAAGAGCGAGTTGTTTCGCGGAAAAAAAGTGTCCAAGGGAACAATAAGAGGAAAAAAGGACGCGAGGCTTTCGCTCGACACGCGCTGTGATGTCAAAAAAGGCATTAAACTTGATGCTGGAAAAACGGGACCAGCAAGAAAGACAAGGACTCGCCCCTCAGCCGGTTTCTTGGCATTAGTATACCGCTGCGTCCCTCCTTTTAGACCCACATTTTCGGTGAAAAATATTCCAACTTACCGCAACGCCTATCAGCCGTTTTTCTACGCCGCAAAAAGTACGGGTTAAAAAAGAAGATAAAACTGCACAAAAAACATATATACACTAGGGTCACGCAAAAAAACCGACTATTTTTTTTTTGCTTTGAGCCTCGTGTGACAAAATGTTAGTTTTTCATGTTTTAAGAGCCCACTCCAAAGGACAGTTCAAAAAAAAATTTTTTAAAGGTCGTTCCACATTTTTTAAAACGTCAGAAATCATCAAAAATCGATTTTTTTTTAATTTTTATTCTCGCTACGGTATAATTTTATAGACAAAAAAATAACTTTCCGAAAGTTTCAGTTCAAAATTTGAATTTTGAAAGGTCGCTCATAATTTTTTTTTTCAATTTTTTGGTGGATTTCTTTAGATCTCTTCGAGCGACCTTTAAATATTCATATTAAAATTTCATGCATTTTTTTTCTTCTATTTAGTAAGAAAGAATCGATAACAATACACCACGACATGAATTAAAAATCAAACAAAATACTGAAAATATAATTTTTTTAATTTAATTTTTTGACGATTTTTGACATTTTAAAAAATTTGGAACGACCTCTCCAAATTTTTTCTTTTTGAGCTGTCCTTTGGAGTGGGCTCTTGAAACATTAAAAACTAACATTTTGTCACACGAGACAGAAGAAAAAAAAAAAAAATGGTCAGTTTTTTTGCACCATTCTAATACATACATACAAGTTTTACGTTTTAGCAGATTTATTAAGTAAAATTTCGGGTGATGTGAATCGAGGTTGTTCAGTTTTGCCCAATATATATTTTTTTTTTCTTCTCTCTTTTTCATCGTATTCAAAGGCATCGAACGAACGTGCGATGATAAAAGAGTCAAAAACTGAAAAAAAAAAAATCTTCTACGTTAGAACGAAAGCGGTTGTGACACGAGCTCAAGACTCTATTCGCAACGAGAGATTTTCCATCACGCCTCTGATTTTTTCAATCTCTTCTTGCCTAGTTTACAGCTAAACTTTTTAAGCACGCGGTTTTCTGTGTAAGATGAAGGAGATTGATTAAAAGTAGCATAGATTCGCGTCATTCCCGAGATGATAGTTGTAAGAGAGTTATCGAGTGTTTCGAGTGATCGAACCCCGTTAACGAAGCTCTTTGTATACTCAAGTAAGTGTCGGGGGCTAAGAATTGCGTTCCACCCCCTTTGTTTCGGGCTGCTCGCTCTTTACCCTCGTTTTATACCGCGTCGAGTCGACGAGAGATTCGTCTCGTCTCGTCGTTCGTCCCCACCGAGTGCCGGCAGGTGTATAATAATATACCTATACTTACAAGGTGTAACAGCCGAGGCGACTGATGCGAGTTTAAATGTTGAAGAGGGAAGAATGAAAGAGGATGAGTGACGGAATACAAACGCAATCTTGAGTGACACGGGCCGGATTAGTCATCGTTGAGGTAATACACTCGTTGGAATAATTGAAGCGGATTGTCAAGAGCCAACCCCCCCCCCCCCCCCCCCCGCACCACTTTAACCCTCTTCAGCATGGTTTGGTGAAATTTAATAATTTCGCGAGAATAATGGTCGACGTTTATCAAACAGTTGAATAATTATTTCACGTCAGTTGAGCGAGTTGAGGTTGAGTAGGTAATGTGTATACACGTGTGAGGAAATGTAATATACATCGAAGCGAGTAATTTTTGGCGAAAAAATTTGATAAATGATATTTCGGTGTGAAATATGACAAGTGAAATAGAGAAATCGGTGTGAAATTTTGGGAATTAGTTGAAATTCGGTGAGGTTCGGAGGCGAAAATTGAATCGGATAGCGAGACGAGAAAAGTGGCGGACGAGTGGGAATAAGGTCAAAAAACCGGAGCAGGGTGCGAGAAGGCAGAAGAAACGGCTTCTGTCGGGGCTGATTTTACCGTCGAGCAGATGACGACGACGACGGCGACGGCGGCGGCGGATTCGCGAGGGGAAAAGAAATTAATATTCCGCCAGGATACGGCGGCGGCGGAATATAAAGCGGTGCATGAAATTCGCGCCCGTGTAACGCGGCGAGGAGGGCCAGAATTCTAGGGAGGACGTTGCGTGTAACGTTTCTCCTTTCTTCCCCCTGCGGGTAAATTTTTCGCCACCGACTGAGCCGTTGGAAACCGAGTCGCGGGTCCGGGTGGAGGGGTGTGGTGAGGTGGGGTGGGTATATTGGAAAGTATGGGTACAAAGGGGAGAAGGTTAAGATAAATTCCATCAAACCGAATCGTATTTGGACTCTCGTCGAGAGGCGAGCAAGCAAAGGAAATAAAAGGAAGGAAAAGAACGGAAAGAAAAGCAAGAAAAATAGCGACCGAGAAGAAAGCAACCGCGGGAACGGAGGAGGAGGAGGTGAAGGAAGAAGAGGAGGAGGAAGTCCCACGTGGGAAACGGCGAACACTGAGCGTAAAGGGAATATTAAACACCATTGGGATGAGGTCGGCAATCCCTCACGTAGATGGACGGGTCATCCCCCGCCACCCCTCGGCTCTGCTCTACTTGCTTCACTCAGCCTTCCTTCCTCCCTTGAAGAACGAGGCGCCATCTCCCCGCCAAAATGTCTCCTCAAAATTATGCACTATCCTCTTAAAGTGAAAGGAAAACGCAATCTACGGTTGGAATGAAAACTAGATATTTCGTAACGCTTACCTACATTATGTATGTATGTGTAATACAAGTTTACGGTAAACGTGGTTGTTTTTCATGCCTCGAGTGTTTCAATTTCTCAATTTTACAGACGTGATTTCATATGATACAAGTCTGGGAGAAGTTACGATGGAGAAGCTGGCGATGCTGCTGAGGATTTGCCAAGTAGTCGCTACGACCAACGAATTTATAATTATCGCAATTTAATTTCAGATTAAACGCTTGGATAAAACGTACAGTCTACAGACTGCCTAAGAGGAGGAAAAAAAGAAGACTGAAGATGGGGAAAAGCAAATTAAGCGAGTAAAAAAAGCATCTCGTGTGCTTTGGGCAAAGACCTCGTTAACGGTTAATAGATGTACAGCCTGTATATCCTTTCACGATCCTATTTCTGGATGCATTCATCCGTATCCTCGATTCGGAAAGACGAAACACTTAAGCGCCGTTTAACAGTTTTATCAAAGAAAAACTAGTTAGGCCGGAAAAGTGCTTTCAGTCTGAGGTGTAGTAACGAGAGTCTTCTTATAACGAGTGTAAAAATTGAGGGGTGTTAAAATATATGTTCCCGAATTTGAACGCGGTGTGTAATCCATAATTCCACAAGTGACCAGGGAGTATCTGTTTTCCATGTATAGACGCCGTACTCGAGTAAGGCACAGCTGAGCACGAGTCACGGCCGTGCGACGTAGTTTGTGAAATTTCTCTAACAAGCTCCATTCAACGCGCGATGATTGAGGTCCATATTACGTGCCTGACCTACGCAGGGTAGTGTCAGAGGCGCCGAGGCGCAATGTCGCAACTCGCCATTTTCAATATCCCTCGAAAACTCTCGAGGATCACTTTTTGTTCGTCAATGCGGAACAGCGGCGAGCAAAAAGGTCAGTTTTGAGGGGTTCCGTTTCAATTCAGTTGAGAAAAAACCACCCGAGGCTGGCGGATCACTGTCAGAGCAGATAAATTGAATGAGAGTCTTTTGCTCGAGTCAAGATTCCGGAAGGTGAACGGTTCGCGCATTTTCTTCGCGAATTTGGACCGCTGCCTGCAGGTCGAACCGCTCGCTCTGCTGGCGCCGGCAGTGCGCATGCAAACAGACCGAGAGAAAAAGAGAAAAAGATAGAGAGAAACGTAAACCGCGATCGAAATTGCACACCACCAGAGACGGGAGGACGATAAGATTCGGTCGGACGAGAGTAGGTGGCTCTCTTATTCCGTGGATATCTTCTTTCCCGTCAACCTCGGTATACCGGGATTTCGATAATTCAATGCCGGCATGAGATTGGGCGCTGGTATCTGGAGCGAAGAGTAATTGACGGAGGCGTGCGATATAGGCAAAATCGAATCGCAGGAAAATCCTCTGCAGGATGATGTCGTCGATACCCTCGTTAGAGACGCGAGAAATAACAACCAACTAGATACAAAGATAGGTTTCCCAGTATATTTTTTTTCCTCCCCCCCCCCCTTCCCGCCCCTCTCAGCAACCTGCGGGTAGTAATTGATCATTTGCGTTGGTATTATTCCGCTTTCGATGTTAGCCGCAGGCTGAAGAGGCGTTCAATACAAATCCAGAGAACCATAAACGTCGAGCGAAGAGGTTCTTCGGATGAAAAGCAGTCTTATATTTGCGTGAAATTGTCCTGTAAATATCTTTCGGGAAGCTTATGTTGTTCACGTTGTGTGTCGAAAGAGCCATGAGGCCATTTGTAAGTAAAATAGTCTCAAGACATCTTGTGTATCCCCTTGAAATATACACGAAAGCTAGGTTATTCGAAATTGTGGCGAAGCTTTTTCCATCAGAGCGTATCGAACGTTTCGACTCTACCATAAAACCGTTGCTGATGGTAAACAAATGAGAAAATTGAACAGGAATGACGAATTATATAAGACAGTCTAGCTTGGCTTCTGCATAAACTGCACTTCGTCTGCTATCCAGGCGGGTGGAATCAATGGCTGAAGAATCCGATAACTGTGAGACGTACCGGTTCGAGAAATATCGGACAGGCCTTTCCCTCTCTCGCTTCATCTCCGGTCTTCGAGTCCGTCAGGTTGGCCCTTCAATAAGTCTCTTCAGCGATATATCCTGCCCAGCCAATGCGAGATCAGCTCTTGGATTCGGGTAAGCTCTTGAGATAACAACGTTATCAGAGACACCGAAAATGTTATTTCTCTACTACGCGTTGGGATCCGAGTGTATCCGGAACCGAGTTCTCCCGGAAATTGGTGATATCCCAGCTGCACCTGTGCGTATCCCTGGGACGAAGGTTCAGCTTTTTCGGGTGTTGGTGTAGCTAAACTTTTCGTTTTCCAAGCCTGGGATTGGACTCTTGGTAACGGAGGTGGATTTTGTGGCGCATAATTGGTTAGAATCTCGTGTGAGCCGAGTATGTAAATATAGCCGAGGAGAAGAGGCAGGCGGTGGGCTGCTGCGTTATACGGGATCCATCTCGTGAAAGCATGGCGAAACTGCCTTCTGGCGTAGTTAGCATAAAATCTGCCTTTTTATCCCCTAGAGTCGATCTCTTCGTCATGGAAATTTCAAGACACGGGCAGGCCTCGTAGTTTCCTTTCCTTTCCTTTTTCACTTTTCGTCTCTATTTCTTTGTGCTTTTCTTTCCTGCGCCGTTAAACGACAAACGACGCGAGCCGATTTAACGTCTCAACTTTTTAAGAGAACAAAAATCTGGCCGACGTTGCAACAAGTTTTTACACAGTTAATGTCCCCCATTTTGGCCTTTAAACTGCGGCATATTCTAGAATTTTAGTACTTGTTGGGTACAGAACAGGAGGGGAACGGAAATAGGTCAACGATTCCGGTGAATCTATTTGAAAACCTTTATCTCACCGTGATATTTCATCCCATAACAGCCGGAAACCGTAGTGAGATTTTTCTCCTCGTAATCCCATATTATATATTCCCGCGATTCTCCCCAATATCGACGCTGATCTCCCTCTAGCTTTTGATGTATCGACTCGAGATTATAATCATCAATTATAACTTTGAAGGTTAATTGTTCAGAGGAAGTTTAGCTTGGCGAAGAAAGTGTCCAACTGAGACTCGTTGCTACTTCCTACGAGATAAGTGTATACGTACGTGGGAGAGGCAGAGAATGAGATTCGATACAAATCCGCGGGAGTAAAGGATTAAAAGGATGACTTTGTGCGCGCGTCTTTGTACCCTGGAAAGAGACCCACTTTGAGCCACCTTAATTAACGGAGTGTCAGAGAGAGAGAGAGACAGAGGAAGAAAGCGGATATCGGTTTCTAAGAACACAACGAAGAGAAGAAGGACCAGTAGCACGGTCTCAGCTTTCCCGGCTCCAGTAGTGTCTGACGTTCCTTTTACCCGGATCTTGTTCCACATTCGGCTCTTATTTCTTTCCGTTCAGCTCCATTTTCGTGGAAACACACGCTCGGAGTTATGGACTCTGAAGAATTTCGGGAACAACATGTATTCAGCCGAAGAATAGCTACTGGCGGCAGCAAAGCCATATATTATCTGTCTAAGCAAATAACGAGCTTTCGATCAATCAGAGTTGCGCAGACCAGACTGAAGGGTAACACACCCAAGTCTATGGACAGCTGAAGAATTTCTGGGCACGAATCGTCATTCGCTACTGCAATAACGGATGCCATCTGAGCCCCGAGTAGGTAGAGTGACGTCAAGAGGACAAGCGAGAAGCGTGGCTTTTGGCTGGCAGGAATGACGGAACGGCTTCTTACGTGGAGTCCTTTCCCGGAGGTATCCTGCGAGACGAAGAGGAAGAGGAGAAGCAGGAGAAGGAGGAGGAGGAGGAGGTCGGACAACGTAATTTGTCGCTGTCCAGGGATGCCGGAGCGGCCAGGTGATCGTGACGTTTCATCTTCCTTAACGGTAAGGCGTCACGAGACCGTCACACCGATTTAGGAGGCCGTTATTCTTCCGTTATCGTCGCACCCCGATAAAGGTTACAACGTTGCATGCTTTGCCGAACTTACGTCTATTCTTTCATCCCTCGAAGCTGTCGCCAATCCCTAGAATATTATCATCGGCTTCGCGAACTGTGCTCGATTTATTCGCGACTCAGGGTGCATCAAGCTTTTTTATTAAATTTTCTAGCCACCTACGGGGTCGCTTTCTCTGGTTTTACACAGATGGCTGGCTCGCAGTATTTTATTTCACTTCGTGTGTCATCGCTTTGCATGTCATGCTCCTTGGATTCCCGTTATTTATTTTTTCTATACCCAATTCCTCCACCGCCACAAACGATTCGAGATATTTTCCTAATTTTCATCCAACGCACGCACAACCTCTCCGTCTCACTTTACATTCCCAACGTGAAATAGGAAACCTGGAGTATATATTCAAGCTGATAATTCGTCGATTGACTTGCGAGTAACAATTTCTCTATCGATGTTCCAACTCGTAGACTGGATGACGTCGACAGGCGAGACGCATCGAAGCGGATGCAGGAGGCGTTCGAGTGGTATGAAAGCGGAGTGGTGAATCGGTTGGAAGTCGATTCATCGAATATGACTACTCCGATAGCGTTCCATTCCCCAGAAGGCTCTCCAGCCGCGTTGAAGCAGGGAAAGCCCTGCGGTGGAATAATTTTCCAGTTCGCGGGTGAACGCTAGGCGCAAAGCATCAGGCTACGGGGATGAAGCTAAGCAAACTCGAACGACACACACACACATACACACACACAAAACACGAGGAGTAAGAGGGGCGAAGTAGAAATAGAACAGAATGTGGCAGGCAGGCAGGAAGGAAGGAAGGAAGGAAGGAAGGACGGAAGAACGGCGCACACTCAGTCCTGTCGACAAGGTTTGCTACCTCGCAGTATGGCGCCGTTGTCGCTTCGTGCAGTAGCTAGAGAACGACGTCGTGACACTTCGATGCAAACTCTCTCATCAGTATGTCACGAGTGCATCGGTACAAGCCAGGAACTCACCGCCACCTTGGATACACAGATTGGAAAACTTGTTTGAATGCAGCGAGCTCGAAGACGTCATCGAGACAGTTGATGACGAAGAAGTAGAAGTTGTCGGTCGGAGCGTTGGCCTAATCCCCTGGTCTTTGAGATCGGAAATACTTGGTAGGGTTCCGTAAAACTTCTCGTAGTCTCCTCTCGCAAGTTTATCTCCGTAGCAGAGGCAGCAGCAGCATCACGATGCAAAGGTACTACAATGAGACGCGATTGGGTATTCATAGGGGTCCTTACTTCCTTCCTTCCTTCCTTCTAGGCGCGATTAAACATAGTTGAAAGTTCCTCTCCAGCTGGAATCTTGGAAGGAACAAAGTTTCTCCAGGCGGTAACGGTACGTGCCATGCCATCCGTGTACGGTTAACCCGTTTTCGGTCAACTCGACGCTCGCGAGCTTGCTTGCTACATGGCTCAATTCTCTTGTCTTTTCCCTTAAAGAGTTTCAAGGAGCCTTTCCTCGTTGCTTTTTACGACCATCCCAAGTTTCACGCTCTCGTCCAGACTGATGGAGCCCTGATTTTTCTCCCGCCTTACGATAGCCCTGCCGCTCATTTCCACCCCTCTGTTACAGGCGACACCCTCCTGTGCGACGGGCACACACACACACACAAGCCCAAAGCACTTGGTTGAATAACCCCGTTCCGAGTTTCACTGGGCATTACGCATTGTTTACGCACCAAGCATCATCTTCGAAGAGTTTCCACCCTCCGTAGCGTTAGAGACCCCCACAAATCTTAGGAACGATGGTTTCTTCGAGTCGAAGCTGAAGCTCGATGTCAAGTTCCTCACCTTGCATGCAAATAGGTGATCCACAAACCAGGACAAAGTGACGTTCATTAATTTTCTCCAAGCTCCAAGGATGAGGACGAGAAGCAGCGGCTATAATTCACCGCGTTGTGCTCGTCCGAATTTATTCGGGGTGGTCTTCATCCTTCGTTTCATATTTGTCGCCTGCATGTCGTTGAAACGGCATCGCTACTTGACGGAAGATACACGGACACGGATTAGGAAGTAATGGAGAAAGATCGCGAGGATAGAGTAAGATGGATATAATTTATCCCACAGGACTCGTGCGGGTCGAGTCGATTCCGAAGACAGCTCGGCTTCTCTTCCAACCGTATGTCCAGCAGTTTCGAGGCATGTGTCGGGCGTTTAAACGAAAACCGGGGGATCGAACGAAAGCCATTAGTCAGTAACACGGGCCGCATACTAATGTCCTGAGCAAGTAGGAACGGCACGGTGGCCGACGAGTCCGAAGAGTGAAGTGAAAAATGGGAAATCAAGGCCAAACTGCAGTTCACGATGAAACAGGGCGATTCGATGCTGCAGCCTCTAATAAAATTCAGGGTAAAACCCAGCCTCACGCAGCCTGATTGGATTGTTCGTTATAACATTTCTTCACCCCACTTCCGAACACGTCAACGATAAGTTATCTTGTTCGAGAAATTAATCCGCCACCCGTCGATGCTCAACGGTATTAAAACTATCGACGGTTCTGACGGAACAGTAACAAAGTTCGAGCCGCATCATCGCATCCACCCCAAAAGGACTCCGATTCTGTGTTTCATTCTTCCAGATTGACAGTGCCGAATTGAATCTTTCACGTGCAGGTCGAGGAGGTTGTGGATTGTATTCGTGGCGATGAGTTCGTTAGAGATATTGTCACCGATGAAACAATTTCCGTTTCAACTTCCATAAGCATCCTCAATGCGTAAAAGTCGCTAAGGGCTAAGGTTTGTTTCCAAGGGCTTTCGAGCTTTCGAAGTAGATAATCGATTGTTTTTCATTTCCGGTAAGCCACTCGATAAAAGGAAACTGGAATGGAGACGTAGAGCGATCCGGGTAACCAAGGCGTGAGGTATTCAAGGAGGAGAGGATAGCCGTTGGCTCTGACGGAAAGCTAGGCGAGGAGACGTTCCCAGAGCGCGTGCGACGAGCTGGCTGGCCGGTCAGCTGCTGACGTTGATAAATCAATATATTCTACTCACGCAGTGGCGTAACCTAGGTGAAATAGCTGCTTTTGTTGACTAAACCAGGGTAATTCGCTCTACCGAGCGCAGCCAACCGGTAAAAGGGTGTTTCTTTGCTCTCGCACCCCGGTCCATTGAAGGGGGTACAGAAATGGGCGGTCCGTTATCTGTCTGACCCACGCGCGCCGTTTCCACTGCGATATTTTCTAAGACAGCGTAAATACGTCTTGGTTCTGACTAATAGAACCAAGCGAAAGTCGAGCGACCTCGACATCATCGACGTAGCAGTGACTTGTAGAAAAACGTGACCACCTCCTTCGTCAAAGATCAGAATTGTACAAAGATTTCACGGATATTAAACAGTTTACAAGTCCGACCGTACTTATGATGTTCCGTTGACAGAACATGGTAATGAAGAGAAATGAAAACGTTTCTTCGAGGGTTTGGCAATCCTGAAATGGGGACGGCAAAATATTGGAAGGCTTCTGAATGCGAATTGTTAAAAGCTGGGTTACCGAGGATACGATCCCGCTCGCGAGGGGGTGAGAGGAGGATGAAAAAACTGCCCATTCACTCGGTAAGTCAACGTTCGCTACTCAGAGGAGAAGAGTATATTAAATTTTTTTCCTCCGTCAGATTTCAACGAAGAGTAGCCGAGCTGATATAATTACCAAAAGTGACAGGGTGGATACTGAAGCGGAGGGGGGCAAGGTCGCTGGTTCTTTTATATTCCAACGAGTAGAGAGGAGAATCGAGGGTCTCAGCAACGGTGGAACGGGACGAACTTTTAGCCTGCTTACTTTGTAAATGTACGGCTAATGATAGAATGCTTAAAAACGCCTTTAGGTTAATGGAAAGTGTTAAATATGGATCAAAGGAAAATAAGAGCTTTGCGAGGAGCTGGAAGAGAGCCACAAAGAAAGGTGAATTTTCACGAGGCGTTGTCGTACATGGAGAAATATTACTATATCGTAGCTTGATCAAGATAAAAAGGATATGTAACGAACCGAAAGGCACTGCATCACATACACGTGGTAAGTAAAATTCACCTGATCCTATAGCAGTTCTCTTTTACCTATACGGAAAAACAACTTTGAGGAACCGATGATCCGAACGAATGAATTCCAGAGAGCCTTTTATGTATACCAATGCAAATGCTGATTTAATTTTTCGAATTATCAGTGAAGGAAATATGTGATTAATTTTTCTTTTACAAATTTAATTTGCATATTTAACTCGAACAATCTGCAATAAATATATAAACCGTATTGTATGATTAGGTATACAGGATGATGACAGGCGTTTGCGTCAGTTCGTTACATGACCCGAAAAACATCGACCGACATCGGTGAACCACTCGAGCGTTTATATGTTTTCATTTATGTTTTGTTCCCCTGTTACTTACTTTGTCGGACAATATTTTCCTCGCTTGTTTTTGCGAAAAATAAAGGGTGAAGCCGTGAACTAGAAAATTAAAAATCGTCAAACACATATGCATATGTGTAATGCGTCAAAGTTCACCTCGTTAACAAAATATCGAACGAAGCGTGAGTTATACTTTTGCCGTACAAACGGGGGTCGGTGTTCACTCTTCTCTTCGTATACGTTACATGAAAAAAAAAAAAAAAAAAATTTGGTAAAGCAAGGGAGGAAAACCAAAGCAAAGTTATTAGCAGCGCGCTGAGTGCACGCAGAAACTTCAAATAACGAACATTTTAATTCATGCTGCATGCGCAGTTGGGCGATATTACTTTAACTGAGAATTTTTAATATAGGAAAGTAGATTTTTCTTCTTTTTTTTTTTCTAATAAAAATTTTCTCCCGTTCATCGTTTACGGTTACTTTCAACCCCCCCCCCCCCCCCCTCGCTCTCTCTCTCTTTCATGCTCTCTCTCAGGTACGTCACAGACGGCTAATTGGAGCTAAAACGTATAAAAAGTAAAACGTGGTTAGACATTATAATATCTCAAGAAGAACGCAGAAAATTTCCAAGAGAAATGAAATGAAGTGGATATAAGATGTACTTTACGTAGCAGCTGAGTAGTTTAAATGAGTACAAAAGCTGATGAAAAATACCGTCGAGAGTCTCCCTCATCTCATTCCTTCTGGCAAAGGAATTTTCTCAGTCCTTGCATGATAATCGTGGTAAAATTTTTCCTGAAAAATTACCAACTAACTGACGTAGGTATACAAAGAAAAATTACAAGAGGGCAAAAAATAAAAAAATAAAAATAAAATAAAAGACATCTTCGCGTCAAAATATCCTTCGAGAAAAAATTTTCGAAATAAGTTTAACGTTGAATGCGACATACCGTTACCTATATATCAATCACGCGCGTATTCAAGCTTAAAATCGCGTTGGTTAAGGCAGATACGCGATACATCTTGAACACTGAGAGAAATGATTTCCACGAACTTTGCAGACGACAAAGATCGAGCGTCGAGAGCTACGAAACTGCGACCTGTACTGGCGGTGGGTAATAATTGAAGTTTGGCGTTTCGCCAGGATCCGTGTTAGTGCCAATTAAGGATTAGCCGCCACGCAAAGGTTGGCGGCTCTTTAGGTGTCCTGGCCCATCTCAGCCAGGACAACGCAATGAACTATAGTGACTGCGAGATGGCGGTGGAAGATATATCCGTTGACACACGCCCGGAAGGTCCTTCTTTCCACTATTTGCCCGACTATTAGCCCCCGGCGAACCCTGAAGCTGAGGTCGGGCGACGCGTACGGTATCAAGAAGGCCTTTCCCGAGGACTTTACGCCGGCTGAATTAATAAGAAGACCTCAGAAAAGGCTCTCGCTTTTGGCGCCGCGCCGCACCGAGTTCCAAACTCAACTCGAAGTTCCATCGCATGGGGTGAACCAATTCAACCAATCGCAATTGCTTGCAATTACGTAGAATTCGGGGCTTTCCTTTTTCCTCTTGTTGCACGTCACGTCACCCGTCGACTTAGTCTCGTTACTTAAAATCAGTAGGAAACGAGTTTCCGCCAGATGTCGTCTTACATATTCTTTCGGAGGAGTTGTGAGAAATTTGACAGCCTTCACGGACGGGAAAATGGACAAGGGATGATGAAGGAAGGCGGACTACTGACGGACGGGGAACGAATGTATATGAAAAATCTCACTTCGCAGTCGTTCATCGTCACTTTTCCATTATTTTCCACTTTTCAAACGACAATGATGATCATCAAAATACTACGAAGATTCAAATTGCACGTTGTTACATTCTGTCCCCGAGTGCGAAAAAAATTTCGATGCCCGGAGGTCAGGTTCGCGTTAGCCATCGAATCCCCGCTTTGATCAACGTTACCGTGAATTTGATGGTTCAGGTAAAAAGAGAGACAAAGAGACGAACAGAAGAGGAGAGAGGCCGGACGAAAAATGATACGGGAACAAATAAATTCTAACTTTCATTTCCGGCAAACCGATGGTGAATATTTAGGCACCCCACAGTAACCTAGTATAAGACGATCAAGTTCTAACGATAAGTCGTCGATACAGGGTGAAAAGCAGAGGTTGCTGGAAATCCTTGTTTGAAAATCGGAACATCGAAGACAACCAACGATCGACAATCAATCGGTAGACGGCGGTTTGAAACCCGATATTCCTCAACTAAAGAAGAAGTCATTCGATCGATTCTCTCCGTTTACTCGTCCTTTCCACGACGTCAGTCCTTTGCCACGTGTCCTTTTCGTTCCGGAGTGAAACCACCGCCGACTTCAGAGGACTGTAGTATCAATAAGGTTTAAGATTCCGTTTTCTTGAGCAAAAAGTTTACACCTTGGTCCCGCGGACTTCGTAATGAGTCTCTTTGTAACTTGCAACCCTTATGCGAGATTCCGAAGAAACCTGATAGAGTACGTATCATCCGACGTTACTCGAAGAGTGCGATGCATGCTGTGGCCTTTTACACACAAGGATGTTATGTTATGTACGCATTTGCCAGTTTATAATGAAAGGGAAATTGTTTTCCTGTTTTCAGCGATAAAAGGACTCGCTGGAAATCGATGAAATATCTGCGTACACGCGCAGCTGAAGTCTGACGATACTGAGTTTGAACAGTTTGAACAAGTTTTAGAACACCACGGATAAGGTTAGGGAATGTGAACATTGCGTGCAAAATTATTGATCTATTTGATGTTTAACCATTAAAGTGAAACTTGGCGTCTTTCACGTGTCGTCTTTACTTTAGCCATTTGAAGGACCCCAAAGATTTCGAAAATATTCAGGCAAGTACTTTGAAGCTTCTAATTGAAGATCCAATAGTTTGTTCACTCAATTATTTATTCGGGAGAAAGCCGCGCGCCTTTTTGTTTTCGAAATATAGACGTAACAAGAATTCTCGCAGTCACGAAACTTTAAGGGTTGATACCGAGGCAAAATTGCGGTCTTCGAATCGAGTTGTATCATTAATATTGAAAATTTGTTCGAATGATCAAAGAAGTCATTTTATTTTATCAATACCTGCTCCGATTCGCGATACATGGGCATAATATAATTTTTAGCATCTTTTAAAAAACATTTTTGTCCCGCTTGGTAACATGTATGAAAAGTAAATAAGATAAAATGAAAAAATGCGTTATTTTTGCGAAAGGATGACGTAGCGGTATTTATTATTGAAGTTACTGCCACCGCATAGCGTTCATTTAAATTCCCAGCGGGTATATCCGACTATATTCGAGCCTGCAGCGGTGGTTGTGGTAGTGCAGGCGCAGCACGAACAGCAATTTTTAAGCTCCCCATTTTTCCCCTCGCAACGTTTTTTCGTTCCTCTTTTACTCTGCTTCCTCCTTTATTCATATCGGCAGTATTTTCGCGTATTGCAGTTAATATCGCTTTATTTCTTATACAGGTTGGTTATTATCGGTTTCGATACTGCAGCCGGTGTATCCGGCCATGCGAATGCAATCTGTATGATATTGTGATCGATGATAAATTTCATTCTTTATCCATATTATTCGTTACGTTTATTAAGGTTGAAAATTTTCATATATTTTAATAATACCGAGAAGCCAATTATTATACGATATTATTATACTGGAATATATATAGGCACGTCGATCGAGATTAAACAGTGTGGATGATATTCATTAAATTCTATACTACTATACACAACGAGTATGCCCTCGAGTGGCGTAAGCGTTACAAGTTGCGATACAAAATTCTTCAAATTAAATTTCTAATTAAAATTTCATGCCTCATACCGAAGGAAAAATTAAACCTCCATATATATACGGTTAGGTTACATCGTTAAATTCCCGCGTTGTAACATGTGCGTCAATTTTTCTACATTATTAGAAATTTCACGAATTAATTATGCTTCATTCATTCATTCATTCATCTATGGTGCGTTATTCGGGCATGATTAATCGAACTCGCACCAATATATTAGTTACATATTAACGCGATCATCGCGACGTGGCGAGTGATTAATCATCGCGACGAGAATATTATATTTTCACTTTTAGACAGCTTTCCCGCAACATATCTCTCTTCCCCCGTCCCCTTAATCAGTAATTATTGCAAATACGAAAAAGTATAAGTTTTATATCCTTTAAATTATTTTTACTTATTCTTTTCTTTTTCATTTTCATTTTCTACTTTTTATATTTTTATAATTCAGACTTTATCGTATAAGAAAATTTCTATTTTGTGAAGCGACTCACTTTGTACAATCCAGACAATCAGAATTTCTTACGATCGAGCAAACATAACAGATTTAGAATTAAATGCATTAATTGGCGAGAAACATCGAGTTAAGCGTATGTGTAACTCTTTTTCTTTTTTCATATACCTATAAAACATCATCTTGCATAATATGACTCACCTGCAAATTTGGGGGACAATGATCCAGGAGCTCGAGCATGTGCCTGATATTCTGCGCGTCCTGAATAACGAAGTTCAGTTCCATGTCAAACTCGCCCCCGACGAGCTGTAAGGAAGAAAAAGGGGAAAGAAAATGAGCAAACAATTATACAGAAATAATGTCAAATTAGCACAAATTCGCATAGCGTGCTTATCGTTATACCGAGAGGAAATTCTGTAGACTTAAACGACGACGTACGAAGCCATTTTAATCTCTTATTTTAATACTACACTTGACTTATAATTGACGGAATTATGAGGTACCTACACACAATTAACAAACCTTTGGATGACGTCTAGTTTTTCATCTATTTATTAATTTATTTCATCCCATCGAGATGTTTTTGCGCCGTTATAAATTTAATTTTCAAATCATCCGAGGTACGTCAAGTTATTTTCTCACGTGAGATTATAAGTATCAGACCGGATGAAAGAAGTACGTAAGTATTCCAAAGATTATGGGAACGAGTAAGAACGAAAATATAGGAAGGCGAATAAGTTCGGGGGGATTTACACCGGCGACGGGATGAGAAGAAAATGGAGGGATAGGGTGAGGGAGAGAGAGAGAGAAAGAGAAAGAAAAAACGGAACACGGGGCGAAGGAAGGAGAGAAGCCTTGCGGCACCGTTTATATCAGCAGACCGGAAACGCTGCTTCTGCGGAGAGCGCAATTTCCGGCCAAGTATCTCGCTCTGCTTACAACCCCATTCCTGCGGACGTCTTACATCCAGGATGAAAGCGGCAGGACGACGTAGTCGATATGCCTACCCTTATGATGAATTCACACCGACATTTATGTCTACCTATGTAGTTGTGTAATGGTACGAAAATCCATCGAACCCCAACCGTACACAGTCGTATTTATCGTATCGGCGCTATTTGTCGTCGATCATCGCGCTGATCCGAAATGTCGGATACGCGTACCTACGGTTATAAGAATATTCATATCACCGAGGAAACGTATGAAATTTGACGAGGAAGGTTACGCCGGAATTGAGTTACGTCTTCGGCGAAGGGTGAGCTAAAGCTTTCTCGAAGATTCGCTCACTTGATGATGATGAAAAAATAAAAATAAAAACAACAAGCAAATACTCGAGAATAATAAAAAGCAGATTGCAAAGAGGGAAGAGAAACTTGTGCTCTAATTTTTCTCCATTCCAACTCTACACTTTGACTGTAACACAACTACGGTTACTGAAAAAAAAATGATCGATAAGCATTTCGATGCCTGTACCTTTGACTCGGAGAAAGATGAATCGAACGAAGGTGAAAAAAAAAACTTTTTCCTCTTACCTGAAAGAAAAATTTTACCACCTTGTACGCAGCAAGACCAATTTTTTTTACAATTCTTTCTCGCGTGGGTGAAAAATATTTTCTCACCCAATTTATCATCCGGAACTTTATTTATGTTATATAAATGTGATTCTTATTATTCATTCTACTCGAAGTATGATTTGATACACCGTGTACATTAAACAATTCGTATAATGTAGAGAATTGTTATTTTTACAGTCAAACAGTAACCCGTAACTTCAGCACGCATACCCTCAGAAGAATATATTCCAACGGCAGAATGTTATTTTTCTCGTAATGATAACAACGAAAATCTAATGAAAATAATAATTACGTGGTACTTCCAAAGATCAAATCAGAGGTTAAATAGAACGTATAACCAACCGTTTCACAGTGTAACATAAATAGATCTGAATAAGGATTGGACAACTACAGCTAGTTACAATTTTGTAAATAATTGTAATCCGCTCGAAGTTTATCAAATTTCAATTCGCTCCATGCATCAGTGTAAGTACATAGCTGGTTGAGTAGCCGAATAAACAGTTATTAGGTAAACCTGATACCTGCGATTCAAACGATCCGCAACCTCGGCTGCCGTGGAAGCTACGATGACTAATTGAAATTACGGTCGTTCCTCGATTCGTTTGATTATATTACATACCTATCCCAGCATGCTTTGCGGAAAGACTTTGAGGTTAATTCCACGATTTGCGAGCTACCATACGGCCAAGGGTATGCGTGAAAGCGGAAAATGCAGATTGAGGGTGATCCTTTTTCGCACTAAATTCGCTAATAACACAGTCACACAAGCCCCGTAATCCCATTTCACCTTGAATTCATAACTCCTCAATCTTATAGCCATAAATGCTAAAAGGTTAAAAGACTATGGTTTCAAGGGGTTATGGGATTCAATATATTAAGTATAACGGGCTGACTGGGTTTGGATTATGAGATTTTTTTTTAAGGTTATCTTAAAAACCTGACATGATGGGGTAAAATGGACTTCGGATTCGGTTTCAGCGACCCAAAAAACATATAATAATTATGGTCTGACCTCAAGGCCAGAATTTTTTTTTTTTCTTTGTGTGTGTGGCCGTGTAATTGAAGGAGAATAAACGAAGACCAGAGGAGCGTTGTTAATTGACATTCACGAGAACTTACGAGCGGCGTACACGCGCGCGGTTGCAGAGATTTTCTCTGTGCTAGAAATTTAATGTTAATAAAGTTTCGTCGATGGTAATTGTGAAAAACCGCATCACATCATGAAACTCGTTCATTCGGGAGATTTTTATTTACACGTAAAAGCTGGACGGCCATTCAATTTTCAATGATGATTATTTTATTTTACATTGACTTCAAAGTACTGTATACAGATGCGAGTACCTGCATTTCCAATTAACTGATCAACGTAATAAAACACTTTAACTGGACTAAAGTAAATTAGTATTCGACTGAAAGCAACATGCAACTGCGAATCAACGAATGTTGTTTTTTTTTTTTTTTTTTGTCAACATGTGTACAAGTTGAATGAAAAATTGAATGAAATGATTTGAAAATTAATTGCTCGAAGAGTGGTTACAGAATTCAATTCCACTACAACGCTTCTAAGGAATTTGAGTATCTTATTTATTCGATTTCGTGTTGAAAGGATGACTTTTTTCTCTCTCTCTTTTCCTCTGGAAACAACAATTACAACAACGATCTTGGATAGGAATAAGAAGAGTGTAAAAAGTACAATGGACATTATTGCAGCAGAAAGACCGCAGGGTGATTTGGGGAAACCCCAAGCCTGCCTCGAGTAAAAGGAGTTAGTTATCTTATTCATTAAAACAACTGGCCCGTGTAATAAAATGACTAAAAGTTGAGGTCGCGCGTTACCGCGGGGTAACTTATATAATTACACGTATAAACTCTACGCCGAACTGGATAGGAAGAAGAAGAAGAAGAAGAAGAAGAAGACGAAGGAAAGGTGGGAGGTAAATCGAGATTTGCAAATTGCTGGCGGAGGGTGTGAAGTAACGGCGAGGCTGCACGCTTGCTTGCTGGGCGAAAAGTTATTTCCATCTTAATTAAATCCGACCTTCGCCCCTCGCACTTTTCTTACTCTCTTGGAAGTATCGCGCCTCGAACAAAATATAACGCAAGTTGCTCGTAGGCATGCCTAGAGTGAAAAGATGTCGGTTTCTAGTCCCTAATTTGGAAAGAGAGAATGATTCACCCCGTTACATTCCACTCATTCCCTCGAACCCATTTCACGCATTTGACACACCCGTCCGTCGCAGACGAAAGGGGTTTTATCGAAATGAAAACTGACACCGCATTGGCGGGACTTCCATTTCCGGATAAAATGACTTCCGATATCTCATTCCCAATGCTGAATACGTCC
The DNA here is from genome assembly GCF_021155765.1 of Diprion similis. Lineage (NCBI taxonomy): Eukaryota > Metazoa > Arthropoda > Insecta > Hymenoptera > Diprionidae > Diprion > Diprion similis. The sequence continues at coordinate 2,107,407 of NC_060115.1, forward strand.
CGGGGGAAAAGTATCGCGAAAACTTTTCGATTTTCACCTACCTAGTATTAAAATGCACAAGAATAAAAAAAAGAAAGAGTGAAAACCACTTGTGCATACTGTGTACTCATCGTGTTTCAAGCTCCTTAACTTCGAATGATTAGCGAGCCACGAGGTGGTGCGCAGGTGTGATACACGAGGGTAAGAGCCGGTGCAGCTGCTAATTGGAAATCTCTCAGACCGGATCATCTATGTACGCGCTCCTCTTGAAATTAGACGGTCAAGTTATACCGAAGCTGCTGGCTCAGCATGCTCATTCAGCACTGCAAACACGTCGGGATATCCATCCGCTACGTTATGGTAAGTATGCACATTTTATAAGGATTTCCAGAAAATGAATAAGCACAGATTTTCATTTGACGTTTTTGCAAAATCAAGATCAGTATAGACGAAGATTGATAAAAAAAAATAATGAGGATATAACCGGGTTAACCAATTTTTACTAAATTATTCGAAAGAAAATGAAAAAAAAATAAAAATTGAGCTATAAACGATGACATAAGAATGGAAATAATTGAATACCAACTCTTTCGTTTGTGTCGTTTGTAGACGAATGTTAACCAACCGGGAAAACGAAAACATGGTGAACGCAAAATCGTCAACAAGAGAAAACCGCGGCTGTTGACGTTAATGGATGATATTTATCGTGAAACACAAGGGATCCCTCCCCCCCCCCCCCCCCCTTACCGCCATCCCTCTCGTATCGATATATAATCACGTCAATATTCAGTAAAGAAGAGACAACGGGGAAATGAAATGAAATGAAAAGAAGAAAAAAATTGAAAATGGTAATGCCGAAGGGAAGAATCGCCCGTAGATATTAGCAATTCAGAGAATTACGAACCGAATATATAAATATTTCTTTAACGAAGCTGTGAAAGGAAATGAAGGGGAGATTATCATTAGTAACAATTAGGATACATCGTACAAAATTGGCGTATTGTTGTGCCTCGTGCGAATCGAGGTAAAATTGAATAAAACGATAATTTTCTCGACACGAGCCATCAGGTATGTAAAACAGATAATTCAGCTCCTCCGAGCGCTGGTGCGGAAAGATGAACGTTTAGACTGTCCCTTTTCCTACCGCTTCTTCCATTTATGATGAAACAGTTTTACTCGATACGCGTTTAACGCTGCATCTGGTGCGGAATGGCGAAGTGAAGCGTGGTTCGAGCTCCAGCTTGAAGATCATATAAAGGCCGAGGATACTCAGGTCACGTTTCCCAGACGGTTTTACAGTGAAGACATTCGTTTGATGTCCTATTTTATCGTGAAATACTCTCGCGTAGTATAGATCGCGAAACTTGGTGTGTATAGACGTCGATATGTTGGCTACGGTGGCAGAAAGTGTGCGCGGCCCAAAGCCCGATCAAATATTTAAAAGATAATAAAATCAAGGCGGGAGAAACTTGGAAATTGAGTTACGCCGTATCGAAAATGCCTCGGCGAAAAACGCGCGCGGCTCGAAGCATCAACTTAATTGGAACCTTTCAGAGTCAGCCATTCAGAGAGCGGGATTCGGTAAAGACGAAAAATCACAAAAGGAAGACGAGTTTATAACGAAGTGGCGGAAAAATGGGACGGCGAGTAATTTGGTCCTGAAATAAATCCAAATAAACAAATTTCAAATAACAAAAGGAAAAGTTCGGGTAGAATGAGCAAGGATTGCAGGGTGAATTTACACGCATACCTATACATCTCTATGATTTTCACACTCCCTTGCACAGGGATGATTTCCCTTCGCTGCTTTTCCGCAGTGAAAACACGACGATGCGATGGTGAAACAATAAGTTCCCTGGCGCGCTGAACAACAGCTAGGCAGTACCTATAGAAAGTTACATTCAACGCTCGTGGCGGCAAGTGGATGTCATTTTGCAGACTGTATCCACGTATAACAATAGCTGTATAAAGTCCGCGAAACGCAGGGAGATAGAGAAGTCAAGGAAACCATCGGTCAGTATTGTCCTATATGAAAACGTTCTAATATCGATTCTTTAACTCTGCAAAACTGCACTAACAGCGCTTTAACTTTAAAATTTAGTCCATCAACAAATCTATCTCGAATATCTCAGGTCAGTTTTTTATGTTTTTTTTTTTTTTTTTTTTTTCTCATCACCATAATTTATAATATTTTCAAATCGAGTTATATCACTTCAAGTAAAATTATTTTCGTCTTTCGATACGACTGGAGAGTTTTTCGATTATTATATTATAACGCATTGAAAAATCTATCATCAGACAGGGTAAAAAAAACCTTCCGGTATAATGCAAATTGTCATTGGCGCTGTAACAAGCGCGGTGTTGCCGATGCAGTGGCGGGAATAAGGTGAATAAATTATGGCTAGTATATATACCGATGCAGGCGGCAGATGGTCGCAGAAACTGCTCGCGTGTTGGCTACAATTCAGCAGCCTGCGTCCTGTGCACAATATATACGGGGATGCAGAATGCAGCGTTGAAACGCATAGCGATGTTGAGGTTAATTCAAAGGAAGCGTCGACGATGGCGTATGGCAGCAACGAACATACAACCAACGGATGTGTTTCCATCGCAGGATTTTTTGCCCGAAGAAAAGTTTGCGCTCCTGCTCCTCCTCTTCCTCCTCCTCCTCCTCCTCCTTCTCTGGAGTCAGTCGTTCATATTGAACCATTAGGTAGCTGCGTTCTTCGCAATTAGGTGCAGCCATCTTATACGCCCGTTGCTCCGGATCTGTCTGCTGCATTGTTCCTCGGTGGTTGGTGGTCGAGCTGATTCTTCAATGGATTCGAAGCTGGGAAAGGTTGCCTTTCTTGCATTTCCCCCTTTGTGCATCACACAGGGAGAACCATCCTCCTCGCTTCTGCAGCGGGTAGAGGAAAAAAGGAGAAGGAGAGTGGAAAACCGCGGCGCCGCGACGCTCAGTCGGGAAAATCTTTAGATTACTCGAGGTTCGACGTCACGCTACGCTTCGGGGAATATAGAGCGTGTCCTCCTTCAATTTTTCTCCTCTTTTCCCGTCACCAAGCTGGGAGAAAACGCTGACGGATCGACGGACGGATACCGCATTTCTGCCTCGTTTTACGAAAAGTGCCAGGCTAGTTTATCCCGGATGGGACTCCATGTTGAAGTTAAGTCCGTGGTTTTAGAATGTCCGTCGCCTACATACATAAGCCAGCGCGAATCAGTTATGCTGTTCTCACCAGTGGTTGAAACACTGAGGCTGCATGCGAGAGCGGCGCTTCAGGATCCTGCAGGATCACTCTTGCCATACTGCAGGATATCTTCCCACGAACGCCTAGAGAACCGCCAACTTTGACGAGGGTGAGGTTAGACCGCTTGTGGCGGTACCCTTTTCACAGTGCGAGGGCACGCGTTCGTCAATGTCGCTTTAGTAATCCTGGAGGTTTTACTTTACTAACCACGTGACTTCTCACATGCAAAGCTCGAAACGTAATGCGGGCTTGGTATAGAGTCACAATGGAACCCTCCAAGCTTTCAAATTCACCAAGGTTTGACGCCACCGTTAACGTGTCAATAACGTTCAAACTTTTAATTATACGCGTGACATGTTTAATGCATTACGTAGAAACGATTGCATTCCGAACTGATATACCTACGACTTACGTTGACGTTTTTTAGTCGAGTAAAGCGTGTACCGATGGCTGCGGTTAAGTGAGAAATCACGTAACTTGTAGGCCACAGGATTAAGATGTGTTCGATTTCGAGTAGAGTTGACGTTGAAGGGCATCGACAGATTTAATATACAACGAAACAGGCTTCAGCCAGTCTAGGTACACGTACAGGTTTAGAAAAGTTTTTGAGAGCTAGGCTCGTAAAAGTTATATCGGAGGGTTTTGGCGAATGGGACCAGGGACGAGAACGATACGAGTGCGGCTCAGCTCTTTCGATGTGCCCATCTCGGCGGTATACGACGTCGGCTAGACGGGTATATCGACGTGAAGAAAGATTCGGTGCTGGTAGGTAGTAGAAAGCATTTCAACACATGCGATATGACGAACGCGTTCGATCGCAAAATATTGCCTCTTCTGGAAGGCACGGCTGAAAGTGGAAAAGTTTCAAGTGAATGGGTACCTACATGCCAATTTCGAAGCCTCGGCTTTCTCCTGACCCACGCACGTATTTCTTCTCCATACCTCTTACAAGAGATAATGATTCTGTAGGGAGATGAATAAAAAAGAAAACTCAACTATAACCATTTTCAATTACGAACTTATATGGTTCGAAGAACAGCTCAGGCACGATACAGAGATTTACGCACAGTAGGGTGGCGCAAAAAAACCGACTTTTTTTTTTTTTTTTTTTTTTTTTTCTCTAGTTTCGTGTGACAATATGTTAGTTTTTGATGTTTCAAGAGCCCACTCCAAAGGACAGCTCAAAAAATAAATTTTAAGAGGTCACTTCAAATTTTTTTAAATGTTAAAAATCGTCAAAAAATTTAATTAAACAAATTGTATTTTCAGTATTTTGTTTGATTTTTAAATCATGTCGTGGTGTATTGTTATCGATTCTTTCTTACTAAATTGAAGAAAAAAAATTTATGAAATTTTAATATGAATATTTAAAGGTCGCTCGAAAAAATCTAAAGAAATGCACCAAAAAATTGAGAAAAAATTATAAGCGACCTTTTAAAATTCAAATTTTGAACTGAAACTTTCGAAAACTTATTTTTTTTTTTGTCTATAAAATTATACCGTAACGAGAAAAAAAATTGAAAAAAAATCTATTTTTGACGATTCTTGACGTTTCAAAAAATGTGGAGCGACCTCTTAAAATTTTTTTTTTTGAACTGTCCTCTGGAGTGGGCTCTTAAAACATCAAAAACTAACATTTTGTCACACGAGACTCAAAAAAAAAAAAAAGTCTGTTTTTTGCGCCACCCTAATGCACGGCATAAATCGAACTTACGAATTACATTGAGGTGTACCGATGACATCAGTAAACACCAATGTTGAATTGATTTTATAAATGAAATGCAGGTTTAAGGGTACACGATGAAACCTGACCGAGTTTAATTACCCCGCCCGAAGCGGTTAGCGTGTATTTGTACTTTATATAGCTTAATACGTCCAGCTACTGCTTTACTCGGTTAACCTATTTTAATTTCATGCCCAAGGAAGCCCGCAGTGACCACCACTTTGGGGGTTGGCCGGTGGGGGTTTAACTCCTCACTTGACCAATGCAGTGTCACGAACTTCCGTGCGTCATAAAGGTACTCGTGGATGAGTATTACCTACAGGTGTAGTGAAACGACGTATACAGAGCCGCAAACCGTCGGAGTGCCTGTCGCCTCGCCCCGCAGTTAATTACGAGATTAATCCACATGGAAATGATGGAATTCATTCGACTCGAGGAAGTTTAGCCCGGAGTTACCGGCTCCATTTTGAGCTCCTTCTGTGTCCTGTGCAATTGGACATATCTGTTGTCACGCACATCGCCATTGTTGACCAATGAAAATAATTGGGAGGCAATAATTAACGTTTCATCTTGCTTCTTCACGCTGGTGCTGGTGCGTAACTTTTAATTCAGTTTGCATTCGGTGTGATTTAGGGGGGAAGAGTGTGGAGGAAGCGGTCGGATGAAAGCTGGGAAAGATTTGAGCTCGAAAACTGGAAATAAAAGGAAAAGAGCTCGCCTACGAATACCCGCCGATATTTACCCCAGGAATACTGGGTGTGGGTGAATACGTGAGTACACGGACGACGAAGGGAACGACTTCCACGGTTGGACTGGGCCAACCCTTAGGCGACGGGGGAGATTCGCTTAAAGGCGTAAAGGCTCAATGGGTTTTTCGCGCGCCCCCTTTACGAGGTACCCTAAAGAACCTCTACCATAGCCTGCGCCTGGTTGCCTATAAGTATTTCGGCTCATTCGATCCCAGGGGAAACGTAGCTCTGTGTATAGTCGGCATCGATGCATCTGGAGGCACGTGGCGTTTCGATGGATGGCTAAAAGCGAGAAGGAAACGAGAGGAATAAAATTCGGCAACCACTTTCCAAGCTGAAGAAAACATATATATGCATATATACATATATATAAAAAAAACCGGACGGATAATAAAGATGCAACGAAATTAGAGACCGCTGAAAAATTAATGACAATTGTGCTGCTGCTCGGTGGAAAAGATTCTATATCCTCTACGGTTTCCTGTTTTCTCTCCATAAACGCGTCAACTGATCCGCAAAGAGGAGATAAATGAGAAAGATGAAAAGGAATAGGTTTCAACCGCCAAAGTAAACGATTCAGTTAATTCGTCTGTCGTTAATCTGCTTGTACGTTATGGTGAAAAAGACGAGCGAGTTTCCTCAGAATTGTAGGGATTTTCCAGGTAAATAGAGATTACGATGATCAAGCGATAATTTTTGTGAGTAGATATACATCGTCGTTTCCATTTATGAGTGAATTTCGATTAAAACAAATTTGTTTCTAATTCCGTATAATCTTTGAGGAAATTTTGTTTTTTCACTAAAAAATTCTCAAAGCGTGACAAAGCATTTTGCTTTGCATTAGCAACGTCATTAACGACAAGTGATTTTCGAGGTAAAGGATTCAAACTTTCCAGATTCACAGAATGTAGTACATTTATACAGAACATCTTCAACACAATACAATGTAATAACTCAGGATCATTAAGGCTTGTTTTGTTTGAAACTTAATTAAACCTCTTTTCTGAAGACTTCACACAGGTTTCTCCGTACAGTTGAGAGTAGATATTAAAATTAAACTGAAATTCCGAGAATCTCGTTGGGCTCATCACCAGAAGTAGGAATCATCTCTTCCAGGGAGAAGAATAAGAAGAAGAAGATGAGGGAGAGGAATGAGATTGAAATTTGATGAAAATAAAAGAGGATGAAGATTTGTGAAGGATAAGGAAATAAACAAAGGAACAAACAAAAACATAGGTGAAACGAAACTCGTTTGTAATGCTCGACCACGTACATTGAATGCAACCCCTGCCTGCCTATCTCACCCCGTGATCCTCTTTACTCTCGTATTCGCACTTATTTTCTACTCCCGCTTCCTCGCTCTGAAGTGAGAAAATTTTCAAAGTTATTCACAGACACGGACCACGACTTCCGGCGCATGACAGGTAATAACGAAGTGGTTCACGGGTGTAATCGAGCCAAGTGCTCCCCCGTGATTGAACAACCCTGAGAGTGCAAATTGCGGCTCAGGCTGATACGGGATACGAAATATCTATACGTACCGAGGTAAAAACATATTGGGGGTGTTTTAAAAAAAAATAATTGCGGTTTTAGAATTTTAACACTATTCAAAACCGCAGAGTTAAATCAATTTAAGACAAATTCCAAGTCTCGACTGCATCTGAACTTGGTTACACTTGCCAATATGAATTCCTTGTTTAGAGTCACGTTACACTTATACGTTCCAAAAAATGGCTATAAAAAGAATCCAAGATGTTTATGTACGTCAGTATTTCGGTCACAGCGTTGTAGAGGACAATGAGAAATATTCTTGAAACAATGGCAACTTTTGTAGCACCCAGTGGGTAAGAAGTTTCATTTTTAATTTGAGGCCGTTCGCGCGCGAGCCACTCAGAGAAAAATTCTTATTATAGTTGAAGTCTCAACGTTTCTTCGTGGTTTCTGAAGAGAATGGTAAGATGTAGGTGGCGTTCCATCGTCACACCGAGGTCAAGAAGCAATGCTTCCGGGGACCGAAGAGCTCAGCTCAGCTCAGCTCAGCTCAGCTCAGTTGGCTTAATTGCGAGGATCGTAATTTCGCGTCGCGACGCCCGTCTCGCCTTGGCGCCAGCACTTTCTATCCAGCTGAGAAACAGAGGGTAACTTCGTTGCGGGTTTACCACCAGGTAAAACCTGATGGATCCCGGCGGTTTTAAAAAGTGGCTCTCGTTGTTTCCAGTGTCTATTTGAACGAATTTACTGGATAGCGCCGAGACTTGAGCAAATATGATTCAGAATAACGAGAAGAAATTGAAGCCATCGGATCGTATCGACACCACCCATCCCACAGCTGACACCGATATCGTACGTGTTGCGGATATTTTTATGTCACGTGTTTTGGAAACGACGTTAAAGGCAGATACATGCTTTACTCGGAATTGCGATTACGTTTCAGCTTACAACACTCGATACCGTTTTCGAGTCTTTGTGAACAACTGGAGGATCCAATATCAAGCTGTTTCGGTAGAGTTTAGTAATGCGAGTCGCATCCTGAATACTACAACCTCTGTGACCTCAAACCAGTCAAGCGTCGCGTTTCGGAATACACCACGTCGTATTCACGGTGCATCTCTTGCATAACTCTGCAGGCAGTAGATGCAGCATCCACTATCAACCGCATCCCAACGTCGACCGCAGGGCGAGGTGATGATCACTCGATCAGAAGACGCAAAGAATCTAATGTGCTTCGTAAGAAGCTTTGAAAATCGATGTAACGTTGGTTGCAGCGTTACCGAGTCCTCCCCGAAAGCGCTTGGTACATATAAGCCGGAGAAAGGAACGAAATTCACCGTTTTCAACTATCTATAAGGTAGCGGGTGCTGCGGATGGTGCAGATGCAATATCTCACCACTCTGTATCACGGCCGAAAGTACGGAGGTAGAATAAATGGTCTGCTGCGGAGTATCGCAGTACGATAAACGTTGTGATGATACAGAATTGGTCTCTACAACGTGACAACACACGAGATGGTTTTAAAAAAAATTGCACGTATGGGTGTTGCCTGGATATGAAGAAGAGCTGAAGATGCCATACACAAAATTGGTTTCATCGCGAACGCGTTCCCAGATGGTCTGTCGCCGTTACCAGTAAAAGAAATACATATACACTAGGATGGCGCAAAAAAACCGACCGATTTTTTTTTTTATTTAGTCTTGTGTGACAAAATGTTAGTTTTTGATGTTTTAAGAGCCCACTCCAAAAGACAGTTCAAAAAAAATTTTTTAAGAGGTCACTCCACATTTTTTGAAATGTCAGAAATCGTCAAAAATCGATTCTTTTTTTTTTAATTTTTTTTCTCGTTGCGGTATAATTTTATAGATAAAAATAAAATAAGTTTCCGAAAGTTTCAGTTCAAAATTTGAATTTTGAAAGGTCGCTCATATTTTTTTTTCAATTTTTTGGTGCATTTCTTTAGATCTTTTCGAGCGACCTTTTAATATTCATATTAAAATTTCATACATTTTTTTTCTTCAATTTAGTAAGAAAGAATCGATAACAATACACCACGACATGAATTAGAAATCAAACAAAATACTGAAAATATAATTATTTTAATTTAATTTTTTGACGATTTTTGACATTTTTAAAAATTTGGAGCAACCTCTTAAAATTTTCTCTTTGAGCTGTCCTTTGGAGTGGGCTCTCAAAACATCAAAAACTAACATTTCGTCACACGAGACTCAAAAAAAAAAAAATAGTCGGTTTTTGTGTCCCCCAAAAAATATTTTTTGAATCCTACAGACGTTAGTTCACAGTTTCAATGTTTTGATTAGCAGTCCTCTAGCCTTTGCCAGACTGGAAAACCATAAATCCCGGTAATCGAGTTTTGGTGGACCCCTTTTTCAAGGCCAACGAATATTTGGGAGTGGTGAATTTTCTGGCGACAAATCACATCGCGCCGTAAGAAAGTGTCGTCAATTCAGGCGTCAGGACGAAGCGGCCGGCGGTCGGAACCAACAATGCGGTACAATGGGTGGCGTACATTGTGAGAAGGGAGCAGGAAAGAGGCGGAACTCACCCCGTCTCCGACTAGACGGCAGACAATAGTAGGACAAGATAATTAACTTCGTCAAAGGGTAAGCGGATTCAGTGGCCCGTAGGTAGATATTACGTGAGCATGCCGTTAACATGCATATATAATACAACATATCTAACAATAAGAACTCATGTTGAATTGAAAAAGTGAAAATGAAAGCCGATTTTCCTTGTTAAATGTAATACCGTGAGAGGATTACTTATTCTCTGTTCCTCGATTGGGGGTGTTTTTTTTTTTTTTTTTTTTTTTTTTTTCTATCAGATTCGAACAAACTCTTCGACAAGCCAAATCAATCCGCTGCAATAGTCTTGAGAAGTAAAAGATCAAATATGGGACGTTAATAGTAACGGTGCCGACTTCGCTATACTCTTGCAGGATGGAAGTGAGGTTGCACGCCGAAGAAGAATGTCACCGGAAGAAAGAAATAAAGGAAAGGAATAAAACGGGACGATAGAAATGAGAAAAGAAATGAGAAGGCGAATGAGAACGCGAGACTGAAGATCTTGTACGAGTATATAAAAGACGAAAGGAATTTCTGGTTCAAAGAACGGAAAGGTTGAAAACTCCCGGAGCTTTGTGCTTTTGCAGTGTTCCTTCCTGAGCGTTTCTTCTATCCGTTTCCTCCGAGCTTTCTGTACAAAACATCCCTGCGCCGAACTTTGGTCTGTACAATATTATTTGAGTGAAATTTTTTCCAGAAGCCGTTCCAATGACGGTTATAATGGCCAAACTATTACATCAAGTTGGAATTTTAGCTTATAAGATTCAGCACTTGTTTTTATCTCTTACAGTAAACAATTCCAATGACAATATTGTTCAAAGTGATCGATTTTGCCGCAAAATGATGCCAAGAATTTCTGGCTGCACTGGGCGCGGTAACTTAATCCGAAAGCAATTGAAGCGGGTTCTGTCAGGGTGTTGGAACAGAGTGGCGCAACACCAAACAGCAACTGTTCTGGTGACGTCGAATGTGGGGCCCGATTGACTTTGTTCGACATAGTTTCGATTCTCGAGCTCCCGTCATGCAGCTACTTGCAGTATGCAGTACGTTACGTGGGTACGTGAGCCCCGGGAGAATGGTGGAATGGTACTTGTCCTGAGGACAACGTCGTCGGGAAGAGAGAGGAGCGCACAAAACGGACGTGTACGTGAGCGTATTTTCTCTGTACATATAGGTACATACCTCCATATCCACCCAATGAACTGGGTATACACCACGGGGTTCGTCCTATTGTTCCCTTTGTTGCCTCTCGAGCTCCTGCGTATGTCATTGGTGCCTGTCACGTTGTCTCTGGCGTTTGTGGGGCGATGCAAATAATTACAGATGGCCTGCTGCGTCAAAGTGGCAGTCGACTTCAAATCGAAACACGTTCCACAACAGAGGTATTGACGACGATCGATTGATATTGGATAAAATCGTTTACTAACGAAGAACGTACGACGTTGCATCATCCGGTTACTCTTGAAAATATCTGAGTCTTCAATATTTTTCCCAACGTATTTACGATGGTGTTTGAACCGCAAGAAAAGTTTGAAATTGCGTTAGCGTCAGCGGTTGATCGTAAATAGTATGCAGCAGTGGAATAGAATGTCGTTGGACTGATTTTCTGACTTGACTACTTCGCTCTAAGTTTAGAACGGTTTTCGTACTTCGAGGACCGAAACGATTTTTCTTGATATAAAAAAAGGAGAAGCAGATGTTGGAAAATAAGAAAAAAAAAAAAAAGGGAAGAATTCAGAAAGTTTCGATTCCAGCACGAGTAATTTGCTCCCGTTGTCGCCGTCAGTAAAAATTCTCGGGTGGCAGGAACTCGTTCACTCACAACGGCGCAACGCGCGAGGACGTATTCGAACCAATTTCGTTTATTGTAAAGGCGAGCGGAACACTGCCCGTAGCCAATTCACATTTTCGGCCAAACTAGTCCGAACGTTTTTGAGATTGCCGATGTATGTGTGCAAGATTGAAGCAGTAGTTTCCAACCGCCGTAACACCTGGGATGACGCGCCAGCTGAACGGCAAAAAGGTTTGTAAAAAGTAACGATACTTTTATTACGACTAAAATTTCTTCTCACTTTCTTCCGTTTCCTCGTACATTTTACCCCAGCTCTAACACGATTTCCAAAAGTAACGTATTCCGCAGGTCCATAGTAACAGGCTAGGACTTTGGGGGGGATATCCCGGGGGACGTTAATAACGGACTTATTAGACAGGGAAATGACAGGTGCCAAGGGTGCAAAATTTCCTAGTATAAGTCTGGCAGGATTCCGTCTCTCTCTGACACGAGGGTAGGTATCCTTCCTACCTTCGAGGCTGTCTTATATCCAGTGAGGTGGAGGAGAAGGAAGCCCTTATTGGTTGAGCCCACAGCCGGTCTCTGGAAGGCGACTAGAGCTGTTTCATTGCCGCAAGTGGTTTAGTTAATACGCGCCAATTACGGAGCCACCACAACCCAATTTATATTAACCCACGTAGGAATATACCCACCTACCTGCCTACCCGTCCGCAGGGTGCGCAGCACAACGGAGGGTAGGAAAGAGAGAGAGAGAGAGAGAGAGAGAGAGAGACCAGCGTTTCATCCGCATCATCCCGTTCATCTTCCGCCAACACCAAAGGCCTCGCCTCTGGAAGATTACGGAAACGCTCTGGATTTCGTGTACATATATATATATGTGTGTGTGTGTGTGTGTGTGTGTATATATATATATGTGTAAATATATACATGTACGCAAACACATATACCCTCGCCCTTGATAAAGTTATTTCAGAGAGTTTAGCCGGGAGGAATATCTTGAATAAACCGTTCAGTTATCCCTGTAGCACCCCCAACGCCCCTGTTTGTTAGTCGTCGCCTTTTCCGTGGGAGATTGGAGATTCCGCCCGACGAGTAGATCCGCCTCTAATCAATCGCGCTGGGTAGCTATTCATCGGGATACGACTAGGACTCTCATGTACGAACCTGCAATGCGGGATGAGGGTGGATACCCAGCTACGGTAAATAGGGAGAAGAACCGATTAACCATACACGTGTTGCTCGTCCTTTCCGTTTATTTACTTTCCGTTTTCATTAATTCTTGCAGTATCAGTCGATCGATATATCAGGATAACTTTGTCCCGTATTTTTCGTCAGATTCTATCGCCATGATATAATAATAATACTGATAATAATACTTCCGAAGTAATTTTCATTGGGTTAAAGCGGAAAAGCTAAAGAAACTTTGAAAGAGGGTTGTCAAAATCTGACTGCAGGCTCTCAAGTCCCTGTAAGATCAGTCACGTGAATATCATCGGATCGATCGATCGAACTATACAACGTATCGATGAACAATTTAATCAACTGATATTCTTGTCACCTTATCCTGAAAGAGGAACAATCGCGAACAAACAATTTCATGATGGGAGTTCTCGTGTCACGTTAAGAAGATGTTTGTTTTATATTCCTCTTTGACATTACCTCCATCATTGCTGCTGTTTTTGTTTTTGCTAAGTTTTTGTGCACATATCGTTTCGCCGCTAAGATCCTTTCCTTCAGTTTTTGCGTCTCCATGGACGGCTGCGAAAGAGAGACCGCGCGAACCCAAAGTGTTAATCGATATACTTTCGTTATCTCTGAAGAATCGCGCGCCGAGGGTGAGAACGAAGAGGGGTTTAATTGGATAAGTTATAAATTATTGTCGAGATATAGAATTACGTATAACCTATCCATAGGCGATTGTAGGTTGGAGCGATCAGGTGGATAGTCAGCTATATAAGAGGCAGTATAGATTAGAACTAAACGACGTCCTTGGGTGACTTGTCAAGATGCTTAATACACCTTTATATCGTCATTACCGTCCTCGAGATCGAGTATAACCGTTAAGATTCGACGGGAGAACTATTGCCTCTAGCATCACCGTTATCTACTTCAGGAGCTCTCTCTCCCTCTCTCTCTCTTGTCGCTAGAGTACCCATCAAGCCTTCGGATAACACGATGCTACAGTATTAAATTTATATACAGAGTGATACGGAAAAAAAATTTAAACTTTCGTCACGAATGAACACCGAGTTTCGTACCTCCAACCTTAATTGTAATTAACGCTACGCGACGCCATCCTCAAGGTATCCTGGATGGAAGTTTGCGTATTATAACGCGGCAATCGTCTAGCGAAGCTAACGATCTAATCTTTCCTGGAGGTTGAATAACGTGGATATCTTACAACTAGCTCCCAGCCGATCCGCTCTAGGACAAGATGGGACCGTGGATTAAAGCTAGGCTTAACTCAATAAGCTTGTGCTGCTGCTGCTGCTGCTGCTGCTGCTGCTTCAAGGAGAGAAGCTTCCATACGTTACGTGGCACGAAAACGTTCGTTCGTTGGAGCCGCTAACAGATTGGGTTATCGGTAGTCTGCTGCACTATACGATGTCATTAATTTCCAGGATAACATCCAACGGAGGAAGTTTAGGCAACGGACAACCACCTCCGATCCAGAGTTAAACACTTAGTCAGGCTTTAATCGTCGCCATTTAGTTAACACCAACACCCAGACCAATATTCTGCACGCTTCGTCACTCGCGTCAGCCGTCAAGCACGAGCTTTACCTTTACAGATCTATGTAAGTTTGCATTGAAAAAACAAGGAAAGTTTTAGTACATCACTTGACATCAGTGAACTGTTTCTTCTTCATACTGAAATTGAAACTTTGACAAGCTTTGTCATATTTGGAAATGTTATTTTGATTATTTTGACGGACAGATAAAAAGAGAAAGAGAGAAAAAGAAGTGATAGAAAAAACGACACCATCTGTGAATGAAGGTTGAAGTTTGGCATTGTCGCTAAAACTCAAAAACGTTTCAAACATGGTTTTACGAGGTTGTATGGTTAAACAATCGAAGGAGATTTTGAAGAACCGAATGGCAAGGGCAAAGAGGGTTTCAAAACGGTTAATAAATTACGTATCCCAGTAGGAGAAATGTTTGTACGGATTTGAGGTGTAACAGATTCGCTCAGGAACTGAGCTCCACTCCTTATGTACACTGGGTTTAGATCAAGGCCGGGGTATAGATCGGGAAAACAGAGAAACGGAGCGAAGTAGTCTGCGTCTAAGATGGAGGAGGTGAATTGGAGACATATCGGAGTGCCATTGTAAGGCTTAAAAACATTTTCTATGCCACAAGAAAAGCCTGAAAGGAAACTCGAAGATTCTTGGAAACGGATATTCGGCGATATCCCTTCTCCATCAGTATCGGCGAAAGTTCGCAGTGAGAATTGAAAGCTCAAGTCGTCACCGTACACTGACTTCAGACGACACCGCAGCAGCCGGGACAAGCGCGAGGAAAACTTTACTGATTGTTCTGGAGAAGCGTTTGTCGGATCGATCTCTTGGCGTCAGGCGTATTAAATAGAATAAAGAAGGAAAGACGAAGACGGAGTCAGAATACGCTTCAACCAGAAGACGGGGAGAAGAAACCTCGAATGGGAATGCTGATCAGCCGTATCTTTGTTATACAGGAGCTCCTTAATTTCCGAATCTGCAGAGTCTCACAGAATTATACGCCCCTGCCTCTGACCTCCTCGGTTTCCCGGATCGTATTTTTCTTCCTTGTGACTTTAAAATAAGACAATGAAAAATTCATCCCTCTGCCAAAGGCCGATGCCTTAAGAATTCCCGGATAGCTGCTGCCAGATGGGATATGGGATTCGGAATTACGGGATTACGGGATTGAAGACTCCGGATTTGCCGCCGCGTCGTGATCGAGACCGAAGATCCACATACCCGGGCCCTAACGCCCAAATACTCTTCTCGTGGGTCCAATGCCGGAAAAGTTTAACCGTCAGTGTGAAGTCCCAAATTTTTCTTATCGAATCGCTCGGATGCAATCTGCTCCAGATATTGAGTTTGGCGTTTTGTTAATTTCCAATTGGTAGACATGCGTATCCTTATCAAAAAGAGAAAAAGACTCGAGAATTCCGGTAAGAAGGTATGACAACCATGAGCTGTAAGTCAAGTTCCGAATCTAGTATTACAAGATCGTAAAGAATGAGGAGAAAAGAATTGAAGGAATACCTCGGAGAGTCTCGGGGGTATCAAGAAAAATCCGAAAAAGCCTAGAAGTATAAGAAAGAAGCCAACTAAGCGGGAGAGGAAGTCGGAATCGCAGTAGACGAATAAGAAGGATAAGAAGAAGAAGAAGAAGAAGAAGAAGAAGAAGAACAGCAGTGAAAAAAAAGTTGTTCCCAGAGCGATGTAAGCCCCCACTTTAAGGGCGGTTCAGACATCTCGCTATTTTGTCCGGCTCACCCACGCGCACTCACCATGAACAAATAATCCACCGCACTCCAAAGTGCAGAACACATCGAACTTTGCCAGATACTGTGAATTTATTCGCTTTGTATTGGCAGCTCCGTATAAATTACCCCATTGGCTATCGGTGAACGGGGGTTGAACGCCGAGCCACGTCGCTTCGTGTCGATTCTCCTGAGCAAGAGAGACGAGCCATAGTGTATGGCTACACCTGTGCGGATGGTGTATAAAGCTCGTTTTACACGGGCACACAAGTTGATACGTCTCTCGGTAAAACGTAGCATAGTGTCAGCCAGCCTGCACTGTACAGACAGCAGCGCATTTATTCACCACCCCGACGTAAATCCTGCACCCAAACTAACTTTTCGATTATGCTAAGTGCAGAGTTTAAAGTTTAAATTCATTGCCAGAGCGAACCAGGACAACGATTCACTGAACAAATATACGAAAATATTCTCGGTGCAATGCTTCGTTACTCGACTTCTTCATCTAACGGCAAGCATCCAGATCAACAATTCAGAGTTATCAGAGAATTCCAAGTTTTCAAATCAACAATTTTTACGAGGTTCACGTCACTCACGGAAACGTAACGACACATTGGGGGAGAGGGGGGTGAACTTACTTTGACGCGGAGTTAAGATTTCAAAATATGAGTATCTTTCATTTTATTACGGTTTTCTGAATATCGTAAATTTCTAATTTTCAGAAATATAATGATTTTTTCCAAAGATGCATCGTTGCAATAACGTCATTAACAGACAACACTTTTCCTGTCAAGTAGGAACTCACGAAATTGCTCCAGATTTTCATATCATTGCAAAATAACCGTATAAATTAAAAACATAATTCGTGTCGGGATCGTACGTTCCAAATTTCAAGTATTTCTGTCCAAAATAGTAAGTATAGAAGATAATACAATTTGGAAGATAACAAATCAACATTACAGTTGAGATCAAAACACCATAAAAAAATCCATCGACGG
Source organism: Diprion similis (assembly GCF_021155765.1). NCBI lineage: Eukaryota > Metazoa > Arthropoda > Insecta > Hymenoptera > Diprionidae > Diprion > Diprion similis. Next base: position 2,124,445 of record NC_060115.1, read on the forward strand.
TACTGCACCCAACGAATCTGAATAGTCAAATGCGTCATATGAAAAATGACAAGAATGACAGAAACCTTAGAGGTCCGATTCGCTGAATATGAATTGAAGTGCGGGAATTTAATTTTCATAAATAATTCAATCCTCAGAACGAGGAGTTTCTGTTAAAAATATCCGATACTTGAACGTGACACAGCTCTGGTTCGTTTCACATTCTAATTCAATTATACTTCAGTTACCTACCAACCCCAGTTTTAATTCATCAGGGCCCGCAAGGTCTCCGAGGTTATACATCTGGATTCCGGATTATACGTAGGTGCACCGTTCTTCTCCCGCGTTCATTTCATGAACCACAGCACACATTTCTCTCTGCATGCCTACTACATCTGTAGGAGAGTATAAAAAGTTCAAAAATTCCAGAGAATGTGAAAATTTAAATTTCACGACTCAGGGTCTGACAGACCTATCTAATTGTACAACTCGATATACTTAGTTGGTAGTAAAAATGAGGTATAAAGTAACTTCTCTCGATGTTTCCACGTAACCACGGGAGGGAAATTCGCGTGGCAGGGTTTAAAAAGAAGGTATGAAAAGCGAAAGAAAGGAAGTCAAGATAGGATTGAAGCATCGGTGAGTGGCTTTGGAAGTAGATATATTTTGTATGGAATACAAAATCCCTCATTACTGTAGGAATAAGGTTTACGAGAAACATAATGGAAGGTTAGTCATACGTTCTGTTTTCGTATCTCGTCTTTACAGTACAAATTTCATTTAAACTTTGTAAAGAACACGACTGCCCGAAGGCATCCTATTCTCGCTTTCTTTCTTTTGTTGAAAACTCACCACTTATTCTACTCTGGTAGCAGTAAGCGTCTTTCCGACAAAGCTACGCGTGCCTCTGGCTTGTTTGCAAACTTAAATCTTACCGAGTTCTTTGCCGATTGACTTTCTAAATTGAATTACGCCACCATGTACGCCGACTTCGCCACTCGGATTAAAAGCAACGAAAATTACAGCTTCGAAAGAGATTCTTAATCTGGCACGATACGGCAAATTTAATCTGTCGGTATCATGTTTCCATATGTCAAAATATTCATGAATTTTCTACTTTTTAATTTGACTTAACGAATCGTATGAAATTTCGCGAGTTTTCTGAATGAATGAAAAAAAGAATTACAAACGATACGAAAATCTTTACTACCATACGTACCCTTCTCATCGTGAATCGAGTTTTCAACTTTTTATTATGCTTACAGAAAGAATCGTTATCATTTCGGCTTGCCCGAGTAACTGGGTCAGCAGAAGGAACTCGGTAAGAAAAGGGTGAAAAAAAAAAAAACAGAAAAAAAACCCAAGAGCAAGACGCAAATGCAGCAAACGCCCAAGAAAGGCTCAGAGTTGGAATGACGTCTGGGAAAAAGTCGAGAATGAATGATTTGACGAGAGCGAAATCACCCAACACTAGAATTTCCATGAAGTTTTATTTTCTCCATTGACATGACAGCAGTTAAACCGCAAGGGAGAATTCCGAGAAATGCGTGACCTGGCTGTACACGGCGAACAAGGTTTGTATTATTGGGTACAACGAGACCTTTGAGGACTGACTACTCAGGGGCAGCTTTCTCTCTCGCGGGGTTGTAGAGCTGTATTATTTACATACCAGTAGGTATAGAGGGATGTAGGTAGGTAGGTACGCATGACCACGACAACGGGACCAAGAATTATTAAGCATTACGATTCCTCTGGGATTCATTCGCTCCACGCGCAAAGTTACACGGACTCTTGGAACTGGGTCACGAACGAACGTGGGGAGTTGATACCAGCATGCATGAAAAGAAAAAAAAGCGTGGAATAGAGAAAAATAGAATGCTATATAGAGGGCCGAGATTAAAACCACGAATAATTTCAATGTTATTTCAAAATACACATACTGACTGCAATAACCATCCGCCGCGCATAGCTTGTCAAGCTGTGGTTTCGAGTGGTGAGAGGTGTACAGGACTATTCATCACTCGACGAAAGGCTAAAGCTCTCCTCATGATGACAAACACTTTCACAAAGAGAGAATCACCAGGTGTCAGTAAAGATTACCTGACGCGTCTATATGACTTTCCCGAGATTTCCCTCATCCCTGACCATCATATTTCTCAAATCTAACCAATTTTGAATTCATTAAGCATCTATCTTCATGTCACTGCTGGCCAATTCAATTCATTCCCAGGCATCCTCTTCAATTTTATCATCAGAAATACTTTTCGTTTGGCATACGAGTGACTATAAAAATTGGAGCTAGAGTGAAGATGAGAAGAGCAGGTCTATGCGCAAGTGAAAGCAGGTAAAGATTGTGCAAATGGTATGAGAAAAGTGAGCGGAAGTCGTGGCAGAAATCCCGTTGGATATTGTACGGAATTGAGATTGGTTCGGTTAGGAGAATGCGAGGCTTTAACGTCGTCGTCGTCGTCGGTGTCGGTGAGAAGAGGGGTGAAGCAGCAGCAGCAGCAGCAGCAGCAGCATCCGAGGTCTGGAGGAATGAGGTGGGCGCTGCCCTACGTTCTGGATGCCGGACACCCTCGGAGCGCATTGCATTCACGTCACGCTCCTCCAGCTTTATATCTATAGGCAATTCCCTGCCGCGGATAACCTGTTTGCCGTTTCTTTACCAATAAAAATCCCCGAGTAAATCAAGGATTTCTCTCTTCTCATCCCTGCTGTGTGTCCTCCCCTCGCCACTCTACCACTACGAATTCCGCTATATATGTGATATGTGCGTGTGTGTGTATGCGTGTGTGTGCGCACGTGGACGCCAACGCGTGTGTAAGTCATACGTATACAGACAGACGAGTTAGCAATATCCCGATGGCTTGGCAAAACGCTGAATCAGCCCTGCCGTCTCGTAACTATAGGTACGGTTGTTATGAGAGAAAACTGTGTAACGGTGTGGAGGGGGAGGGGAAAATATAGAGAAAAGCCACAGAGACACGTGTATCCGAAGAATAAGTTTCTATGCCTGCAGGGTTGTCAAATGGTTATACGTCCCAGGGTCGTCCTTCTCCTCCTTGTCGTCGTCTTCGTCGTCACGTGACACGGGGAAAGAATGTCACAGCATCTTTTCATTGCGGGGGTGAGAATCTGGGTATGTAAAAGAGGGTATAGGTAGGTAGGTAGGTAGGTAGGTACCTACGCTTCACTTCACGAGCGAACCAACGAACGAACAACCGGTCTTGTACACGTAGAAGCACCTATATATATATATATATATGTATATGATATATATATATCACCCATAGCTTTCCTTCCATCAACCCTGCAGAGGGTGTACGACGACGAGGTGAAAAACGACGCAGGTTTTTCACTATTTCCAACGTTCCTTTTTCTCCCTCCCTCCCTGCCGCCCTTCCGCTCTCTCTCATTGTTTTCTTCATTTTCTTTGCTTCAATTACTACGGAGCACAGGAAATTCCTTGAGCCCCGGACTCCCGGAACAGAGAGACTACCGCGGAACCACGGTCATTTCATCGTCGTGGTTTTACCTTTACTTATTCCATTTCTTTCATTTTGTTTGCGCCCCCCCCCCCCCCCCGCCCCCCTTTGTTCACTTCCTTTTCTCATTTGCACCGCGCTCGCTAAGCTGGGTGTATACCATGCAACGTCGCGGGTAAGTAACTGTTATATGTACGCCGTGGAATCAGCAGCGTAAAAAATTCTGACGCGAGTTAATGCCAAGGTGGATGAAAACGCATTCCGGGGTGCTTAACGGCAGAGTAAGTATGTGATACGTCAGGGGTGGGTGGATGTTCCCGTCCATCAATTAACGGGGCGATTAGGTACGTACGTGTATCTATAATGAGACGAATCAACCATTCAACCAGGGATTTTGTACAAGTACGTGAGATTACTTTTTACTTCTACTCTTCTCCCTTGTGTTCTACTTTTGGAATTCCAAACGTAGGTGGTGTAAAAATTTCTTCCCGATAACGGCAGCACGCGAACTGCACATTCCTTTTTCCGATTTTTCGATTTCTATAGCCTTGGGGCAAACGAGCGAGCGATTTTCTCGATGAAGGTAACTGAGGAGGTAAAAAGTAGCTGAGAATAAAAAAACAAAATATATGGTTAGTGCGAATGGACAAACACGCCATATATAACTATACTTAGCACGTAGAAATCGTAGGGAATAGTGGCAGCACGTGTATATGTATGAGGTAATCTATTTCCGCCCTCGTAAAAGCCGTATTTTCATGAGCTAAGCATTATAAAGTTTCCCGATTGTACGTAAAAACTTGAAGCTCACTTTTTTTCTCCGTCTGTTAAGTCAAACGCACAGGTTAAACGGTCCATCCTTGCATAAAAAACAAACAAAGTGTTTCTTGCAGCGAATTAAGAATGGTCGTGCGGTAATAATTGTTTCCCCTATTTGGCCGGTGCAAAATTTTCAGCCGCAGTTCTACTATTTTGAAAACATCATTATCCAACTCCAGGAATCTGCAGGCTGCAGGCTTCCATCGAAAGAGGAACTCCACGGTTCCCGCGAGTCTGGCGAAGCGTCCTCCACGTCACACACACGTGCCTCTCATCCCTGCGGATGATGGGGTAGCAGCATCAAAACCCGGATTCTGAATGGCCCTCCTCGGTATACAGGGTAATACGGGGGCGTGATACTCGTGTTTGTATTCTATGAGGATGTGAGTGCGTGTGTGTACTTTTACTGCAGCCTCGGTGCAGGTTTTTTTCAATATAAATATTCATTTCAAATTCGCGTTTTTCAGTTTTTCAACCCTGGTCCCAAGTTCGATCCAAAGAGCCCGTTAAGCCCTGTCCAAACCTCGCGAAGGGACATTAATCCGTGAAGCGTTTCGAGTGATAGCGGAAGAAAGAAGATGAAAAAAAAAAAACGGTCCTCAGATATCTCTGAAAAATTCTGTCGCGCCAACATTAAATCCATCACTCAAATTGCATAATACATGAGATGCGCTGTCTTTGTGCGTACAAATTCGAGTTTGGATGCCGAAGGCTTGCTCATCCGGTACGGATCGACAAAAGAAACAAATATATATATATATAAGCAGGATGGACCCCCCTCGGGCACATGAAAAGCCTAACTCGACACGGTTTCGCGGAAAACCATTGACGAGCATTCAATGGAAGATACGGATCGAAAACATCCCTAACAATAAAATTCAAGGAATGGGAAAGTCGCCGGAATCAACATTCGGCTGCAGACGATATCGTCATCAGGATTCGTTCGTCAGCGTATATTTTCACCTTTAGTTTTATTCAATTTCAGAAAATAAAGATGTTAGCATCGTTTTTGAATCTTATCTTTTTCTACCCAGTGTTGAACCGCATATGAGAGAAAAACAGTATTCTTGCCAGCTCGATAGGAAAAAACGGTGATTCCGTCTTGTAACTCCGAGATAAAACCTGGCCTACTTTCACTTATCAGTTATTGCCTCGTAGACTTTATCCAAGTGTCATATTGTGCCGCACCATACGACGATATGGGGTCCATGCGTTATCTTATCGCGACAATCGCGTTTGTCTTTTAATCAACTTCCTCAAGAAGTCAAGAAGAAATAATATTTCTGGTATATCGTGTGAATTGAATTTTCTCCTTTTCTCTCCTCTTCTCGCATAAAATTCCATCTTTATTTTCCTCACTCCCAAGATAAGAAGTTGGAATTATAATTTGGTATGAATTTTTCACATTTTCATTATTTTTTCACATTGTTCCATTGTTACTATCATCAATATATTATTGTTGTTATATTCAATTCAGAAAAGTTGGAGAGTCCCGTCTGCCTAAGCTCTCCTTACCAATTTTCTTTTTCTCATTTATTCTTTCTTCCGTCTTTTCGTTTTCCACGACGCGAGGTAAAACCGAATGAAAACAGGGCGAACGACGCAAAAGGGGCGCAAAAATGCGAGCCATTCTCCGCGGTGAAACACGTCGTTAGAAAATATTCTTCCTGTCTCGTTGTACTCTCTCCGCGTTTCTCTTCATCCACACTGCAAAAACGCAGAGAATTTCCAACATCATCCACCTGAGACTTTTCCGCACCAAAGAAACGCCACGGACTCGCAATTTCTTCCCTATCTTTCTATCTTTCTTTATTTAGGTATTCCAGCGCTTCACATTTCGAATTTATCTTCTCTGTACGATACGACGCGTATGCCGAAGACCAACGACATTTGTAATTGGCAAGCCTCGTTCAGTTTTCATTCTATCATATTTCTTTTTTCACGTATACCTAAAAGGTTTGAAAATTATTCGCGAACAGTTGAGATTGACAATTAGCTAGACGTAGCTGCATAAGATATGAAGTAAGCATATAATAAGGCTAGATTATGCAATTATTTATAATCCACATCGAAATGGCAATTCGAATTAGCACAGAGGCTTGAGCAGCGTTCATAATCCCTTATGTATATAGTATAAGACGAGGGAGAAAGGTAGAATGGGAGAAAGGGAGAGTTTGGAATTCAATATAATTACTTAATTTCTCGCGTGAGAGGTACTTGACACCCATCAATAGTTTCATCTCCTTCAGCCCCCAGGGTTCGACTATCTCCCTATACAGACGGCCCAATTAAGAGGTATCGATCCGCCTCCCGTAATTAGCTATATACATACATATAGACGATAAGGTGCGAGACGGAAACTGAGAGCAGCGAGCATTTCACGGAAATAATTTTTCAATTGCAAATATCATATTGAAGTTAGTAAGGTTATCGTAACGATTCGTGCTGAATTATAAAACCGCCATTTCGCGATTTTGGAAATCGTAACAAAACAAAACACACACAGATATTTCAAAATCTTATTCCTTAAAAAAAATCATTATCAAATTAAGAAAATAGTAATTTTAACTCAAACGTTTCGTCGTTAAACGATAACGTAACTAACTTCAGTCTCGTTTTTATCTGAAATGAATTTTTTCTAACCTCCGTAATACGGCCATGAATTAAAAATTTTGCGAACCCATAACGACGCATATATCTAGCTACTTTCGTCGAAAATCTGTAGGGCTGAGTTATGCGCGAAGGTATAAGGCATGAGGTACAAGGTCTGGGTGTTGGCTGTTCGTTGCCGGGTCCACGGGTATAAAAACAAGCAAGGCAAGGCAAAACTTGGTTTTTCTCTCTCCGTACGTAAACCCTGCGTTTCGTTATATTGACTCCATAAATCCTTATCAGGTTGTCGCAAACCCGTCATCGGCATTCATTAGCCATCTACTGCTCGTATAAATTTCGTCTGGTACAAGTGCCGAGTTTCCGCCGTGGTTTTCGCTGGCAGGAAGCGCGTAGGGGGAGGGGGGATTAAAACATTCCATTTGCCGGGATTTTATTCTGCGAGATTACGAAAAAAGGTAACGAAAAGACAAAAATATTATATACACGCAATTTGGATTCTACAGAAAGTCACCGTAAAATCCTACAGGATCAGTAACTGCCCTTTGCAAGTTGCAATCTGGACTTGAGCATTATTGTATTATACCTTTCGGTTTTTTTGACCAGAAAGAAAAGTAGAAAGGAAGAAAAGAGATGAGGAAAAGGGGAAAAACGAATGGCGTAAGTGACGAGGTAGTCATCGGTCCTTGTTTACGACGCTCGAATAATTCGGGTGCAAACACCAGGCAAAAATGCGAGTTCGAATATCGGATGAGGGATAACTCGATCCGTTGAATTCGCGAGGATTCGCCAGGGGTGAGAAAAACACGGTGCGAGCAGTAATAGCTATACAGAAATTAAAATTATGATTAATTATCATCTAGAAAGATCCAGGGTAAAAAATCACAGAGTTGGTCACAACAATAATATTGAAGAAACAGATTTCGATTTCTTCTTATCGTAACAAACTAACAATCATATAAAATATTACTTGGTCAAAACCTTTGCTCGACAGTTTGTTAAAAAAAAAAATCGTGTTCAATTATTTTGCCTCTCTTTTCAATGCAATCAGATTTATCAGATTGATTTCAGAATTTTCTTATTATTGATTTCCCTTCTTCGGAACGAATAAAAAAAAAAAAGTTTTATTTTCACCGGTGCATACGTTGAAAAATCTCTAGGATCCTTCCTCGGTGTTTTATATTTTATATATATATATATATATATATGTATAATAATATACATGTACTTTTACGAATCGAAAAAAGAATAAAGGCGGAGAGTCCGTTGCGGTAAATTTTTTAGATTTTATCTCCGCTAACGCCGCACCCGTAGGGATTCTAATTTACCGCAAGACCTTTCTTTTTCTTCTCCGTTTTCTTCATCTTTCCATTTTATTTTTCCTTTTTTCCTCAAGCATGAGGAAAACAGGACTGCGACGGGGGTTGGCCAGAGCTTCCTCGAGGAGTATAAGGGAAAGTCCTGATTTCCATGCGGGAAATGTAAATATCCCTTCGCCCAATCTCGCGCACTTGCCTGATCCTCCTTTCCCCCTTCCATCCCCCGAATCGTTCGAACCGTATATGTATATACAGGTTTTGCGATGGAGGTAAAGGCGTCGCGACGCCCGAGCGTATATGTACTCCATCTGTGAAGGTATCCTCCTTCTCCCTCTCCCCTACCCCTCGGATCAAATATCCCACACCCCGCTAATATTCCCAGTGCGACTGAATGTCGCGAGAAACGTTGGATGAATTAGTTGCGTGCAGGGAATATTTCTTCCAAGCCGTATTCTAAAACTTACTTTTCGAATCTGTCTCGTTTTACATTATGATAAAAAATAAAAAAAAAGAATAAGAGGCTGAAGAAGAAGAATCAGCGAAAGAAAATGTAATCCAACTTATATAACAACGGATCTCGCCTAAAACTTTCACTTTTTTATCCAACGAATTCCAAAAACTTATTATACAATACCTTATATATATGCGTTGAAAAAAAAATTCATCTGCCGAATTGCGTAATATTACAGTGGACAAAATTTTTTTACTTTCTTCAGTTCGAGATTGACTTTATTCTTTCTTCAAAATAGTAATTGTTAAAACAAAAAGAGGGTGTTCCACCACCCCTAAAAATTCTTCCGAGGTCGAATACAATCGTTGTCAAATTAGCCTACCCTGTAATTTCATTAATTTAATCTTCCCTCTCTGAATATCACAAGTAATTCTCCCCAATCCTGAAGGCTCACTCAATTACCAGCTAGGTCTGAGACAATCAGAGATCCCCCCCCCCCCTTCCCGCTTTATATAACAATACGTATTACGTATATACCTACACATAATACTTATCACCACATACAACAGTCGTAATATTCGATAAATTGTTCGTGTCTATAGCAGAAATTACAATTACCGTCACTGTGAGAGGAAAATTATTTGCGATTTTCGACCATGGCACCCCCTAAAACGTCAAGGTTAGGTTGGAAGATAAACTCTGTGAAAAGATGAAACACCCTGGTGTACGTACATCGTGCAACGAATGAAAATTTGCGACAATTATTTATAAATCATTTACAAAATAACAGAGGGAGTTTCAGGTTTGTTAGGAGTAATATTCGCTCGTCGACGTGCATGGCGTCCGATACGAAAGTGAAAATACACAAGCATTGAGGGGTTAAAAAATCGCGCGAACGTCAAGGGTTAACTTTTTGGCGGGGCGCGCACGTCACGTCAGTACGTCACGTCAAGTTACGTCAAGTCACGTCACGTCACATCAGCGAGAACGGGGAAGCCGAATTGCGGTGTAAAAAATAATTCCAACATCCCTCCTTTCAACCTGCAAGCCGCGATCGCGGTCTCGGGCAGGTTTATCCACTGATTTATTTTTCATGCCTGTGGTGCGATGTCGGTGGCGCTGCGGCAGGGCTTGCGGGAAAACGCAATTCAATTTATACCATTTCATGAAGCTTTCTTGGTGGGCGGCGGAGGGGATGAAAAGCTAGGATATACCGACACTCAGGGCTGTTACCCAAGGTGCTGTGTCTGGTCCTCCCGACAGTCGAGGAAAACCACCGAAAAAAAAAATCCGAGGCTTCGGGATTACGGAAACCTCGCTGCCGGGTAGAAACGCGAAGATTCGACGTCGATACGTAGAAACCTACTTTCAACTTTCCGCGCAGACGGACGGACGTCGAAATCGGTAAAACATTGTTGCCTTATGTTTTTTTTCTTTCTCATCTCTCTCTCTCTCCCTCTTTCTGTTTCATCTTTCAACTTGAGGGACAGTCCAACCCCAACCCTGCCGTGATGGTCATCGGATAAAAAGGCTTCCGAGAGATCGTAAATTTGAAAAATACTTTCAAATTTACGAGGCTTTGAATCAATTCTCATAGATCGATCGAGCGGTGATTAATTGTCTGTCATTTCATTGAAACAAAAAAAAAAACCATCATAACACGTATGAGAATTATAGCAAAACAGTTTCTGGATATAACGTAAAACTTTCCAACGAGGATTTTTCTATTATAAAGCTTGAACACCAATAGCTGCCTGCACTGCATAGACAATCGATTGCGTATGTGAAGTAAAAGTAGATTGCAATCCAGCACTCGAAGTGTACTTTTAGTAAAAACTCTTCTTCCTTCTTTTTCACCTGTCGTCTCTCTCTCTCTGTTTCTATCCATTTCAACCAATTACAAAAATCACGCAGTTTGTTTCTAACGAGACGACGCACATCATACAACGACTCAAGATGTCTGCTGAAATCGTTAACGACGGCGTCCAAGGCTTGGCAGTAATCGAAACGACGTACGCAAATATTCCAACAATCCAGAATAACATAATGTGGATTGCCTAACAATAACCCAGAGCCTGCTGCACGTTATATCAGAAAGCGGAAGAAGTCCCCGATAATTTGGAAGCCGTGCTTTTAATTACCGAATACAGAGGAGCATGGAAGGGTTGACCATCTGGCGCCTTCGTCTGGGCATGTTATGACCGTTAGATAGTGAAACCTGCTATGGCCGCTGCTCGATGTGAGTATATTATTTCTTGTCCGTCACTTCGGTTCAACTAAAGATGCTCGCGGAATTGATTGATGCTCGATTCTAACCCGGTTGGCCGATTCCACCCACAGCAATAAAGTGTATAGAGATGATCGAAGTGACGACGAAGTGATGGAATGGGTACAGAGTCTGCGTAATAGCCGCGTAAAGTGCAATTAAATCTTTATAAGATAAGGTTATACAGCTTCATGGATAGCGAACGACCATTCGGCGCCGTAGTCATCGTTTCCTTCTACTATACCCATTTGCAATTATACGCCAAAGGAGATAAAGGAAGGAGACGCCGGCGACGGCCCAAACCCACCCGACACCAAAGAGCTCAGAATTGAGAGGGTCGATAGTCGTATCAAATTCAGATTGAAATATCGATTTCAAAAGTAGCCTGCACAGCTGATGAAATTTTCATCATCGATTGTTTATTTTCATAAATTTTCTCTTTCATATAATAACGTAAAATTATTGCTAAACGTTGAAATGAAATTAATTTTCAAACCGTCTTAAGCAGCAGCGGAAACTCCAGAGCGGTTTTCGCGAGAGATGGTGGAACAAGACATTCGGGAGGAATTAAGTCTTTGTTGTGGATTTACAAGGAGGAACTGGATCGAGAAGGGTGGCACTAAAATTTGTAAATCGGTCGCGGGAGACAAAGGTTAAAAAGTTTATTTACAGACTCGTTCAACCCTTAGCGAATGACTTTTGACTGCAAGGGTTCCCTCGAGGTACTGAGACCCTTTTGTAACTTCGAACGTTTAAAGACAGGATGAATTCAAACCTACAGGACTCTCGGAAACAGGGAGCCGATCAAAACGAAAATCGGCTTAGACGTAAGACGATGCCTAAAACGATCCGCGAGTAATATTAAATTCTCAAGTTAGGTAGAAAATGAGTGCGGGTGGAAAGTAAAATCGTTCGCAACTCAGCTGAGAGATCAGAATCCCATCCCTGGTAATGAGAGTGAGTTACGAGGTACAAATGTTGGCAATTTAGTAACACCTGACTCCCATTATTAAGAAGCACTTTTTCCCTCGTAAATTGAGTTGCGTATAGGCTGTATATAGAAGAGAATAATAAATTTCACGGCTAACGTTGTTTGCCCGTTGATGAAAAGACACGGTGAAGAAAAGCAGAGCAAGTATGAAGAGACGAAGAAAAGGAAAGAGATCAAAAGAAAAAGAAAAAAAAAAAGAAAAAAAAAAGAGCCGAAAAAAAAAATAAAACACGACCATGAAGTTGACGAGAATGAAGAAGAGGAAGTGGAACTAACGTAAGAGCATGTCATATGACTATGTATACATATGTATATAGTCATATGGGTAAAAGACGACTAGCTGCTCTCTGGAGGTAAAAACACAGGCAAATATTATTTATGAAAGTATCAAGTGAAAGGGGAGAGAATGGGAGTGAAGTGGACGGGGAGTTTCGGAGACCTCCCTAAAAGCTCGTCCTCTCCTTTCCGCCTCCTCACCCTTAACTTGTCCTCTTCTTCACTCATCGTGGAGTCATTAATCATAGTATGCTCGTCACAATCTTCACGCGACAGTCAAACGAGACCCTGCACAGGGAAAACTGTTCCTCACACTTTCACTCGGGAATTGAAACAGCAGTACAGCATAATATATATATATATATATATACTATATATATCGAAGGTAGGTTCCGAGGTTGGTATACTGCGAACAAGCCTCAGAGGATTTATTTTTCATGCGGGTATAAGTATGAAATTGTCGGAAGCTCAAGAGACGAGGGCTTCCTCTCCTGGGGATGAAAATAATATCAAAACAAGCGTCTATAAGAGGAGGCCGCGGGCGGTCCATGATCCTCGGGAGATAAACCGTGAAAAGAATAACACTCTAATCGATAGTTGTGGCCAGAGAAGGAAAAAGCGCTTGCTGCCAGGTGTATGTACGCTTTCTCTTTTAACCCCATTATTTAATTTTACTTTATTACCGATTGATTACCCCTTTAATCGGTCCTAGAAAGTCTATCCTGAGCAAACATCCCAGCGATTATACCCCGATGTCACATTTGGCATGAAACAACCACCGAAATCCAGACTACATCAAAGGACCAAACGATTACTTCTGCATGATTTCACAATTTTTCGATCAGTAAAATAAGTCGAGGTAAGTTAATAAGGAAATGGGAGGATAAACAAGCAACTTTTAGGTCCTCGAACTTGTGCTACTCGAGTTCGAGATTGGATTCGCGGGGTTTCGGGCGTGGCCGTTCGCATTCGATTATGCTGCTTGAACTAAACACCACTACTACTGTGTCGGGATCAAAGCTAAACGGGTCAGGGTGTGCGTAGCACCAAGAGGCATTACCGCGATCCTCCCGGAAAACCTTGGTGAGCATTGTTGTATATGTATAACTAGAGAGAGAGAGAGAGAAAAAGAGAGAGAGAGAAGTGCGCAGTATGGTATGACGTGGTTTAGAATATGGTGTCTGATAACAGCTAGGTATATTCTGGCCGGTGTCCGGCGTGGGGAGGGTGGGAGGGGGAAGGGGACTCGAGAGCATGAAGAGGGTCCAGAGAGAAAGAGAGGTGAAGATAGTGAGAGAAGAGGGTCATGAGAGGGTCGTGAGAGGGTCGAGACGGTCGGCGATGTCACCGGAGTGCACTCAGTGTAGGCTCACCGCAACGAATCACCACACCCCGTTCAATTGATTCCCATGAGAAGGAAAGGGGTGGAGGTTGCGGGGGAGGCAGGGAAGGATTGGCGTCTCTAATTTACCTCCGGACCTCGATAGATCACTCGCAATACGAACACGCGAACCCTCTCATCCCCGCCAGCCAGCCATTGGCCGTGGCTGTGAGGCGAGGCGAGACGAGGCCAGACCCCTGTGGAATCGGGGTGAGGTGTGACAATCTACTAATTCGGAAGGCCAAAAAAAGTCCCAAGTTATTTATCGCGCCATTGCGACACCCGGGAAAGGGTCAACAACGGGCGACTGATTCCTTGCACGTAATTAAACGTTCTTACTCCGATTTTCACGTGGTTCGCTCATCCTCTATGGACAGGATCGACGTTGGTTAGAGGGAGGAAAGTTAACAGAGCTGCGAGTTTTCTTCACGGCCTTCACGTGGCCTTTAGCTAACATCAAGATATTGGAAATTGGACGATATGGGGCTAGCATGTATAATTTATTAATAGAATCTAGCAAACCAAGAATGTGATATGAGTTTATAGAAGTGATTAGAAGCTATTGCTCAGCAGGCTAATTTTGAACTTTCTTTAAAGGGATCGCGAACTCGACCTTTCAAATGCCCGTCAGCCCGTTAGATTTATTGAGACTCTATCTAGAGTGTAGCTGGTGATCTGGGTAGGCACTCGGGGTGCAGTCGTTCGAGCACCTTTTAATCCAACGTCAACAGACTCGTCGTTTTCACCACGAATGGCATTGCTGGTAGTCGTTTATAACACTTCACAGCTCACTCTCTATTCCGCCTTTATCGAGTCTCGAGAAAACCGTTCGTCAGAGAAGATGGTAACCCCGTGCTGAGAGTATTAGGTAAATGTGTGATGCCATATTTCTGTGAGACTTCAATGTTCTTCCATTTGACAATGAGGAAAGTAAGATTAACGATTAAACCTATAGATTTAGAATTTTTTAAATCACAAATCACTGCAACGATTGAAACTAGTCGATAACCGTCAACGTCAAAATGTTATACGTTATATCCAACTTACATCATTGACGGCCCGTTGTTAATCTCGGAAAATGATTAGAGTAGCCGACGCAGAAGGCGGCTCGGCTTGTCTGAGGTGTTAAGATTAACGCGAGAGAATGGAAGGCCGCGTTGAACGGTGAATATTCTACTGGAAATCCGTCAATCCCGTCGGCTTAGATGTGGAAGGTATTCCAGCGATCTTGTTGACAAGTTCAATCATAACAAGTTCATGTTGCGATAATCGTTGGCAATCTCCCTCCAGAATTTGGCAGGAAACCGCGCGATGCCAAAGTGGGCTGAACGGAGAGTAACGGATGCAAATACGTCGTTCGCTCAAGAAATCGACTTCACTGCGGGGCGAAAAATGTTTACAAAGACGAAAATTCATTTCACTCTGTTCCAGCCTGAGCGAAGTATAGCTATAGACGAGTGAGTAAGTCAGGCCAAGGATTTTCGGTTCCACAGTCTCGAGTAAGTTTAATCGGATATCGCCAAGTTTAATTAGGTTAGCTGGAGCTTAACCCGTTTGTTTTGTTCCTGAAATAAAGACGCCCTTCGAGTCTAAGCTCCTTCCCGAGGAAGACGTTACAGAGGCGAAGCGAAACCCTCTTTCCTGAAACGGTTATAAACAAGGACCTTTCCACGCTCAGATCTGTCTTTTACAAAAGTACCAGACTTCAAATCGAAGCTCAAGAATCAAGCAATCACAGCTTCAACTTTATACTAAAAAGAAAGACATCAACTTCGCTCAATCCGCAACCATACATTGTAGCTCGAGACTTCAGCTCCGGACGTCAATGAGGACATCAATGGTGAAGCTATCAGCATTAATGGATGGCATTTAAAGACCAAGATCTCAACGCCAAGCTGAATCCTGAGAAGAACCCCTATCCTGCCAGCTTTCCAAGAATGTAAAATCTATCGAGACATATTTCCACTGGTAGTATTATTAGTAGTAGAGTCAGGTTAGGAATTAATATTCACCTAATACACCATAGAGCTGAGGTATTAATTCGCGGCTTCCCTCCCTGTCTCCGAACAGGGTTATCAGCCAGGGACAAACGGAGACTTAGCCGCTAATTAACGAGAAATACGTGTATACACCCTGATTCCGTTTCTACATGAAACCTCGCCGGGTAGACAAAGCCCGCGCCGGGTCGACGAGAGGTAATTTTATATCATCAGCCAGCCATCGCTCGTTTACGTTGTAGGTACAGCCAGCCAGGACTTTATCATCACCTTTCAATTTCCACAAGGATAATATGGGGCCGCGATAATCCAACCAACCTAGCATTACCCTTTGCTCTTTAGATTCGCCGCTCAAGTAGCCGATTCAGAGCCCACAACGTACGCGTATCAGCTGGGTCAATCCTCGCCCGCTTCGAAACCCCAGGAAAATGGGTGATGGACGGTACCGAGGAACAAATACTGCCACTGGCGCTATTCAAGTTTCGCTGTTATTAGTGGTAAAACGTTCTTGATACGGCCGCGATACTGTTTGACCAAAGTCTTCATATGTTCAGGATGCAGAGTAGCTAGGATGCTGTATACATACACTGGCTTGTCTATATTTGTTTGCCATGTACGAATAGACAAGGATTGCATGCAGCTGGTTTATAGAATATTTGGCGGTTGCGTATGGAAATAATAATAAAAATGAAGACAACAAGCAAATTTGTAAAATTAAATTGTAATTTCGAATGATTGAAAAATCACATAATCTAGTTCGCAAAGAGGCTAACGTGGGAATACAGATATAAACTTGAAGGTTGCTGTTGCTGCTGCACATGTCTTATCCGTCAGTAGAATCGTTTGAATTTAATCAGTAAAGTTTGCCAATTTCTGCCGTCGGCACGTATCTACCTACAGCATTTCGATCTATTTCATCGCATTGATCTGGTTCGCCTGCACAGCCGAAATTCGTCGACAGGAAACGCGTTGCCAGTAGCCTGACCAAACAAAGAGTGTGGAGAACAAGAAGCTTCCGGTTCCACGGGGCAGCAGGCAGAGCCTTCGTAAATTGGGGAGACTCGCAGAACCAACAAAGAGACTGAACACGATTCCGGTCGGTCCGACCGAGCAAATCCCACTCGCTTTCGGTAAAAGCGTAATAAAATTAAATAAAAGCCAGGAGCCTGACGGTTGAAGTCGAGCGCAAGTTGAACGGAAGCTTAAGTTCCTCTCGCCCCCTTCGCTCACGTTCTTTCTCTTTCTCTCTCTCTCTCTCTCTCTCTCAAGCTTTCAGTCTTC
Source organism: Diprion similis (assembly GCF_021155765.1). Taxonomy (NCBI): domain Eukaryota; kingdom Metazoa; phylum Arthropoda; class Insecta; order Hymenoptera; family Diprionidae; genus Diprion; species Diprion similis. Next base: position 2,141,303 of record NC_060115.1, read on the forward strand.
TTTGCACACACCCTCAACAACCACGAAGACGGATAAATACCTAGGTCAACCAATTCAGGTTCACTCGTATCTCAAGAGAAACAGACGAAGACATAGAAAGCCTGAGAGGTTGAACGATGCATTTCCTCGCGGCGAGAAAAGCTTCCGTAGAGAAAAGTTTCAACGAACGCGCGAGTGAATAAATAAGTCACCACAGCGGCGGCACTAAAACTAATATATAAATACTAAGAGTATACATATATAACACACATCTATAAGAGCAGAGTCGAAAAAGATATGAAAAAGTCCAACAAAAGAGACAAAAATAAAAAGGAAGGAAGGAAAAGAAAAACCGCAAAGAATTGGAACCGTGTTCGAATCTGAACTTCATCTGGCTGCCTGCAATACCCATCCATCGAGGTACATGGGCACCGACTTATTCAAAGCTATTCCGCCGAGGTGAGCTTCTCGCAAAGCTAAGATTACAAGACAACAGGTGTGCGACGACCTGCGTAAATCGCTGAATGTAGGTACACTGGTATCTAGTACAAAGGTAGGCTGCACACGTGTGTACGCCTTGGGTATAACGTATTAGTGCACAGGGGTGGTGACACGTTTCAAGAAACTCATTCGTTGGAGAGGATCGCCGTATTTAATCTGACGGATTAGTGGAAAGCGCGCGTTGTTGTAATCAGAATCTAAGGGCGCGGGTCGCGCGAAAACAATGGCTTAAGAGCAAGTCGTTCGTCCCCCTAAAGAGAGAATAACGAGGGGTGAAAAAAATTAACCACGGTACGTTTTGAGCAATGTACTTCTTTTTTCCGCTTGTCTTGTATAGGTGCCTTTTTCTCTCTCTCTCTTTCTCTCTCTGCGTCAAGCGTATTTATTCACGTTCGAGAGTAATTGGCTTTTGAAAATCATTCGATCATTAATTTTAACGAGATTCTTTCTACAAACCAAATCTTGAATTGAAACAGCGTGAAATAAATTCCAATGGTCTCTGAGTATGAAAGAAAGAAACCACCGAGTAACAGAGCATTCAATATTTATCCATCAAAGACACCAAAGTTGTTTGATACTTCAAGAGTATCGTGAATTTTACGGCAACGCGCGACCGAGAGAGAGAGAGAGAGAGAGAGAGACAGCGGTGAAAAATTTATTTAATCGAACCAAGCTCGATGTATAAGCTTACCTATATAGGTACAAGGTATACACACATATAAATTGCGTAATAACATTTTGCCCGAAATACCATCTCTCGCAACAACCCCTCGCAGGCAATATACCCCTTCGAAATTTTGATGAAGGTGAATATTAACGTCATGAGTTCTTAGCCATCCTAGACCCGTAGCAAAGTAGATACGACGTCTGACACGTAAGGGTGAGAATCACTGTAGGTGTATACATACAATATGCACAAGACACCCCCTCACCCTAAGCCTTAAATCATAACCTACTTAGGCCACAACAGCACCCCTTGGCCTCTGTAAAGCGCGATGCAGCGATATGTAAAACCTTACCGAGAAAGCTTTGAGGAATACGAGACACTGTATTATTCCCTCCATAGTGTCGCCGGTCAGGCAGAAGGTCCCTGTCAAATGGCGTCCCTTTCGGCCGAAGGCCGAGCAGAGGCTGGCCTGAACAAACGCGTTCGGGGGTCGGGATGCTGCGGCCAGAGCGTTGGGCAGTGGACCGGCACTCATCAAGCGTTCAAGGGAGTCCATCGCTTCGCTTCACGGATTACAAGAGAAGGTCCGTCCGCCCCTTGGCCGAGGGGTCCACCAGGTCTCGCTGCGCCGGGGACGAGTCCTCGAAGAGTGGTAGCGGAGTTCGCGACCCGGGTCACGTCGACGACGGGGACCCACCTGAGCCCCGACCCCGAGTCCGAGTCCCACGTGACACGGCCGGATGTCGCGTCATAAATTCTTTCCGCCGAGGGTTGAAGGAGTGAGAGGACGACGTGGATGAGGAGGAGTCGGATGATCCAGGCAGAGCTTCGTCGAGACACTGTAAAGGGTGGGTGGTGGTGTATTTTCCGGACTATTCCTCCTCGATTACGGCGACGGTGATCCGTGTTTATCCGTCAACTGGTGCACAAGCGTCTCTGCGCGGAGTTTACGGCACGGCGGCGCCAGAAATCGAGTCATGGTAGCATCCGTTGAGTATGAGTCTTTGGGCTTGAACCAGAGCCAGCAGCGACGTGAGTTCACTTCCTCCCTTCCCTTCCCCTGGTGTGCTCCTCTCTTCCGGGACGTCGAGAGCAGCCCCGCAGGCGGGAGAAGAGCCAGTCTATTCGCAACAGAAGTTCGGTGAGTTCTGGAGTTTCTGGGAAATTGTGTAGACCCCGGGCGATCGAGGCGTCGACGACGATGCCGAGGAGGACGTGGAGGTGTTGGAGGTTTGGCTCTGGGGCTCCGGCACTGGCGGTGTCGCGTACCGTATTATCAGATCGCACATTCCGTAGCAAAAGAAACAAATACCCAGTATCATGAGCGTATCCATGTCTCGAGGACGGTGCGACGTCGAAATGGAGAAGAGAAATTATCGCAGAGAGTAATAAGGAGAGTAAACTTGTCTAAGGTCCTCCAGGATTTGTACACGAATTGGAATTGTGTAGATGGATAAAAAAAAAATGAAGCGTATCCTTAATTTTCGAAGTCTCGACTAGAATCCAGTGTTGCAGATTAAACCGCGTCGCCGTCACCAAAAATCGACACTGCACTGAGTCATATTATTTATACTTGATGCTGAGAAACGATTGAAGGTATATTTCGTCTTCTATTCGTCCGGCGAAACAATATTTCCAAAGATGATGTTGATGATGATGATGAGGGCGCTAAGTTGCTGATTAACACAAAACAAAAGTAGTGCAGACTACGTGTCACACTGAACTCTCTACGCGTACCATAAAGTACACGAAAATCGTATCTAAAAGCCGATACACTGAACAAATTGTATTAGACAGAAGCAGTAGGCTGCTTCTCACTTACATTCACTCAACATTTCAACAAGCACAACAACGCGTTACATCATCGCGACATGAGACACCCTCAATAGCGAACGTGAAAAGCAACCATACGAGGAGGAGGAGGATGAGAAATAGAAGGAGACGAAATGGTAGTCTAGGGTTGATGAAAGGAAGAAAAACAAACAATACCCCGTGCTACTCTTCAACGACGATGATAAAATCTCGCGTGAACCACCAGCAAGTAAGTGTAGAGCATGCGTTAGATACACAGCTGGCGGATAATTTTCGCAACTGGGTTAAAATATCATCGACTAATGAATATTCATCTGTACAACGGTATCTATCCTGAGTACCGGGGAACCGGGGAACCGTTGTGTTGTGTCAGATGTGATATTGAGAATCGCGAAACTGTCTCGTCCCTTGTTCGGTACGACGCTCAGCGTATGACTACACCTCGGCGCTCGACGGCTGCAGGGTGCGCGATTTGGGGCGGGAGGATTCAGGCAAGCTGGGCGACGGCGCGGCCCGCGGCGCCGCCACCCCCGCCCTCCCCTTTTCCTCTCACCATCACCCTCACCCTCACCCTCACCCCCAACGCCGCCCCGCAAACCTCGTCCTTCTGCTCCTCGATACCACTGGAATAGTCCGATATGCCACCAAGGAATGTACCGAGCCGATATTTTCCCGAATTTTTGGTAGCAGGATCGTCGATACGAGGGTGAAAAATACCAGGAGGATCGATTTCTTCGTTCCTGTTGTAGAGACTCGACCTTAGAAACTTTTGGAAAGCTCCTGTTACTAATGTGAACGGTACTGTCGTTTGACGATAGAATTGACTTGGAGCTTGTGGCAAAACTGTAGTATTATGCTCGCACGCGTATATTACATAATACGTCGCAATTCCTGCGATAATTTCAGGTTGAATTCATCAATTCTCGTTAAAAGTTCGTCGTCGGTTCGTTCTCTCGGAATCGTCGGAGATGGAAAGAAGAGGATTCCGCAGAGTGTTGGAAGAACGAATGCGAGAGAATGGAATTAAAAAGGTTTAAAAAAATAGACTAAAGCTCTACTTCTACGAGGATGAAAAGAAACACATGACAACCTCTTCGCGAGTTTCGAACGTAAAAGTTTGATTAGACTTTGTCGGTATAAAAACTTCGAACTTCAGTATGAACTTCGCTGCAGTTACGGGTAAGAACCTCATACAATTTTTACTCACCGATGCTCTGTCTACGGCTTTCGTTTAGTTTTCTTCTTCATTTCCCACAATTACTAGACCGATCGTGCGATAATAATTCATACTGTTGATTTGATTTTCAAGTTAAGAATAAAGAATTCTTACCATTCTTTCAGTCCGATGATGTAAATGAGGGTTGTATTGGGAAAAAGATATTTACCGGGAACGCAATTATTCTTTACTGATTTAGCTCATATGAATTTTTTTTTTTTTCTTCTTTTTTTTTTCTTTTTATGTCAAATGTGGAGAATAAATTGTGAGATACTCGAAACGTAGCATGTGATTTCATACTCGAAATACCTAGTATAAAAGCGAACTCTAGCGAAGTAGCGGGATATGGATTACAAAAAGTAAATTAAAAATAAAATCCTTCTAGATCGGTACCTGCGCCGATAAAAACACGATAATTGAAGAGTGCTTTGTGATGAATTTAATAATAGAAATGATTTCATCAGGACCGGCGTCAACGGACGGGAACGAGCAGCAGAGCGCTCTTCATACATTGGTTATAATTTAGCGAACAATACAAATTAGAAGTCAACGAGGCGACTAGCAGTGTGCCGAAGTCATTGTTCGCATCTAATGACGTCAAGACCAGCCGGGTAGAAGTTGTTGAAAATTTTGTGGAGCGTAAATCGAGTATTCGAGAAAATTTTACAGGTACCATCAACTAGATCAATACTGAGATGATGGTGGGGGAGGGGGGAAAAAAGAAGGGAAAACTGGAAACACAGGGGTCAAACGATAAAGGAGAACGAGAGAATAACATCAATGACATCATAATAAAAGTTGTCCGACAAAGTGAAAGAAGTCGGCATATAATGTATAAAACATGTATGTTCGAAAAGTTGGTAAAAATGTATTAATATAAAATATCGGCTGGCGAAATTCATGGGTAGCGAACACCATCCCGTTCGTAGAATATAATCATCCCAAGATTCGTACAAAACTACCCTCTGAATTCTCTCTCTCTCTCTCTCTCTCTCTCTCTCTCTCTTTCTCTCTTCCCCCACCTCTCGAAATACGCCTTCACGGCAAACCTCTCTATAGATATTCATACATCCTTCTTCATAATCTTATACATAGATATCCAACGATTCCGTGGCGAGGAGTGACGCAAATAACGAAATCGCACGAGGTAGTGTAGCTGGATAGGTATACTAACTCCTGCCGACTTCCTCCCATGTGCCTATATGTATGTGCAGTATTAATACATAGATGCACATACGTACGAGAATCCCGTAGTAACCACGGAAACGATTTCTGGATGCGCATCAGGAAAGAGGGATCATTCAGGCATAATTGGCCGTATAGCGGAGAAAATAGAGGATCGAAATAGTTGGATATAATTTTCAATATTTCCAGTAACAGTATATATACCTAGGCTAATAAAGCTGGAAAACTGATGGCATAATTTTCGTTGCGTGAGAAGTGAAATTGACGAGAAACAAGAGAGAGAAAATAATACAGTACCTACCATTCGAAGGTGGTGGAGATTTTTATAAAATCGGATAAAACCATCGAACATTGACGAGGCCGAAAGTACGAATCAATATTCGAAGGGTAAGTAATTTAATTTTGAACGAACGCACACTCGAACCGAGAGATCAATTCTAATTCATAAAACAAGATCAGGGAGTCTCTTCCCAATCAGTTTTACCCTAAGATATCGCGGGCACGGTCGTATAACTTTGGGATGGATGTATGTACCTGATTCTGCAATGGCGGTAGACGGTATGATGGTAACGTTCACCGAGGGCCACCGAACCGCAGAACCACCAGCAGTAGCAGCAGCAGAAGCAGAAGCAGCAACGCCTAGCAGCAGCTAGGCGGTCTCGAATATTTAGTGCTATAGCTCTTTCCAACTATTGATATATTCTGACGTTTACGACTTCGGCACAAGTTAGTTGTAATCTACGGGCATACTTGGATTGTAAATTCAACCGTGACTAAATCTACGCCTGCCTGCCGTCTTCTCCTTATTCCCGAAAACTGGGTAAGTAGGTATACCTCCGTGTCTTTAGCCTTTATACACGAATTCAAAAGTGTAACAAGGTGTGTGTGTGTGTGTGTGTGTGTGTATGCAACAGTATTGTTATCAAGCCGAGAGATTCTTTCTCGCGTTATTCTTTCTTTCCACATTTTTCGTTTTCACCTGGTATGGATCAGCGTCCTGCGCGACGATAAAGGAGAAGAAAAACGAAGAGAGCCAGATTTTGGTTTCAGGGCAGCTGCAGTAGCCTGAATTGCATAGAAAATTGGACGGTTTCGTAACGCACGGACCTTATCGTCGAGACCCGTAAACACCACCGCGTGACAAGGATAAGAGAAATTCCTACGAGCATGATGAAGGATGCTGCGAGCGCTTTGCTTCAACCTTCATATGTATGCAGCGAAGGGGAGGGGGGGTAGCGTATATTGCAGTTCAATATCTAGGGTCAAATTTGTGGAATTCCAATTTGGTAATTTAAGTTTATAGTTGTAGCGTGGCTGGATGACGGAATGGCTAGCGTGTGGCAAGTGGATGAGAATATAGTTGACTATATATGTATACAATATGTATGTACGTATATATGTATAGTGTGAATACCTGGTGAGCCAGACTCTCGTTCTCTAACACGACGATATGTTTACTCCCACAACTTTTTACGAGCACATATAACTTGCGTGTCTACATATTATTATAACTATATAGACAGTAGTGCGTGTATATGTATATATGGATGTTCCGGATGAAATTTTGTGTATACATAATGTATGTACACAACAATATGCACACGCATCACGTGGAATTGGGCGTTAATAAAGAGACAGAAAATGGCAAAAAAAAATCATAAGAAGAAGAAACGAAATATCCAAAATTGAGAGAGAAGATGAGAAAAATATAAAGAATGCGATAAAAATTATTTTTCAACCGATGCGAAACCTCTCTCGGAATCCTTGCTCTTTACAGGCGTAGAAAATTTATATTCTTCAACGTCACGTCTAGTTTATTGCAGGTATTTATCGTGCCGCGATGGGCTGCACAAATTTTGAGTAAGGATGATTAATTATTACCGAAAACAAACGCTTTGATTCAATTTGAACGAATTAAAATCTGCAATAGAAAAATTCGTTCATTTGTCACCCAGGTGTTGTAGATAAAATCGACAAAATTACATACACACACATACCTATATATATATATATATATATATATATACACATAATTTCAAAGCATTTCGGAGTATAATATTTAGTTAAACGTATAACTGCATGGAGCATGTATTCGACAGTTTCAATTTGTCAAAGAGAGCCGATACAGGCAACGCGTATCACTAACAGTCGTCAGAGAAAATCTGGGCTCCACTGGTCGACTTTGTCGTCTATAAATGCATATGTACCCACGTACATTTGTACCGATATAAGTATATCAACGATTTCGCAGATTTGACAGTGCTCAGCTTTTTCCACTGGTCAATAAACGCAGATCGTTAATAGTTCCAGACTGTTTCGGATATACAACGTCAGCCGGCGTGGTTTGCGGTCCCTTCTGTAGAACAGGATTAGGATATAACGTCCAAAGTTTCATTTCCGTCTGACGTGGCACTCGGCAGATGTGTCAAGCTCCAACAGAGCCGTACGTACATCTTACTAACCGAATTTCGGTTCAACAGTCTGGCCCACCAAGTAATAATGTTTATTTAGTTTCAATTCGTTGAGCTAATTATGCAGTCTGATTGATATAACAGTGAATTGATTAATTGTGAAAAAAGAATTGAGCTCGATCGTTATTTTACATCATAATTAACAAAAAAAAAGGTCCCTTTCTCTTTGTAATAAAATAAAATAAAGTAATAATTAGTTTATTACTTATCACATAATCTTCGATAAGTTACAAGCCGTGGTGGATTGAATTAAATATGCGCAGGAAAACGGTATAAGAGAGAGAGTTCAGAAATTCTCCCACGATTCATCCCCATAAAGCCTTTCACCGGTAGATCTTATAAAGTTAATATAATTCAATGATTTATCAGTTATTTCAATGCAAGCTTTGGGAGCTTTCTCCGTTAAATCTTGACTTCCAACCACCACCGCGGTGAAACCGAAGATTACCGCAAATGGAAACGCCGCGCAGCATCTTATACCGTTCGGAGTTGGTGGAAGTGAACTTCCCAAAGAGACGTTTAAGAGCCGGAATCGCTGAATCTCTACTTGCATTATCCGCGAGTATTTTATACGCTAACACAACGATACCAACCAACCAACGGTTTCTCTCTTTGCGTTGTATCACGGGATTTACTATATACATATATATATATATATATGTATAGAAATATATAAAAACTCTCACACCCGTACCTTATCTCCGCAGTTTATATTCTTTCCTCCTCTGTATGATATATTATAATAACTTTTGCAACTAACTTTCTGTTATATATACGTTATTTATAAGTCTGACGTCACTGCGCGTGATGACGATGCAAACTGCATCCCTTATATTACATCTCCAGCGGAATTATGTATTTCCGCACGGAGGACTGCGGACATCGTCGCATCGTTCTCATCCCCTCGCTCGTTCCGTGAGACGTTGCAACTCGCCGTTGAAATATGGTAATTTCAAATTGAAATAATAACATAAAAATGCAACGATAAAGAAAATGGTGGGAGGGACGACGACGAATTGGAAAATAAAAAGTACAACGAATGAAAATTTTAATATTCCTATCCATCCTGCAGATCCGTTCCTCTTATCGCGGATAATTTTTATCAAATTTCAATTTCCGTTACGCGGTAAATTCGCGTTTACAGTCAGATAGGTATAAATATTCATCCTCTAACACCCGTTATTATATTATCGTTTGAATATATTATCTATATATAATTGAGAAAATATTTCTATACAGTAGATGATGGATAAAAGTAGATACGTGTAAGAACGCGAGGATCAAGTCGACCATTCTTTACCATCGTTCACGTGCTATCTTCTATTATTTCCGTTCTACTTCTTCCTTCTTTTTCAATCTGTTTAACGGGTAATTAATTCGAATCACGGTCTTACGACCGACGGTCCAAATTACTTCCGACAAATATCACGTTGGGTCGCGTTGCGACGAGCGTGTCCCTAACTGCAGCCAACAACCAGCAGTTTACCCTGATCAACTATCTCCGCTTCCGGTGTTCCTACGGCTGATTAACCACCTCGTTCTGTCGGTGTATAGTTGGATGATTTCGTAGTTAACGAACGTCAATATTTACCCAAAAGAAAATGGATGGAAGGATTATTTTTTTCACATTTTTACATTTACAAAGACGGGAAACACGAGTCTCATCTGACTCGCCGCATCGCTGTATAATTATAATAAACATATTCTCGTAATTAAAAAATATACTTACAACGGTGTGAAAAGATTTCTTAGGTCAGCGATGACGAGAGGATCGCGTCATTAAGAAACAAAAGTGAAAAAAATCTCGGGAAGAATTCTGGAGTAGAGACATGTAGGTACATACCTGTAACAGAATTAAAAGAAAAAAACATTATTTATGAAGCGAACATGGAATACCTACGAGTACGAGGAAGAAACGAGAAAAAGAAAAAAATCGAGACACGAATGTTCGGGGAATGCCTGAATTCGACGACGAACGCCGTTTTATCGATAGAAGTTGAGGAAACTCATAAAGCACTGCACAAAAGGTCGAATCCTTTTAATCCTCGTTTGATAGCCTCGCGCGCTGCAACTTTTAGAGGCTACACGTTTGCTTCGCTCGCCAACTTTAATCTCTTCTCTCCTCCTGTTTCCACCCTCATCGCCCCCCCCCCCATCCCCTCCTCACCCCCCCTTTCCTACGGCTTAACTCCATTTCTTCTACGCGATACGCGTTCGAATTTCACCAAATTTATTTGTGTATTTTTTTCTTTATAATAAAATAATTATTTTGTTTATTTTTATTTTTTCTCCTTTCTTCGAAGTGAAGAATTTTTTTTTTTCGAAAAAAAGAACCACGTATATGCGAAAAAAAAACGAGCACCGATTGGGGGAATAAAAAAAAGGGCAAGATTATGCACACAAAAACGCTCTTGCTGCACAGTTTGTAACACCCTGATGAAATTGGCGCCAAGTGATGGTAGAGACTAAAGCACGGTTGAATATATATATATATATATACCTACATGTAACATTATACCGATGTGTAATAAAGGGTGATGTGCGCAGAGTCGAGGGCCGAGCTGCTTGTTCAAAGCTGGCCGGGAGAGAGAGAGAGAGAGAGAGAGAGAGAGAGAGAGAGAGAGATCAGAATGTACAAAGTTTTTGGTGTTCCCTGGAATTTTTTGATTCCTTTTGTCTGTTTTATTTTTTATGTATTTCTCTTTTTCTTCTATAAAATTAAAATGCAAAGTTTTTTATACCTGTGTAGGTACAGCGGTAAAATATGTAAACTAAAATGAATAAAAATGAAACTTTTCTCACCAAAACTTGTTACATATAGGTAGAAAGAAAAAAGCTGGTCTTACACTCTTCGACTCACCAGTCAGGACGACAATAAGAAACAAGGCTAAAACGACGAAGAAACGAAACGATAGAGGAGAAGAAAAAAAAAGTATGAATGAAGAAAGAATATACGAAGAGTTTAAGGGTGCGTGATGGGGAGGTTCTTCGGAACAACGGTATTAATATAATCCAACGCTTACGATTAGCCAAATCGTTTGATGGAGCAACGACGTTGGCCTGCGTTATGGAGTCGTTTAAGTTTCTTTTCTCCATCTCCGTTTCTTTGCGAATCATCGTCTTACCCCTCCGCAACTGCAATCTTCCCAACGAAAAACCGAGCTTGGTCTGAAGTACCCACTTGGTTAGCTCGAGCGATTCGGTATAAGGGTAGTAATGATAGGCCGACGCGAATACCGTGTTAAGAACGAAAAATTAAATGAAAAAAAAAAAAAATGGTGTGAATCAGAAACGCAAAGAATATACTTCAAAAGTGAATAGATAATTGAACGAAATACGAGAGAGAGAGAGAGAGAGAGAGAGAAAGAGGATAAATTTAAATGGAAAGACTCTGCCGACAGAAAACAAAAAGCCCCACCTCGCCATAAAAGAAAAGTTAAATTGAAATATCATGTCTGTCATCCAAAGACTCACCGAAAGTACTTTCGCTTCGCGTTCTTTGCGACGACGGAAATAAAATAAAACTTAAGAAAACGAAGAATGATGTAAATAAAAAGGAGAAAATCTAATTGTAAAAAAATAGAATGAGAAATGCGATATAAGCGGTAAATTTAGCAAAAACTTTTTTACACCCCGTATTCTCGTCTATTTGTAGGGTGAAAATCTTTATATCTGCCGCAACCATATGGAACTGAATACTTTCTATATATGATAATTGCGCTCAAGCGCAACGGTGAAAAATCGTTGAAAAAGTAAAAAATAGGCGTACCTACCCGTATTACACCACTGAAAGCGATCCATTAAATTCCGATTCATCAGAGCGCGATTAACATTCCACCGCGAGAGACGAGAGGGAGGGAAAGAGAACGAGAGACAACGTTCATGAATTCTACTATGTGGTTGGTTGCGTATGAAATCGCGTGCATCGCCACCGCCCATTATTATTTTGTACCCCAGTTTAAACAAGGCTATTTATCTTTTCATTCTTCGTCCCCTGTTCCACCACCACGCCCCCTCCTCTTCATCTATCTCCCGCAGCACGAACCCGACCAACGCACGTGCTGGTGAAAAGTGCCAAAATGAATTACTCCACGTGTATTTTCCTTTTTCGTATGCATATTCATATCTCTGTGCATACATATTTTTTACAGTTTATTTAAAACAACGAAGCACACTCGTGATCTCGGTTCGAGATTCCACAAATGTTCGAACTAAGGTGGAAACTAGTCGTAACCTACCGTGAAATACTTTCTCACATTCCATAGCACGTGATTCATCTCGTCGGTGTAAAATGAAAAACCGTTTTCACATGTCGTTTCATATTTGGCCGCATTACCTTCTCGATGCAGTTGAAAAAGCACATTATTTTCACACTTACAAATGATTCTTACCTCCGGCGTTTTTTACGGTTATGTAAATAAATATTATCTTATACAAGTGTAGATTCCCGCGAGCAAAGAACAAGGCTCGCGTCGTCTAGCGAAACTATAATTATAACGTCACTTCACTTCCCAGGGTCCAAGTACCTAGATGTACGCATACGTATCGCATATACACATATGTAATACATACACCCCCATGCATACGAATACACGTAGTAGGAGGAATGAATAAGCAGGGATGTAACGCGGCCCGCGAACTGACAAAGTATAAGGAAGCCTGGTAGAGATGGAAAATAGTGGGTGGAACGTTGATGCATAAATTTCAAACGAATGGAACTGTCTTGGATTGTTCCGAATTTCGAATAATGCTTTCCAGACGCCGCTCTGCTTTGCTCTCCTTCCAGCCACCAGACTTCTTATACGTACGTACTTTTAATTTTATATGCACATTATATGCATTGGTAACTATTTAGACAACCTTCTTTACCAACTCGATGTAAATAGTTAAATTCTCAGCTGAGAACAGACTTTTCGTACATTTACCTAATCGGAATGCTGCATGAATATACTTGAAACCACTTGCGCTACAATTCATGTTTGTGAGAAAAAGTTCTGTGAAGAAGGTTTAGTCGGAGGTTGGTATAACCAGGATCGAAGTACCGCGTATCACGCAAACTGTGTTATTCAGAATATTTATTCTGAAAGGCCAGGACCACCGAGGCCACAGTAGGTACAGCAGCAGGGTTCGGTCTGGTCGTCATAATAAGACCGCCATTTAAGCAACCTCGCATCCAGAGGGATCGTACTGGTAATACCAATGCTTAGGAGTGTTGCATTGCACGTAAACCGCACACACAAGCCTGTATGTACGTAAATAGAGAATATTACCATAGGAAGTAGACGTGCCCGTCTGCACGCTTTTAGAGTCCATAGGGTTCTTCCCGTTGTTGTCCCTATACGAATACACCTAAATGCAAACACCGTTCCACCGTACCCTGCAGTACCTCTCTAAATAGGTTACAGGCATCGAGGGATTTTCCGCGTACGAAGGAATATGGAAAAAGAGCGTACAAGGGTGGGTGGAAGGAGGCAAAGATGGGCTCCGATTGGTCGTTGGTAGCACCCGGTAAGCGTGAAAGCCAACCGTTAAACCCTTTCTCGGTCAAAGTGAGAAGAGTAAAATGATTTGGAAGAGGGAGTTGTTAGTGGGATGGTGGGGGTGGGGGAGGCGTTACGGACGTAATGGTCGGTCGTTAAATCGCGTTTTAAAATCAGCAAGTCTATTTGCGCGGTTAACGACATTCGTCTCTCTGATTCCTACGGCAACCACCTCCCCTGTAGCCCGCCGCTTTCCTCGTTCGTTTACACAGCTTCTGAAGTGAAATCATTTTGTATTCAAACTTCGATCGCTCATTATACTCGTCAACTAGTCAAACGAGAGCGAGTCAATACGCGGGAAGCGAAAGAAGGAGAGGGAAAGAGAGAAAAAGAGAAAAAGAAAAAACGACAATGAAACTGTTCCACTTTAAAATTCAGTTCACTATCTGATTGAAGACTTTGTTTTCCTGCATCAAGGACAGCAGCTCCCCTACAAAATATCTCGACAAAATATCACGACACGGTTATAATACTATGTTATATATATATATATAAGAGAGAGATGCAGAGTAGGGTTAATCGACAACTATGAGAAGAAACCAACCCTCAGGCAGCTCTAAGGGTGAATTAATATCTTAGCTGAGGTATTCGAGACCTTGGAATATGACGTTTCCCTGAATTTCCGTATCTATAGCAACATCTGCGCGTATAATACGTGATTCGCTTTATACGTGCTGCAGGATTCGCAATTCCAGAGAAGGTAATGTGTGATTTGACAAAACTGAGCGTGACACCAGATTCATCCGGTTTGCCGAAAACGACCTCGTAGGGTTGGTTTTACTTCCATTTTATACCTCGCTAAGAGTATTTGTACCCATCTACGTTCATACGTGCCTCACCTGCGCCCTCTTAACGTTGTTACCTGCTTCAAAGCACGTCTAAAAGGACTCCAAGGTAAGCTTGGCAAAGTACAATACGCACGCTACTAGCTACTTTCATGTTAATTACAATCATCCCGTGAGAATGTACAAGTCATTCGTAACGCTACCGGTCGAAGTACCTCGTAAAATTAGAGTCACATGCTGAGAAATACGAGCGGGATCGTATATACATATATATATATATATATATATATTAGGATGGCGCAAAAAAACCGACTATTTTTTTTTTTTCTTTGAGTCTCGTGTGAAAAAATGTTAGTTTTTGATGTATTAAGAGCCCACTCCAAAGGACAGCTCAAAAAAAAAAATTTTAAGAGGTCGCTCCAAATTTTTAAAAATGTCAAAAATCGTCAAAAAATTAAATTAAAAAAATTATATTTTCAGTATTTTGTTTGATTTTTAATTCATGTCGTGGTTTATTGTTATCAATTCTTTCTTACTAAATTAAAGAAAAAAAGTTTATGAAATTTTAATATGAATATTAAAAGTTTGCTCAAAAAGATCTAAAGAAATGCACCAAAAAATTGAAAAAAATTATGAGCGACCTTTCAAAATTCAAATTTTGAACTGAAACTTTCGGAAACTTATTTTTTTTTTGTCAATAAAATTATACCGTAAGGAGAAAAAAAAAAAATCGATTTTTGACGATTTCTGACGTTTTAAAAAGTTTGGCACAACCTCTTAAAATTTTTTTTTCAACTGTCCTTTGGAGTGGGCTGTTAAAACATCAAAAACTAACATTTTGTCACACGAGACTCAAAAAAAAAAAAATAGCCGGTTTTTTTGCGCCACCCTAAAACATATATATATGTGTGTGTGTGTGTGTGTGTGTGTGTGAGTGAGTGCGTTCCGGGAAGTTGAACAAGACTGAAATCCTTCTTTTTCACTGGTAAAGATGAGGCTCTCTTCCCTCTTCGCGGTAACAAATCTTGCACAAAATCCGTTCCGCTTTGCGACAGTAGGTACCTACCTACCTATACCGCGAGAAAGGAAATCAAAACGAAACGAAGAAGTTCCGACAGCAAAGTACACAGATCTGGTAAAAGCGGAGTGCAAGAAAGAAGAAAAGTTCAACTTGGATCGACGATTGAACGATTTCATGGAACGTTTTAGCGGGATAGAAAAGCTCAAGGGGAACGAGCGTGAGGTCATGCTGCTTATAGTTGGGTTCGGAGTTTGGATGGTGCCCAGTCGTCTGACCGTAACGGCGATCTCTTTTCTCGTCTCTCCTCTCTTCTCTCTTCTCTGCTCGTTTTCTATGCCTCGTCGTTCCCCTTGTCCCTTGAACAGGAAGCTTTTTCGAGCAATGTCTATACATACCTGCCCCCCTACTCTCTCTCTCTCTCTCTCTCTCTCTCTCTCTCTTTCACTCTCTTTCTCTCTCTTTCTCCCTCGTTCAGCCGTCAGTGACACCAACTTATTTAAAACTCAGAGGACGTGCCTTTAATTGAAAAAGTTCACGCCTTTTATTGGTTCCCTCTCTCTTCCCTCGCTTCGCAACGTCTGCGTTAGTTTCTAATTGGAAATTACGCGACAAACCGGACGAACGCAAATGTTCTCCTCAGTCCGGGTATCATCATCCGCCTTTGCTCGCCTCTCTCTCTCACTCCTGTATTCCTTGACAACCGCGAAACTCATCTACTTTCCATTTCCAACCTATATATAGATAGAGTAGGTATAACAGCTGCGACGGTGATACAGACAGAAATGGGATGGTCAATCTCCATAATCGAATATATCTCGTCTGTCTGAACGCAGCGCGCAAGCCGTAGTGAAGAGAGATAATTGTCCGCAATTCTCTGCTCAGTGAGAATGAAAATTATTTGAAATATCATTTTACAAAGCAGATACAACGCTGTAAGTCAACACCTGTAAAATTGTCGAGCTGCAGTAATGGGTACTGCTGATATGGCATCTGCACCAGTTGCGTACGGATTTGCATTTCTCTAAATTCTCGGTCTCTTAAAATTAATACTAAAATCTGCGAAGTCGAGGATAGATTTGAACTGAATTTCATAACGTGATTTAGCAAATTTAATCTGGATACGGTATCCTAAGACTCGACTCCTTCGCTAAGGACATAGAATAAACTCGGACATCCTCGTCTTGAAAGAAGGTACGAAGAGACAGTATTAAGCGGAAGTATCGATAGGATGAAAGTGGTGGACACTCAAGGGTATAAAACAGTGTTGTCTAAGCCGGGTGGCGAAAAGGGCAGAGTATATAAAGCAAGTAGAAGCATTCCAGAGCGTCTCTCTCTCGTACGAGAAGGCACGAACGGAGGCTAGTTTGCGAGATAAAGTGGTTCGCGAGACGATTTCTATTGGCCTGAGAGTAGAAGACGACTTGGTCTTGTCCGCCATACCGTGCGGTGAGAAAAGAGGGTACGAACGAGTGGAGAACCCGGAACCTGGTAAACCAGGAACGAAGGTATACCAAGAGAAGAAGAAGAAGGCTCGCCCATATTAGGTTACGGTTAGACGGATGCTTCAGAAAAGTCACGGAAGGCACGCGGCCCTCTTGGCGCGTGACCCGGGAAAAGGGAAGTAAGAAACGGGGTCAAACGAACGTGAGCCAAGACATGCGTTTTGAAGAAGTTTTCTAGATCCAGGAACTCCAAGTCCGACGTAATGTTTTTCATAATTGGTGATCGACTAATTTTTCTTTATACATTAATGTTTCCACAAAACAATTTCTTAAGAAATCTGAAAAAAAAACTGAACAACAAACATTTCAGAGTAGCATGAGCCGATTATCACAAAGTGTTTTGAGCAACTCGCTGATGATTTCTTTATATTCGTCGTATCTCTACGGAGCAATAACAGCCGGGTTTTTGTCGTCAGGAGTGCCAGTGAAGCGGAACGAGAAGAAAATCGAATGGAGCACCTTTCCGACACCAGATCCTTTGGATACAGATATAGAGATGAGGATAAATTACAGTCTTAAGGATCGTCGAGAGGAGGAGTCTGGCGGCGGGCGAGAAGGTGGGAAGATGGGAGAAGCGAGAGGAGCAGTCTGAAGCTGGTGGCGGAGAAAGATGAAGAATCCATATACCTATATGTATATATTGCGTGTTTTTTCTACTCCGAGTGGGTAAAACAAATACCACTGATGAGATAAGGCAAACGGTTAAGAGAAAAAGGATGGGGGGAAAAAAGGCGAGACGAAACGAATAGAGGGGGACGAAAGCTCCTCCTCTCCTCGGCTGCAAAAACGTAAATATTTCGTTCGTGTCTCAAGTTCCTCGAGGGTAAAGAGAAAATGCTTCGGATAGTAATGGAGGATCAGTATATGAGAGGCCGGGCAAAGGACGAAGGTTATCGTCGGTACGGTATGCCGGAGCTTCATCTTTTCTGCGAGGACACCACCAACACTGATGACTTGAAATGGAACTGGACTGAACTGGACACACGATGGTAATCACATAGTTCAGCGCTCAGAGTGTCATCAAGGGGTTACGAGCATCTCTAAAACTTTTTGACCTCAGAATCCTGATAGCAATACTCCGATAAATAAATAAAACAATATTTCAAGTTATAAGCCTGGCCTCTTTGCCACAGATTAATATACCACTGCTAGCAGCCAGTAACAGAAATAAAAATAAAAAAGGAAGGGCGGCGAATATCGAAGAAAAATGAACAAGAAGTCATTGAATATCAACGGGTGGGGAAGGGCAGGGGGGAGGGGTGGGATTTATTTCCCGCGGGAGACTTCCGCAAGTTGACTGACTGACTTCAAATCCGAACACACACACACACACACACACACACACACAGAGAGAGTAGTTATTATATTTCGTATCAATAAAAATTTATAGGACAGACGTGAAAAATTCCATTTCCAGCTTGATTTTATAACGCTATATATACCAATTCATATATGTATATATATATATATATACCAATTTCAAATATCGTTCGTTCAAAATGGATGTTCATTTTTTGATTTGACATTTGATTTAAAATTGAAAACTTCCGCACATAAAAAAGGATGAGAAAACAATTGCATTGATCAGAAGCTCATCATCATGCTTTGATAGTAATTTTGCTCGCAGACTTTATAGCAATTGGGGATGTATTACTTTTTCGTTTGAAATTGAGAACGGTGAATAAAATTTTCGATATGTACTTATATATACAGAAGATGGAAGCGTGAAATGAAAGAGAAAATTCCCTCTGGTGAATATCGAACAATTATCTTGGCACGTGGGAGGGCCGGATTACCTGGCCTGCTTGCAGAGCATTGATTTGATTCTCGTGAAAGTAAAGCCCTGGATAACCGTTGTCAATCGGTAGAAGCATCAGCAAAAGCTCTGGTGTGTCTACAGAGAGAGCCTTCCACCAGATCTAATTCGGCTTTATTTCATTAATTAGAAGTTGCTTAGGTTGGGTTAGATTACGTGCCCGTCTCTCTCTCTCTCTCTCTCTCTTTCTCTCTCTTCCTCTCTCTTTCGGCACTCGGTAAAATCTCGCCGAGAGAAGTAGAGCTTTTCCATTCAAGGCTATGCCCGCCAATTCTCGCCCTCCACCAAGTGATATCATAAATTTACCAAATCTACAACCTTGTACACCCATTTACCTTCAGCCATACAGTCCTATAGATAGCTGTGCCCGTGTCTTTCACCTAAAAGCAGTACCTACTTGCAGCAGCGACCGGCTACAAATTAAGGACGTTTCGAGAACATTTTACATCGCAATCCGAAGAAACTTTATACCTCGTTCATTTTACGCGATACTTTATTCTGCATTCTTTCGTCTCCTTCCTCAATGTCTTTTGTATACCACCACCCCCCACCCCTCAATCTCTCTCTCTTTGTTTTCATAGTATACCTACTAGCTCCCTCGCTCTCGAATATTTCCGGCTTATTTTATCTCTATAAATTTATTATCATTATTACCGCTGCCGGTAATATCCTTCGTAAACCGAGTTTTACGCCCCTTTGTCAGTTCGGCGTGTAGCCCCATATATGTATAACCGATACGAGCGACTCGTGTCAAAAATTTAATAATAATTCGAAATAAATTAAAAACGAAACACATAAAAAAAAAAAAAAGCGCGCCATTTTTGTCCATAGCTAGGAGAACGCAGACAAGTGATCCCACAGAACGCTTAATGCCTCGGTAATCTTAATTCCGAATCTAATTTGATTTTTCATTCAGAGAGGATTAAACAGTGAGGGATTCGCTTGCAGAGTTGTCGTAGTCGCTTGATATAAAAAATCTGGTACGAAATAATAATCACGATCGCAGTAACGTCGTTTCACAAGCCCGAAAAAGCGAAGAGATAAAAAAATCAGGAATCACCCTAAGGTGAAAAAATTAAGGCTTTAGAGTTCGTAATGAATATTTTCCTAATTTATACATCAATTTTTTACTCCCTTTTTTTTTTTAAATATCCCTTTTCACTTCGTATTTTTTTGTTTCCTCAGTGATTTCTTCCCAGAGAAACGCGAGTAAAAAAAAAAAAAAAAAAAAAAAAAAAATTAATAATAATTCTCTTCGAGAGTTGTCTATATACACTATGAATTGCTTCGAGTTCCCGGTAGGGACAATAAGCTTCATTAGCGTTCAGAACGATTTCAACGAGAGCCTCCCCCCCCCCCCCTCCCCCCGGCCCCATCTTTCTCCGTTCGCCATTCCGCCTCCTCTCTACTCTCCATCTGTCGCCGTCGTTCGTTCATTGATTGCGATAACGGAAGTTTCTGAAGAACGGAGAAACTCATCGACGGTTTTGATCAGTGTTCGTCGACGAGAGTCAAATGCCCTGCATATCATTACATATACGTCAGGTGTGAAACATGTATTTGACAAACGAATAAAAATTATTTCCGAGCAAACGCGAAGGTAGAAACGAGAAACTGAATTCAATTTTTGTACACATGACAATAAAACTGTACATCCGGCAAACACGCTTGCAGGTATTTTATCTATGCTAATTGCAAAATACGCCGCTTCGTTAGACTTCTGAACTAGAACTGCGAAAAATTTATTTTCGCATTACTTACGCGAATACCTCGAGGCTAAAGTTTTTACAAAGTTATCGCAGTTGCACCGTTGCAAAATGATCGAATCGTGATAGGATAAAGCAGCCTAAATGAAAATGTATAATTTTCTCAAATTATTGAAGCAATTTCTTTAATTTCAATTCAGCGTGTTTCGTTGGCTACTTTATAGAGTTACCACCTATCACTTCGGCTGATTCGAAATCAAACGCTGAGCGAATTCTTCGTTCGGATCTTTCATTGATGTATCAGAAAATAATCCATGAAAATCCGTCGCTGAGTAGAACCGGATTTCCGCTCGGATTACGATGTGAATATATAGCTGTTCAGAAAAGCATCGACGCTCTAGGGTTTTACACACGGCATACATGGATGGTGTTACCTCATTGAATATACGTTTCAACGGTAGATCATACATTTGGGGATTGAGCTTCACCAGGTTACCCTGCAAAACCCAATTTCGACGTGATGACTTCTGCCTCCTGCATAAAGGAACAATAAAAAGGTATGTTTCGTAGTTTCGCATCATCGATGGAGATGTTCAAAAATCCTCATAGACGTGACATCCGTTATAAAAAGCTTTACATAACTCCGTCGTTTATGGTTGCCGTTTTAATTTGCCGGATGTGAAGAAAAGAGGTCAATCAATTACGAAAGTGCGAATACAAATAAATCATCAGCACTTGAATAATTATAATAGTTTCCATTCCAATATCCAATTATCCCAATTCGCGAACAGAGAGAAATTATAACCGAATAATGAGATAAGTGCTGAACCAAGCACTTTTCATTCCAGATATCAATTCAGATATAACAATCATGACGCAGAGGTCATATTATATATATATATATATATATGTACTCGAAGAGAAAACAAAAGGTTAAAAATAGAAAATAGAGATTTTTGGGGCGAGGAAAAGATAAAGACAAAAGGGATATTAAAAAAAAAAGGAAAGAAAAGAAAAGAAGAAATATATAGAAGAAAGAGTAATCGCAGAGATGAAATTTTACAAAATTTAAATTTCTCTCTGCACTGCAGCACATACAATACGTTGTCTATTGGGTCATGAAAATACCTCGGAAAATACGTCGATAGAAAGTTAACGCTCCTCGTTCCGGTGGTCACGATTCCGTAGTTTCCCCTTCACCCCCTCCCCCTCCCCCCCACACTCTCTCCAGCATCTATCTATCTACCTATCTATCTACCTACCTCTCTCTTTTATTTCGTATCTCCGTCCGCAAAGAAACCTTTGATGAAATCCGACGCTACGATAGGTTGCAATGAGAAAGAGTGAAAAAAGTTTTGAAAAAAAAAAATATGGCTACAATAAATTCGGACGGTCCCAAAGTCTGGATTTTTCAGAGTGATCATGCTCTGAATTGATATGACGAAACCGTGAAATCTGGACTGGATAAATCGATGATAAGTCGAAATAAAACGAGTAAGAGTCAAGAGACAGATGCAAATGTGAATAAAAGAAAGGAAGTGTTGAAAAAAAAAAAAAATTCAACCATTTCCAATTAACAAACCGGAAAAGCAATCGTTGTATGTAGATACGTGAATGAATAAATATACGGAGAGGCGAATAAAATCCATGTCAGGCACCAGCATGTTATACGCTTGGCTTTTTGGACTTTGACTTTGAACGCGCTTCTGAAATGGAAATTACTGAAAGTGAATACATACGGTGAGAATCCAACACTTAAATTCATTAGTCATACATACGGTTTATGGCAATGTGCATGTGCATGACATACACATACATGTATATATATATATATATATATATATATATACACATATTTATATACGTTCAACCCCTGCTGGAGGAAACGTCGCCAACTATAGAGAAAAGTTTCGAGTTTATAGTATAAGCTGCACGATATGTGTAGGAATATTCATAAATTTATACATATATATATATATATATATATATATATATATATATATATATATATATATAATATATGCTGATGCATGTAATCTACATACACGTGTGGGTTCATTAGGTAATGGCAAAGTTTACGGACTACTGGGTAGTAGAGAAATTTAATAATTGCTGCTGCTAGGTTATTAAGGGTTTGGAAGTCGAGTGGCTCGCAACTATTTCCACCACATTACATTAATTGTTAATATAGTAAAGACCACCTGCTGACCTGTGGCTGGGAGAACCACGACTTTGTAATACATACGATAAGAAACCAGTTCAATTATACATATGTATATCGCAATAGTATGTGGAGCAGTGTGTTTTTTCGCTCAGCCTCAATGGTTTATTCTTTTTTTTTTTTTTTTGGCAGCTATATTATATAATCATTCAGGCGTTGTTACTTTTGATAAAATATCAATCGATTGATCCAACCCCGTAGAAAAGCTATAAGATGAAAAATCAGCCTTATACATACTTGAACATTGGTTGTTTGTTCGAACAGATGATACGATGGATGATTTATTTAATTTCTCTGAGAGAAGACTTGAAGAAAGTAATTTTATCCCGAGCTATTGTTATAAAGTTCATAGTTTCACAAAATCCGTATAAAATACGTGACGGAGAGCCAAGCCTGCGGGTTTTGCGTTACAAAGAGAAAAATCCCTGAAAATCATGTCACGATATAACTTATAAAAGACAAACGTGTGTGTATAGGTATACATAGAAACTAATATTTCAATTTAGAAAACAAAAGGGGGGGGGGGGGGGGGACAACAACTTCGATCTTACAGCACAGAGAACTTGAAGGATAGGCGTTACGATATCGACTTATTACGTAGCTTCTTGAGCAGACGGGTATCTTGGCGAGTAACCGAAACTTCCTCTCGAGATTCCATAACCTTGGAATGTGCTTAAATATCGTAGTGGAATGGCTCTGAAAACTCAGTGAAGCTTTTGTAGAACGGTTGTGTTGTGTTGCTATTCCATATATAATTCGTCGAAAAATTTAAGGTATTCCGTAAAACTTTCAAGTTATTTATGAATGTTTCAATATGGGTAGTATAAGAGACTGACATGGAGCCTACGCAGGCATAAGAACCTTATTAACATTAACTCCCCCGGGAAAATCTCATAACTCTCTGGATATTATAGCATCTATTTAGAACGAAACAAAGCTTCCCGACGATTATTGTTGTTGTTGTTATTGTTATCATCATTGTTATGATTATTAACTTGAATAAAGGGTGAGGAGTCTACTAGGTGAGTTATTCGCAAAAAACCTTCCCCTTTGAGTGCTCGTGAAACACTTGAGACGATAAACCGCTTACGGTATACAAAGTCAAAGAGAGAAAGCCAACGTCGCTGCGTCTATATAAAAGGCAATTATATATCGAGAGCACGAAGTTTCTTTTTATCGACCAATAATACCGCAGCTCAGTGGATTCGTGTAAGTTTGTTGAAATTCAAGCTCCCGAAGCAAGAAGAGATTAAGCGGATGGTTCGATTGAGGTATTACGAAAGGTCCCCCGGAGCTCTAAGGTATGACTGATTAGTTTCTCTTACTTTGATCAGAGACGACGATCCGCGAGATTGTTGAAGATATCGGAGAGCGCAATACCTTATACCTCTGGCAAAGGGCAAGCATGTATTTGGTGCTTCGATTGACCCCGACGCGACGGTGAGCCAGAGAGATGAAATTACGTGAGGGCCGCTCTCCCAAGTTTTGGAAAATCGTCGACGACGAGCCGACGAGCCGAATCGACTGATCCATACTGTTAATCGGCGCGAGTGCCTGCTAAAGGCGAGTTTGGCCTCGTTATGCCCAATCAGTAAGGACGCGACAGAGAAATGCTCCAAGGTTATAATCGGGACCCCGATATAGTCGACACTCGTCGTTTGCACCGTTGAACGGGAATCAAAGCTGAATACCTAAACCTCGTCGTTCGAGGCAACACGAAACGAAGTTCGAATTCAGGACTTTTTTTTATTGTTCATTTTCCCTGCAGCAGCATTGGCATAATTTATCGGTGTCGGAGGTACAAATTGAAGGACGTCGTAACGTATGAATGGTTTGTTGGTAACATGCTGCCCATGATCACGCTTCTCGTTACAGCATGGTCAACAACTGCCCAACTAGGTTGCAGGGTTACACCGATTTCAACGGAGCGTGCAGGCAATTGCCGTTGGTGTCGAAGGATATCCGACGTAGTATTCTCATGACCTGATATCCACCAGCCGCAAGCCAACAACCGTCGTCGATATGTACACAGGACTTACCCTGACTCCTGACCCAACACGACTGATTGCACCGCAAACTGCACGCACGTACCCAGAACCGACATCCTGGTGACGTACGTGCGTACCCTGGAGATGACGAGCCAAGTTATACCTCAAGGATATCAAAGCAGATATGCAGCAGCAGCAGCAGCAGCAGCAGCAGCAGCAGCAGCAGCAGAAGCCAACTTGCCGGTAGCAGCAGCTCCTTTTGCGTACAGCTATGCTAATTGGATAAGTTTCCTCATTATCAGACTCACGGGGTCGAAGTGGAGGAAGGGAGAAGGACGAGGAGGTTGAAGAGGAGGAGGAAAAGTAGGAGGACACGAAGGAGGACGAGGAAGGGAAAAGTCTAGTTTCCTAATTACGCACGCACTGCTGGAAACAACTCTTGAGGTCTCAGCTGCGTGCAACGTTCATTGGTTCAACTGACCCGCTGCCAGTGTCCCGAGGATCGTAGACTCAATATTTTCGCAGTAGGTACGACATATTGGCTTCGGAGTCTCCATCATTCGACTCGATATCGAATTGATCGATACACTGAACCACGAGCCTGAAAATTCAGCATAGATTTCGGAAATCAGTTGAAGCAATCACGATCACTGCATGAAGGTATCCACTCGCGCCTCCATTGCACGTTTACATCGATCTGAGGATTGAAATACGGGTACGAACGGGGTTCGAATCAGTCGAATGAATAATACTGGGGAATGAATATTGGCTGTGCTGAATCCATATCAGAAATTTCGATCCCGCAAAGGCTGCACGGAGTAGAGTGCGGGTTCCGATAATCCTCCGAAACAATGGAACCAATTGCCTGTCGCAAATCTTCACTTTGCTCTCGGTCCCGATGGTCACAATGCGCAGGTATGTATTGCCTAGCAGTGAAACGCTGCATTATCAACCGAACTAATTTTCTCACCTATAATTGCAATAAGGGGCAGTATTCACCCGGCATTGGAGAGCAGAGAAGCAATTAGTGGCGTTTTGTTAACCCGGTCAAGTCTTTCACCCTTCATTTCACCTTTTTTTCTGTTTCGATAAAGGTACACAAGATCCGCCGTTATTTTCGGCCCGCACTCCTTTATCTCTAGAAGAGAGAAAGAGACCGACTTATTCTCCTAATCTCATTGTTGCGTATCCGCCCTCCTCGACCTTTCCGGTACCTTTTATACCCTGGCACTGTTACAATATACTGTATATTCCGAAAGGTTCATTCGCGCCCGGTGAGCCATCCTAATCCAACTATCCCGTCCGGGTATACGAAAGAAGGGAACGTCTCGACTTAGCAGTTACGCAAAATTGGTGCAAAAGATAAAATGTAAGTGTGTAGAGGCGAGGAAAATGAGGGACTTACAAAGGCCCTCTGCACCTACGGGGAGAAGAAGAATCAGAAGAATAAAAAACGATTTTGATGCTCCGGATTTTCGTAATTAAAACGTTACACGCGAGCCAGTGACTCGATACATCGATCTGAAGTCTTGACCTGAATCGAAGGGGAAGAAAATCCTTAAATTCCACGAATTACGGGACGCGACAATCTTTTCATTCGGTACTGGATTCATCCATTCTATATAAAAAATGAAGTTGAATTTCTTCAAAATTATTATACGTAAGACGTCCGTGATCGAGTAAAATTGTTGTTCCTTCATTTAAACTTTCTACTCCACTAAGTACACCATATAAGGGCTTGTACTATTACTTAGTTTAGACGAAGGTGTAACAGCGATACTACGGTTCGCGAGATAGAGCGAAACTCCTGGGTAAAGTTGAGCTAATTACTCGTAATTAGAGAAGGTAGCGTTAGTTAAATTAATCTGGCAACGAGCTGAGATTACGGATGATTATCGTCTGACTCGAGGGTTTCTGGGAATTAATAAAAATTAGTGTACATTTCTCCGTGATTTCTCTCTCTCTCTCTATTTATCTCTGTCCTTCCTCATCGTCCTTCGGTCTGCCCAACAACGAGACTAGCGAGTCTCCGGAAGACTTGATAGAGCAGCGATTCCGAGAGTAAGAAAAGGACGACGCCACCCTCTCTGCAGAATCTCTCCCTCCTCGATGCCAGGATCCGGAGGCTGTCAGCAACCGCCGTAATCCAAGTTTAATGGGCGTCGTTCCTCGCACGTCTCACGGCGCTGACTTCAGGGTGAAATGGTAGCGGGTGTAGGGCATGGATGGTGAATGAGGCAGGTATCGCGTGTAGGTACTTGTTACATATATACATATAAAATATAAAAGAGACCAAGAGAACACAAGAGAAAAAGAGAGAAGCGAAGGAAGAATAACCGCCATAAAGAAAAGCAGGAATAAAAAACCACCGTCTCCTCGAGGCCCGACGGCTTATAGATATGTGATATTCTCTACGTCGCCCTATCTCGTCAGGGTCTGACCTGCAACCGGTTTTACTACTGACAGATAACTATCTACCACCGCACCGCGCCGCTTCCCAACATGCGGAGCTTTCAGAGAGCCCTACCAAGCTCCGGGCTCTATTTTTTCTTCTCCTCTCGGAATGGATGTAGGTAAACCACAACCAACGAGGCTCTGCTTTTTTCCACACCAACCACGACGACGCGAAGGAAAGGAAAGAGATCATCAGCAGTTTCGGAAACTTGTTTCTCGTCTTTATTCCTGCCTTTCTTCACTCACTTCCATGAATGAGAAGAGCAATGTAAAAAATAAATAAATAAATAAATATCTTACCGCGTACTCCGTTCAATTTGACTTTCCAGGACAATGTATGTATGTAGATATGAATTCGTCTCTCTCTCTCTCTTTAAATTCGCAATTCACAATCACGTGATATAATATAATCCCCCGGATTTCGGATAATGCCTTGCGGAAGCCAAACGAAGGACAGAACCATAGGCAGGATGTAGGGTAAGCAAACTTCCGCGATCTATTCCCCGCTGCAGCTAGAGCTGGCGGAAAGCGCAAAGGCTCCGACGCTGCGAATACTGGCTGCCAAGTTCGCAGGGTTTTCCAATTGACTATACTCGATAGAACAAGAGCTGTCCAAGACGGCGTTTCCAATGAAGTTTGATACTTTCCTCTTCCCCGTTTTCAGCTTTTCTTCTTCTTCATTAGCCGCACCGTATCGTTTACCGACTGCAGAGCGTTAAAAGTTCTGCATAATTGGACTGTATAACGTAATGAGTCCAATTTAAGTTTACTATTAAATTCATCGAACCTGAATTAAGTGGAAATTCGAATGGGAATAGTGTGTGATCGTTATCAACCACCAAAGCAGAGGAAAATCGCTGCAATCGCAATTGCAGGGAGGCAAATTAAATCGAAGTAATTGCCCGTTAGTCTGCGGTGCAACGAGTGGAATAATTGTTTGGTGTTAGCAAAGTAGGTAGCAACCTAGCGAGTAAAGTTGAAGCTATGGCTACATCTATATCATCTATATACACATGTATACATACATACATACATATTATACACAAGGATGCCAGGATGCTGCAGCTTCAAGTCTCTCGCCAGGTAGATGCTGCGCCTCCTCCGTAACAGATTCGAGCTTCTTCTTCCGGTGTAGATATTAAAAATCACCTCGCTCAGTCAATAAATAAAATACTTCCCTTACGCCGGGTTTTAGAGTTCAGTGAATCGTGTAAGCAGATATATTTTGTATACAAAATACGTGTGTGCAGAAATTTCACACTGTATAGAGTATAATAATACAACGATTAAGCTCTTCACTATAGTTAAATTCTAAAAAAAGAAGACAAACAAGAAAATTCGAACAACGTGTGACCATCTCGTCAACTGATAAAAAATAATCCAGCTTTTATTCTAATTTTTCATAATAAGTAATTACGTAATACCTGTACATACATAGATACCTATATTTTTCAATAATTTAAATAATGATATTTGAAAAATAATAGAAAAATTTTTACAAACACGTATATGAAAAAAAAAATAAAAATCGATCATAAGAATGAAAAGTAAGTTTGTAAAAAAAAGCGCGAGAAGAAGACGGCAAGGAAGAGCCAAATAAGAAGCAGTTGTTGCCTCCTAGGGCAATTTACCTTCAGGTTTCTACGAAAAGGTTTCCGAGGGAAAAGCGGGATTTTTTTATGCTTCATTTACGTCGTGGTACACGTGCGGGTCCCTACGTCACTCCTTTTTCTAGCCCCAACCCCCTTATGGAGGGCTACAGATGTCCTAGTGCAGAATCAATCTAGAATTCCGATTGGCACGCCTTCAAAGGCGGACTCCGTTCGTCATCTCCGGGCAAAAGCTTTGCCCTCTTTTTCTCTCTCTTCCATTCCACTCTTTCGAGAGAAGAAAAGAGAGAAAAAAATATACGCGCAAGGCTTTCCGTCGATACGTCGAGAATCGTTTCGTGATTGTCCATTTCTACTGTGCCTATACGAGTATTGCCCTCGTTTTGTTATAAAACTGGTGTCTTTCGTTAAAGTTGAACTGCATTTAGAATTATTCAGAGATCTGATTTGTAATTCGCGATAAAAAAAAACTTACCCCTGTGACATATGCATGTATGTATATTAGGGTAGTGCAAAAAGAACGACTATTTTTTTTTTTTATGAGTCTCGTGTAACAAAATGTCAGTTTTTGATGTTTTAAGAGCCCACTCCAAAGAACAGCTCAAAAAAAAATTTTTAAGAGGTTGCTCCAAATTTTTTAATATGTCAAAAATCGTCAAAAAATTATATTAAAAAAATTGTGTTTTCAGTATTTTGTTTGATTTTTAATTCATGTCGTGGTGTATTGTTATCGATTCTTTCTTACTAAATAGAAGAAAAAAATGTATGAAATTTTAATAGGAATATTAAAAAATCGCTCGAAAAGATCTAAAAAAAATGCACCAAAAAATTGAAAAAAAATTATAAGCGACCTTTCAAAATTCAAATTTTGAACTGAAACTTTCGGAAACTTTTTTTTTTTTTTTTTTTGTCTATAATATTATACCGTACCGAGCAAAAAAATAAAAAAAAAAAAAAAAAAAATCGATTATTGACGATTTCTGACGTTTTAAAAAATGTGGAGCGACCTCTTAAAAAATTTTTTTTTTTAACTGTCCTTTGGAGTGGGCTCTTAAAACATCAACAAAAAAATTGTCGGTTTTTTTGCGCCACCCTAATGTATATATAATACGTACGTGTACCTACTTATATACGTAAGGTAGACCCCGTCGGTATAACAAACAGCGTGGATATCACGCAGGTGAAATCTTTTCCAAGTTTCTAATGCGGAACAGAGAATGGCGATAAATTTAAACCCCAGTGCAGAGCTTCCCAGCCAACGCCTTTGTAAAGCGTGTTGAAGGGAAACTGGGGGGGGGGGGGGGAGGGGGGAGGAGGTAGGGGCTCGTAAATAATTCCAGTGGCGTTATATATACGCACCTTGTGTGTTCTCATTGTGTGTACATCCCTAGACACAATGCATGTAACCCCTAAGAAGCTGGATTGAAATATAGATGATTACATACCTCGCGCATGTGTATGCATAATGCATGTATGGTTGATATAGCTCATTGAGAGCGTGGTTGTGAGTTGTAGATTGCAGGTTGAAAGCAATCTTTCAAAATCGTTGGTAATCATATGCGATACAAATGTGAAACAAATGAAACAAATTGCGATAAACCAAAAAGATATTGAAAAGAACAAATGCCGCTGCGGATCCATCATCACGAATGTCAGTCACTTATTAACGATTCACTCGCTTATTCCTCGTGTATTTTCACCAAATTCCCGGTGATACTCGACTCACGAATATTCCGCGTTCCGTGCAATTCTATACACGTGTGAAAAGAAAAAAAAAAAAAAAAAAAAATTGAAGTGCAAACGCTAACAGGAATTTAATGGATTGAAACTGTAGTAGATATACACTTGGAAAAAGTTTTTCCTGATTTCATAAAAAAAAATCAATTAAATAAAATCACTATTATAGTGTATTAACGTAAATAATGTAAATTAAAACGAAAATTTTCTAAATTACAATGACAAGAATAAATTTTACCGCATAGATTTCATTTCCGTGAGGTATAATGTCACGAAAAAATTAACTGCGTAAACTTTTCAATTGAACAAGGAATTCAACGGAATGTTGAAAATCTGTATCCCTACACGTGGGTACGAGCATATTATATATAATACATAGTAAAGAGATAGCTCACGAATACCTCAAAGAGGAATATAGTCATAAATGCAGAGAAATGTGGAAGCCAGAAATTCCTGTGCAGCAGCAGCAGCATCAGTAGCATCGTAGTGACCAATCGAGTTGCTGGTATTAAACGCGTATAAGTGAGATTATGAAACAATGAATCGTCGTCGTGAATAATATGGAAGGGAATACAAAGTTGAGAAACTACAGCCTCGCTGCTGAACGTTGGATAATTTCTGGCTAATATACGCGTCCGCTTAAATAGGTGCAAAACGGGGAATCGGTGATGAGAGATGGGATGAGGATCAGGACGACGAGACGGAATGGGAATGAAGGAGGGATGAGGGGGAGTGAAAAAGAACAGGGCAGATCCGCGAGCAGCAGCGTAAGCGGAGGACTGTGGAATAGACAGACGGACAAAACGACAGACAGACGACACGAGGGAAAAAGGAAAGGAAAAGGATAAGAGAGAAGAGCCGACGAAAGCCCGGGAATATTGGAAACGCGAAATTGAGCGTGCATAAAAGTTCTAGGTAACGGTCTGCTCGACCAACGACTCTTCACTTCGTTTTGTATCAGGTTCGATTTATCCTAATCATCCACGTTTTCGAGCTTGATTTCCACTGGGACACACCCAGCGTCCTCCACCCACCGCTCCTGGAAACCCCGAATAAAAGCTATAAGAGACAAAAGAGCATGCTGGATTTTCATTATCTTTCTCTCTCTCGTTTTAAGTCCCATTCACTCGATTCTCGTTTCCCTCATATTTTGTTGGCTATACTTATTTTCCTCCTCGTCCTCCGTTTATCACTTCAACTCACGATATCCTTCGACTCCCAATATTAAAATACCATTTTGTATGTACATACAAACATATTATGTTTTTTGTAAATATGTATGTAAAAAAAAATTATGAGCAGCCTTTCAAAATTCAAATTTTGAACTGAAACTTTCGGAAACTTATTTTTTTTTTTTTTTTTTTTTGTCTATAAAATTATACATTTATCGTACATTTTTCAGTAACACGCGAGAATCGCAAAGATCACTAAAATTTATGAAAGCTCAACATTTTTTTTTTTCTTAAATCTATCAAAGTTATCGAACTTCCTTGGCTATATACGTTAAGCTGGTATCAAATATTTCGTTGTTAAAAATCAAAGACCAATATTGATGAAAAAAAAAGACACCCAAGCTGACGAAACTAAATTTCTGATTTTGATTTAGTATTTTTAGAGAATCAAGTGTGTCAATAAAAGCGTTAAATATATATAAAGTTACAAGACATATACCGGGACCATCTCTAGAAACTATACAGCAACTGCGCATGCGCGAGTTTAAATCCGCCGTCCGTGCAGTCTGGCCACCCCGAATTTCAGCTGTCAACCTTTGTTTTTGTCGGCCATGTAGTTCATACGCTATTTTGAGGTTAGAGTGTCAAATAATCGAGGTAGTGACTCGCAAAGGCTTGGGAAGTATTTGTCATTGCGCCAGAAAGTTGATTCTTGAAAGAACGGTCGGAATTTAATGCTAATGCTCTTTTACAATTCGTCTTAATCGAGTGAAACAAGAAATCTGTTTAAATGTTTGGTGCTTGGAAGAAACAAAGCAGGTAAGTAGGGACAATTTATTCAATCATTTTCATTACTTCATACATTAAGAATAAAAATGACATTTTTTTCTATCAACAGACAATGCAGTAAGAATAATTGCATCTCTGCTATTCGCTGATATCTGCTCCCCCTATTCAATTCATGACACATGCAAACATTATCACTTCTTTTGTTGGTTGTTGGAAGAAGTTGTGGGTCTTACAGTTTCTTTTAATTTCATATCGCGTGCAACATATCTTTTAATCAACTTTGTCACTCTCTGGTAATTTCAGAAGGTAACATTAGATTTGATGATTCTTGATTGTTCAAGAAATTGGAATATCTTACCGTTAATAACACAACTGTGAATCTCTTTTTCTAGAATTTAGTTCAACAAAATTGTTGTTACGACTACAGAAAATTACCCAATAATTATTCGAGTTCATTTTGTGAATTTTCAGCAATGTTCGATTAAATAAATGAAAGGAACCTAATACTAAAATCAAAATATTTCATTTACTGGAATAATTTCTGAATTTCATGTTGGTGCAGTTCGAAACAAAGAAAATCTATTCCGAAGAGTAAAACTGAGGAACATTCTGTGACCCAATTTGAAAATAGACATTTTCAAAATGTACCTCAGTATCACAATTACCTTTCAGGATAACCATGTTTTAAAGAAATGTTCAGATCAATAATATGAAGATATTAACTTATCAAATTCAAGATTCTAGCCCTTGTTCCTTTGAAACAAATGAATACCTAATTTTGAACGAAGTTCATGAAAACATTTTCTCAAATAATCTCCTACTTGCTGTTATTTAAGAACAATAGACTCAAACCTAAATCCAATAAAGTATCTTCTTCATAGTGCTCGGAACATCATCCGGTAACATGAATATGCGGAAGGAATTCCTATGTCGCTGAAACCGTTATAAAATTCCTTGTTTTCAACTTGTGCCACTAGATAACTTTTGCGTTGCGAGTTCCATTTCCAATCTCAGGATGAGATTTTTTTGTTTCGGACAGTGTTAATATGGGATGCAGAAGTAATTGTAATAAATGTAGATTCACAAACTTTCAGTCTAAGTGAAGGACCATGGTAAGAGTGTAAAATTGAATCTGGTTTCAAGCTATCGAGAAGTTACCGGATAACTCCCTGATAGAGATTCATAATAAAAAAGTTAGCCAGCAAGTAAATCCTACTGTAGACCAAGTGATCATTTGTAACGTGTACTAGTAAGTGAATGCATTCTGTAGACGTTGCTGGAGTTGAACGAGACTGAAGCATGGATGATAGCTGCAACTAGCTAGTCAGATGATACCGTCAATTAATATTGGCTTCAAAGATATTTTCTACTGAAGTTATCCAACATTGTTAGATTGAGATTGGTTCAATTTACCTATCAAAACTCATTCGTAGAATCTGATTCAAGACTTGAAACACTATTCATCTGAATTGAATACCAAGAGAGTAAGAAATAAAATATCAAAACTAAAAAGAATAAAATTTGAAAAGAAATGCGAGCTAATAATACCGCTTGGATTACAATGGTGCACGGAATGATTCCTCGGCAAAATTAATTAGTAGCAACTGTTGAAAAACAAACTTATTACTATTGGCTCGATCAATCTAAAATGATCGAATATTTAGAAATCATGATCTGTGGCGTGTCGTGCTCTTTAGTTTTGTCTCAACTGATGTTCAGAAGGTGGCGACGACCTGAAGAAATTCCCTTGGGTATCTGTTGCCTGATGAAACAACGGAACAATCAGGGTCGATGGTTGGAATGGTGGCACCAATCGAGAAATCAGGGTCCTTGCCATCAACGTTTGGACCATTAGGTAAGGTATGATTTTCCTCCCATTAACCACACTTGAAACTTTGAGCCTACCAAAAAAGACGAATTTTATCATTAAATACACGTGAAAATATTGTCATATGCAAAGATCACAGAATCAGAAATTTACTTACACGCTTCGATGCCTGACAACTTTAGTCCCACTTCGATGATGGATTGTTTCCTATCTGAAAATATTAGAAGGTATCATGATCAGTTAGGAGCTTCTAATATTTTTGGACACAACTGATTTGTAAAAAATTGCATGAAAAATGAACGTTATTGTAACTCATTGCCATGTGACATCAACTGACTCCACGTTCGAAAATTACAATCACGAGTTACCGATCGTTGGATATCGTTTCAGGTGATGCGTTTGTAAGTTCCATTTATTGACTTTGAATTGTTAATTTTTCTTATAGTCCATATTTTCCCGAAATCAACAAAATTCATCGAATCGCGAATGTCACATCATGCTCGCGAGGTTATCAAAATTTGTTTATCCGAACCGCTGAACACGCGGTAATTAAACGTCGCCGTTCTCATCGCGGAACCATTTCCATGTTTTCCCACGTAATGATAAGGAAGGATATCGATTTCTTAAACTGAAAGTCAGAAACAGATCACCACGTGGTATTTAGCCAGACAATAGTACGTATCATAATTCTGTGCATACTGAAAAACACCCGCGAGGGCGCGAAAATCACGCAGCTACCACAATCTGATTGGATGAGACCAACGTCGCGACCGATATCAGCCAATCAAATCATCTATCTGTAAAGTTTCCCAACTTCTCCACCCGCGAATATAAACTCTCCCGCGCGCGTAAACTGGCCACTTTGCAAAAAGATTGCACGTGGTGAACCTCGTGTTTGATAAGTATCGTAATCCTTTTGTGAAGTTTTTTACAGGTTGAAAATGCCTAATTACAAGTTTTCTGTTCAAGAAAAAGTGGAGCTGGTGAAGCATCACCATCAAGGACTGACGTACCGGGAAAATAGAGATCATTTCGCGGCTGCCCACCCGGATCGACCGATACCGTCCATCGCGACAATCAGGAACATGGTCCTGAAGTTTGAGCAAACTGGGAGTGTCGACGAGAGGACGAAGAAAGTGGTCCAGCCAAACCGGCAACTAAGTTGGGATACCAAGCTGGACATCTGCTTGACCATCGAAGAGGATCCCTTCAAGCCAACCAGCCATGTTGCACAGGAGCTTGAGATTTCCAAGGCGTCGGTCAGAAGAGTGCTGCGTGAAGCTAAGTACAAATCGTACAAGTTTCAAGTACATCACGAACTCTTGGTTGGTGATGGCGATAATCGTCTTCGCTTCAGCCAAGAGATGATGGAACGTCTGAATGCAGATGAGGGCTTGTTGAGTCGCATTTGTTTCTCCGATGAAAGTACGGTGATACTTCTCGGAAAACCCAACAGGCAGAACACCAGAGCCTGGTGCCGAAGCAACCCTCGTCTGTTCATTCAGGCCGGCACGCAGTACCCGTTGAAGCTCAACGTCTGGCTCGGCGCCATTGGTAATCGGCTGATCGGGCCATTTTTCATCGATGGGAACCTCAACGGTGAAAAGTATCTTCGGTTACTTAGGGACCACATCGTACCAGCTCTTAGGCTGATTGAAGAAATCGTGAGTGTACCTTATCGTGTGAGGGGGGCCTTTTTATTAGCAGACTCCCTGTGATTTTGAAATAAATACTTGTTATGCTTACTAAAAGTAACGTGTCTTTTTCTGTATTTTAGGGCGAACCTGTTTGGTTTCAGCAGGATGGAGCCCCGGCTCACTTTACACGAGCCGTCCGGGATTACCTCGACCAAGAGTTCCCTGGACGTTGGATCGGTAGAGGAAGCCCGGAGGTGGAATGGCCAGCTCGTTCCCCTGATCTCGCCCCTCTGGACTATGGCTTGTGGGGCCATTTGAAAAATGTTCTCTATGCACAAGGTAGAATTGAAGGCCTTGCAGCACTGCAAGCCAGAATTTTGGACATTCTGCAGAACCTGTCGCCAGATGTTATATCGAACACAACAAATGCATTTTACGATCGGCTCGGTTACTGCGCTGCAGCTGCTGGAGGGCATTTTGAGCATTTATTGAAAGGGAACCAGTGGCCAGATGATCATGGGTGATCAGTAGGGAAGTTGAGATTGGTCTCCTTGAGTTGTAGGACGATTGTCCGGTAAGTTATCGTTTTGTTTACTTTTTCCTTCAATAATACGAGTTAGACTGTAAAATTGACTGCTGTTCTTTTTCTGTTTTTGGATGTCTGGTCAACCCTTCTTTGTTAACTGAACATCGACTGTGGTACATTGGAGTTGCGTAAACTTTGTCAACTATTCAACGGAGTCAGCGAGGATTTTTTTAGGGTATTGCATCAGGTACGTCTACTGTGACTTGCTACTTTTTGTACTCCTAAGCTTTGTGTTCAAGATACCCAATTTTTTTTTATTTCTCGTTACTGATTTTATTTATTTATTTCATGTTTATCGGTACGGATTACTGGCTTCGGGACCACTGCACTGTAACAAATCTACTCCGGAGGCACCTTCTACTGAGATTCAACGATCCATTTATTTTTATCACGGAAGTGAAGATTGGTCTCCTTGAGCTATGGGATGATTGTCCTGTACGTTATTGCGTTGTTTCCTAATTTTTCTTTAGTAACATGAGTTACACTGTGAAATTAACTGTTGTCCTTTTTATCTTTTCGTACTTGGATGTCTGGTGAACTCTTCTTTGTTAACGGAACATCGACTGTTGTACAATGGACTTGCATAAACTTTGTCAACTATTCAACGGAGTCTTTGAGGGTTTTTGAGGGTATTAGGACATTTGTCAAGTACGTTTGCTGTGATCGCTAACTTTTTGTGCTCCTAAACTTTGTGTTTACAATCAATAATTAATTTTTATTCCTTGTTACTGATTTAATTACTCATTTCATGTTCATCGGCACTGATAACTGGTTTCTGGAGTACTGCACTGTAAGAAATCTACTCCGGAGCTACCTTCTACTGGGTTTCAACAATGTACTTATTATTAATTTTATGTGAATAAAGAATCTTTTTGAGATAAACAATATTTTCACTTACCTGCCTCAGTTTGTCTAGACTCCCACTCGTTGATGACGTTTCACATTTTATTTCAGATTTCTTCAATAAATAACTAACCCAATTTCTGCAGCTTTTGATATTTGTTTCTCCATTCGAGCCTTTATTATGTCGATTGAATATCTTCGAATATCGACGACGGTATTGTTGAATGACACTATTCTTAGACAATTCTCGCGAAATAGGAATAAATATTAACATAACCTCAATCCGCTACTTTAGGCGCGAGAGATTCACAGCCTTGTCATATTTTTTGTATGTTGGTCCCCTTGGTTTGCTGACGAAAATTACGCCGCGGGGCAATTTCGCTGACCAATGAGATTGAATTATTTGGCGCATGCGCAGTTGCTGTTTAGTTTCTAGAGATGGTCTCGGTATGTATTTACATACAATACATCCTGCACACATATACTAACTAACTACATGTATGTACGCATCGATTTTCGTCGTAAGGTGGAATTTGCCTGGCAAGACGAGCGTTCAGAATCCTAAATTCGAAGTGACAAAGACGTCATATCGTGGCTTTGTTGGTGTGTATTAAATTTAGCGTTCGAATCGAATCACGCGAATGCCTGACGGTGTACCTACACGCCGGCCGATGCGAATATGTACCTTTTCCTATTCACGATCAGACAGAACTGTCGGTACAGGGTGGAGGAATTCGTATTGAAAAAGGTCGAAAGGTTTCTCTTCCTCCTCCGAACTCGAACAGAACCGAACGACACATTCCCGAGAGTCTACAGACACACGCGCGAATTCTCATCATTTTTCGTTTCACCAACGGATTCACAATTTGTATTTCAGTTTGTTCGATAATACGAAGATATGAAAAATAAAAAGAAAAAAGTGAAAAAAAAAAAAAAGGAAAACACGAAAACGCGTCAAAACGGTAAAGGTGAAAAGTAAAATTTGAATAAAAATAAAAAAAAAGGTCGATGTGTACCAGCGTAGAACACCATTTTTGTTTACCCTTCAATGCATTTTGTACATCACATATTAATACCTACATTACCGACCGAGATAAAAACTTTCCATTTTCATATTCTATCCGTATCTAAAACCAAAACTACACATCAAATATACTTCAATAAACTTTTATCTGTATTATATATAAATATACGATAAAATTAAAAATTAATTCAACAGTAAGATGTTATTAATTTCGATTATCATAGCTATTGTACACCTGATCACCGCAGATTAATTCACCTTCATTATCTCACCTCGGTACCGAGATTTTTTATTTATTTTTTTTTTTTGATCCCTATAGGTAACACGAGACAATAATTTGTTGTGTATAATAATTATACCTGCATATATTTTATATTGTATATGTATATATATTTGGTATACATTCAACGTAAATGTACGTACATTACACCTGCATATATAATATGAGTGTATGAAGTTTATTTTGCCTTGATGATAAATTATTGAAACCTCATCCCCGATTTTCCCAACCCCGTTAAAGGGGTGGAGTAGACACCGTGGCTCGATTATTTCTATTCCATAATTACCCTTGTGCCGGACACCGTAAAATACGAGCGCCCGCAGGTTTACAATACCCTAATTACCCTCCGAACCCTGCCTTTCTCCCTTCCTCCCTCCCCCCCCCCCTCCTCCGACCCTCTAGGTTCCGCCTAACTTTTGCCAAACACCTCGCAAAATTCGCTGCCGTGCAGTTTCGAAAAAGTAAGGAACGGCCAGAGAGTGTGAGAGAGAGAGAGAGAGAGACCGTGAAAGGAAGGTATTTAAAAAGTTTATCGCTGACGTGTTACGTTAACTATAGTGAGGAAAGAAAAAAATCACGCTTCAGACACCTGACAAAACAACTGCTTTTACTCGAGAATTTTAGCGTATGCGCGTCCGACTACTCGACCCTTAGCTATACCCACTAACTCTGCATATGAAGTGGATGGCAGTCTGAACATTTGCAAAATACATGTATAACCTACCCCCAGGACCTTCGTCTAGAGGGATGAGATATTCTCTCATGGAGAAGGCAAGTCGAACCGAAGCAAACCAAACTAAACCAAATTCAATCTAATCTGACACGAGTCCCGCACCGTATACATATATGTATATAGTATACATAAACAATAATGTATCAAAGGTAACTTCTCACTCCGTATATATTTAATCAAAGGAATCTCAGCCCTTCAAGATAAAAGCCACGTTACGAGTAAATAAATTGCTGCACCAGCCACCATAATTGGAAAAATAGTTCTTTTCTAGATATTAAGATCGCGTGAGTTTGCTCGGTCGGTAAGGGTAGGATTATTACATGACCTTAACTTGGTATCACGCGTTTTCTTGAATATATACGATTTTGTCCCATTATTTTCTATGGTTCACTGCATTTGCTTTATTATCTAAGAAACAAATTAAAAAAAAAATTTTTTTTATTGCAATCAAAGAAAATAAAAATGATTTTCAGATATCCGGGAGAAGAAAAAGAAAAAAGAAAAAATTTCAAAATTTTTTAAAATTCAAAATAATATTCAATAATGTCTATAGAAGTGATTTTTGACGATTTAAAAAAAAACTGTGTATTTATAAAAATTTTGGGGTACCCCCTCCCCTCCCCCTCCCCCCCCCCCCCCTACCTCTAGTCCGTTTTTCCTGCCCCTCCCATACATCTCCGAACCACCGTGATGATATTATTATTATTATTATTATTATTATACAATGGCTGAATACATCTCTGGATGTAATTATCAGATACGCTCAAACACGTAACGAACGGTATTAGAAACGTGATTATGCGTCGCCGAAATGAGGTGGAACTGCCGCGAACAGAGAAACGGACGAATTGCGACCCCGACGGGTTGACGGGTGTATTGCGAAATTAGCGTATATGTACTACAGAACAATGGACTCATGTGTTCACTATGACTATTCCCTCTCCATTCCTCCCTGACTCGCTTTTCCTCTCTTCCTCTCTTCCTCTCTTCCTCTCTCTTTCCCTCTCGCCAGCAAATCCGCAACTTCAATTCTCCGCATAGTCGCAATGGGACTCTGCTCAGCAGCTTCCGCGTCATTCGAAAGGCTCTGACCAAACATTGAACATCCTGTTCAAAAATATCTATCAAGGGTGCCCGTGAGCGTGTCTATACCTCATTCCATGCATCGTGTACCGCGATTTTGCAGTTGAGAAAAATTCTCAAACTATTCCTCCTCGACCCTCCAGTCAGAGCGCAAGATTTGCTCTGCGTGATATGTATATATATATATATATGCAATATACGTATAGGTATACCGTGGGGTAAAGAATACTGACATAAAATTAAATGGGAAATGGAGGTAGCCTGCACGTTTCCATCGTATATTTAGAATGTGTATGAGAATATATTAATAATACCTATAGGTATGCAGGGTGGCTAAAAATTTTTTGGAAACAAAATTCCATAACATTTCTAGATTTTCCAGGACTTAAAACCTAGTTTTCCCTAGAATTTTCCAAGCTCTAGTAAGTTACTAAAAGCTAAATTATTCAGCTTATGAACTCCTGTATTCGGTTAAAATTCAATTTGAATTAAGGAAACTTATAACGTAAAAAATAGTCAGTTTGAGCCAATTTGTTTTCTCAACGAAAAAAAGTGAACTTATTACCTCAAAAAATCATTTCTAATTCCCATGATAAAAAAGTGACATCATCAATTTTTCCATGACCAAATTAAAAATTCCCTAACATTTCCTGCTCACTCTCCTTTACTTTTTTTTTTACCCCACCCTTAACCAGCGTAATCGTGCATGAAAAAAAGAAAAAAAAATGGAAAAAATGGAAAAAGATTATTAAAATTCCGAATTTAAATAGTGTTGATAATGAAAACGAGAATACCAAGCGTTCCACTTGTTTTCGGAAAATATTAAATCAAATAATTGTATCCTCACAGTGACTGGATACATCGCTAAATTTAATCGTTAGATAGATAGGCGCTGTAATATAATGCCTAAAACGTATAATACCGAAAAGCACGAAGAGAGGAAAAGGTGGCGACGGGGCCACGGAAGGAAAAGTGCGACGAGGGGCGATGGAAAGTGGAGGGTGGAGGGTGGAGGGTGGAGGGTGGAGGGTGGAGGGTGGAGGGTGGAGGAGGAAAGGGAAGAAGGTGCGCTTCGCTACTCTCAGTAATTGAATTAGAGGAGTTCACCCGGCACCCCTCCTATAGCCACCCCTAGGCGAGTTATCGAAATGTGGGGGGAGGGAGGGGAGGGGGGGGGGGGGGGGTAAGGGACAAATAATTGTTTATATTTACATAAAATTAATGCCAGATATTTAGTACAAAGTGTAATAGCAATAACAATCGGAACAGTGCCAAAGGCTTCTCGTCAGCGATACGCCCTTAAGCAACAGTCTTGATACGCCGCGCGGCGATGTGTTGCACGTATGTAATCTTATAGGATATACGATACAACTACGTAACGTTGGCAGAGTTACGCGTAGAAATATCCATCGTTAGTAAGATATATTATTATTATTATTGTTGTTGTTGTTGTTGTTGTTGTTATTATTATTTCCTCGCGTATCGTGAATTACGAAGAAAGAAATAAAGCGAAACATCCATAATAGGATTGACCGGAATTTTCAGGTTAGAGGACAGTGAAAAAAAAGATTGATGAGGTTGTGAAGACTGTGGGAAAAATTCTTAGTGAAACGAAAAAAATTTTTTAAAAATCAATATTTCATCAGAATTTATCCTTCAGAAATCAGTGAACCCTGACAAAGTAAAATTCAAAGAAAACTCAAAACCTTCAAAATCATTACGAAGGTACAAAATGTTAGTTTGTTTTTGTTGCTTTGTTTGAAAATTTTTTTTTTTAAACCTTTCCTTGCCTTATACGTATCGTAATCCGGAATTGGATAAAAAGAAAAAAAAAAATAACAATAAAAAGAAAATAAGCAAAACAACAGCAACAAGACAAACTTTTTACGTACCTATAAGCGTTACTCGATCGTTGAAGCATCCGTTATTACAATAAAATTGTGAGTATTTCTGAAATAAATCAGGTCTCAGTCGGGAGTTGCGCCAGTTTCAGGCGGAGGGAAAAAAAACGAAACAAAAAAAAAAAAAAAAAAAAAAGAAAATAACAAAAACTTTTCCATCTTCCTTAGGGGCGGCAGAATTCATCTCCGATTAAGTGGCGCGAGGGTGTCACGGGAGGATCGATTGACGGTCGGTCGGTCGGTCGGTCGGTCGGTGTTCATTCGTCGGGGGATTCCCGCTGTATCGATTCGACGTCGTATCCCCGGTTTTTTCGAGTCGCCGAGTAGCGCCACCTGCCGGAATACGGGCGAATCCGTTCCGCCGGCAAGTGGGGGAGGAAAATAAGTCAAGAGGGGGTCGTCGATCTCACCCCCGACCAACGAGGCAGCGCCACAAACAGCAGCAGCAGCAGCAGTCAAGTCAGCTCGCGCTGTCTGCCGTACCGCCATTCGATACCGAGTTACCCGCAGAATCGCGGTTGCCGCAAAGATAACTGCGATTCGCTTACAAAAGGGGGCAGCAACGATCTAGTCGTGAAAATAACGCAGGTCCGTATAAATAACAAAAACAAAAAAAAAAAAAAAAAAAAAAAAATGAAAGAACAAAAAGCTGCCACGGGATGTTTTTGGTGAATTGTATAACATTTTCGAGTGTTCCCAATCCAAAAATTATTTCCATTAGGTGTTTGCAAGAAAAAAGAGAAAAGTATAACGATTACAAAAAAAAAAAAGAAACGACCATTACGTTACAATGGACTAAACAATATTTCTTAAAAAATTGAACAAACAATTTCTTAATCAAATTTACTTGACATTTCGTGTTCATTGTTGATTCTTTTTTTCTACGAAACTTTTTTAGCATCTTTCTATGATACTTTTCCGAACACGCTTCCGCTTTCAATTTTCTCCTTCCCTGTTTTTATTTATCCTTAAGTCTCACTCGAATACATACAAAGTTTTTCATGGGATTTTTATAATCAAAAATGTGTGATACCAAATGAAACCACAAACACGAGTTCAAGACAAGGTGGCCACAAGTTTTTGGGAAGAAAATTCCATGACATTTCCGTACGTTTTTTCAGGACCTAAGACCTAGTTTTCCCTGACATTTTCCTAGTTTTAGTAAGTTATTACCTCGAAACATCACATCTCATTCCCATGATGGAAAAGTGACATTTTCAGTTTTTTCCATAACCAAATTAAAAATTCTCTGACGCTTCGAGGTTTTTCGTGACCTCTCGTAAATTCCCTGACATTTCCAAGTTTTCCAGATTTTCCATGTGTGTGGACCCACCGCAAGAAAAATCCTGACGTAATGGAAAATTTTTTTGAATATTCTTCCCGGTTTCAATAAATGAAAATGTATAAGAAATACTGTGAAAAAAAAACTTGTGCAGTTTTTCGTTTGCAGACCTGTGTAATTGGTCACTTCAATCATATCCTTTTTTTTTCCTTACAAGTTCGGTATTTTACGGACAATAAAATAAAATTTTCATCTTTGTAAATAAAAATTGAGTGAAACGTGTGTGAGAAAAATACTGAAAATAAATGATAATATAACACCTGACCCAACACAGTTGACAAGATTTTATACACCGTTTGAGATGTCGGTGAAAATGAAAGGTTTGAAATTCCCGCCGCGCAACGCGAACCGCAATCACGATGTCCAACAGTCACCAATGAAAATCTCTATGCGGCAGAGGGTGGAGGAGGGGGATTCAAAGATTGCGGTGATGAATCATCGCTGTAGTAGGTGAATATCAATCTCAAAAGGGTAGAAGACATCAGCGGAAATCTCAGTTTCGGACATTATTTATTTAATTTATAACTATGTAATTTATTTCCTTTGAAGCAACAAAAGAACAGATTGTACAAAAAATTAAACACACACGCCCGCAAGTATCGACGCACAGAAAACGGGATAAACGTTTTTGTGTACAACTTCGTTGGGAATTATGACGATTCCCAAAATTCAACTAATTTATGGAAACACATGAGATTATATTCGAGCGATTGTCGCACTCGTTACACGATGCATCATCGAATCAGTTATAAATTTTATGACACTTTGTCTAATGCAATGCCTGCATATGTCTCTGCAGAACACCGTAGCGTTCTTTTCGTGCATGCATAGCGTGGGCAAATCGATGAAAAGCGGATCGATTATTTTACAATACCCACACACGCTTGAGTGTCACGTGAGCGTGGCCACGTACCTACAGTTCTCTATATAAAACAGCCTCAGAATCGTCATAGCAGAACTAAATATTTTATACGGTTTATTCACACACAAACACACACACACACACACAAATGCGCGTAGATGTAATATGCAGAACACAGAAACGATAAAGTTCGTCGTCCAAAGCTGCAAATCATCACAATTCCGGAATATTTTTGCATTTCAAAGATAAAATCCAACCTCCCGTTAAACAGTCAATTTTGAAAATTTAATTTCTTTAAATTTTCCGTTTTTTTTTTTGTTTTTTTTTTTTTTTTTTTTTCTTCTTCAACTTTCGATTTCGTTTTAAATTTATTCATAAAAAATTAACTTCTAAATTTTTTATCTGAA
This sequence comes from Diprion similis, assembly GCF_021155765.1. Taxonomy (NCBI): domain Eukaryota; kingdom Metazoa; phylum Arthropoda; class Insecta; order Hymenoptera; family Diprionidae; genus Diprion; species Diprion similis. The sequence continues at coordinate 2,186,001 of NC_060115.1, forward strand.
CGAAACCTCGTCTTCCGTTATTGGTTTTTCATACACAACAATATCTCTAGTATATATATATACGCTGTATAAATACAAGGTGTACAAAGTATTAAATACGATAACCGCGAAGCAGGCAAGCCAATTAAAACCCAGTCACCAGTGGATACTTTAGTCGCGGGATTTAGTAACGTGCTGTATATAAATATATATATATATATATATACATAGGTATGTATATAGATGCACACAGACACACACCATTACTGCATATATATATATATATATATATATATACAAACTGAAACTCGTCGATGACGAAGTTGCCGCGTTATATTGTGTATAACGTACAAAGCAATACGTCGAGAATGTGGATCATAAATGTCAAGAGTGCAATTAAGCGAACGCCTTTGAGAAGAAAGAGTATGAAAAGCTTTTTACCCGCGACACCTGCGGCATAGCATACCAACATCGCGTAGCGTCCTACTCGATCCTCAAGATCAGATCCCTCGATTCCGTAATCAGCGTGTTAACAATCTTTTCTCCTCACAAAATTCATTCCATTATTCATCGTTCATTCGATCCTTACCTTTACATATCGCACTTTGGCTACATTAAGAAGAGAATATTATATATACATGTATAATAAAGTATGTGTTGAAAATTGGAAAATTGTTTCAAGTTTTATTTCTTTTTAATTAATTAATTTATTAATAATTATTATAATTGTTGTTATTTTTATTCGCAAAGATTAAAAATTGTGCGTAAAAATTAATAATTATCGAGCTAGCGTCTGATGATCGTTTATTTAATAGCCGTACAAAAGAACAAAAGAAGAAAGAAACAAGAAGAAGCTACAGAAGAAGAAGAAGAAGAAGAAAAAGACGGTAATCACGAGGCTGAAAATTGATTAGAAGAATTTCTCCCTCCTGCTTGTTGTCTGTCTCTTTTCCTTTTGTTTCCATCTTCCACCCAATTTCTATTATTACGAATAAGTTTCACCAAAGAACCAACCATATAAGGTTGTTGACAAAGATCGAAAAAACAAGTAGGTTTGCGTGGTTCTTCGTCGAAGGTAAAAAGTGTAAAATAAAGAGCCGCGTCGTTGTAGGAGTAGGATTCTGGGGCAGTAGAGTTATATCGATTTTTAATTACTTACAGCAGCCGCGCTCGTGATAATACACTGAATTATACACGTGTACACAAAATACGTTCAGGTGTTGGGTGGACGCGGAAAAATCGCTTCGATGTGTCCTGCACTTTGCAGTTGGTGTCCTGGTAGATTTCGAAGTGCAACTTTCTGATTTCGCGAAAAAGAACCTGCGAATATCGTTATCGGAAATTCGATACAGAATAAAAAAAAAAAAAAAAAAAAAAAAACTACAGCAATTATAAATTTTGCAAGAAATTCGCAAGATAAAAAGAAATATAAGCAGTAGGAGTGAAGGAAGAAATTTAATTTATAAGAATAACAAGTCAACATGGATTATATTATTACAATCACCTTAAAACTGATTGTGAGAGAATTTATCTGATTTTAAAGAGACTCTGAAGAATATATAATCATTCAAATACACGGCATTGGGACAAGAGAATTTAGACTCCGTAATGAAATTAATCAATCCTCGTGGGAGTGAAAAAAAATAAAATAAATAGTGATAATAGAAAGAGAGATGAAAAAAAAACACACGCCTCGTAGAGCTTCAATTTCACGCAATATTCGTGAGAAGTATAGACGAGATATATTATTTTGGAGAGAAAAGTAAAAAAGTCAAAAGTAAGAAATTACATGAAAATCGTATAGTAATAAAGTTTCGCAGAATATTCATGGATACCCTATACATTTCAAATGGAACAAAGTATCACACCAGTATTATATATCAGCTGCCTGCATGTCCTCAGGTTGGAAACTTTTCTTAGTTCTTTCGTTGATTTTCCTTTTCATTTCACCTTACATTTTACCCTAAATCCGCATCGACGATTATGCGAATGGTAAATATATATTACAGAAAAAGGGTTTGGCCGATGCGTAACCAGCCTCCATCCCCCTTTACTCGCGGTAAAACGGGTTTCTAATTTCTACAGAAGCCATCAAATTGAGTCTCGCTCGCATCCATTAACTAATTAAATCCGCCCCTCCTTCTTCTATACGGCCATTATTATATGTATGTATATACACAGATATACTTGCACTTATACAAATGCTAGATAAATGTGAACAAGTATTTAGAACTTGAGTTGTAAGAATTGAATCTTCTTCCGTTTAAATTCCGTTTAAAAGGGTAAAAACACCCGTCTCACCCTCCATTCTAATTATCCAGTAGTCATCGTACACAACAAACACATAAGAGCTCTAATTTAATATGTGATAAAATGAATACAAGATCGCTGCGTCAACCGGCATTATTGTAAAAACATACTTGTTTCAGACTTTAAGGCGATGTAGCAGTCCTACCTTTACCGACCGAGCGAACTCATTCGTTTTCCTTCTATATTGAATAAACAAACTTACGGAATGGATTGAAATTTCGAGGATGCCTAGCTTTTTTGTAGCGGAATCGAGGAAGGTTATTCGTATCCCAAAAGTGGTCGAAAAAAAAATTTGTGATCCGTCAAATATGCACTTTTTTGCTCCCATTTTGCTCGGTTAAAAGAATCCTTACAACAAATTATACCTATGGATAATGTCGACACGCGAATAATTATTATACCTGAAATTTTTTGCAGCACCGTGAGGTTATAAAACGAGGGGATGATTTTTTCGATGCACCTAGATGCACGCGGAACGATTTAGGGACTTGTTATTATAGCTATATTATACGATCTGCCGCTACTGGTTAACACGTGAATTACGATCGCTAATTCGATACATTGACGACGGGGTCCATTAGCGGAGATAATTGAAGCTTATACACACGTCGAGGTGCGTGATGCAAGCCTGCAGCTGCGTCAGGTTAAATCCCATCCTTCCGCCGCAAATATAGATGCAGATTTGTACGTATATATATGTTTATATATATATATATATAGATATATATATATAGATATACTCGTAGTTTACGTATGCAGTATCTGTACTCGTTAAACATCATTTGCGAATATAATTACACCCGCCTAAAATCTCTGATTTCATGCGAAATAGCCAGTTTAGATATGAACAAAAATTTTTGCGAATCATGAGATTTGTCGGTCGAGTGGAAGATCGGGCGCATTTGATTTTTCATTTTCTTTTTACCTTTTTAACAAATTTATAACGGATAATTGTAAGTAAACATTTTTTTTATGCTCACAACGGCCAGTCGGTCAGTTAGTGTCTTAAATAAGATGCTCTTTGAATTTTAACTCTTTAGTTGATATTTAATAGGGAAGTCTAAGAAATATTCTGATTATTATTGAATTAGAAGATTTGAAAAAAAAACTCAACAATTAACAATTAAACTTAATTAACCTTTAATTACATTGTAATGAGAAATTTGTAAATATTGAATAAAATATTGAAATCTGTGTGAGAGAATGTTTTTTGTGTGCTTTAATTGAATAATAATCAGAAAATTCGTTGGACCTTCCTATTAAATATCAACTAAAGAGTCAACCCTTATTTGGGGGTTGGAGAAATTTTTTTATTGAGACGCTCCCCAACGATCTGTTCGAAGTCATTTTTAAAAAAAATCTGTGCAAAGTTTCAAGCCTCTGCGTCAACTGGAACACGTGCCTCTAAGCTCCGAAAGTTTTAAATGTAAAATATATGTAGTTTTTATAATCAGTTAGTTGGATTTGCTTGACTTTGATATAAATTAAGAGACCGATTTGAAACTTGGCAGAGTTGTTGCTTGTAATAATAGAAACAAATCCTGAAAATGTTGAAACTTTATAATTATTGTTCCTTTATATATAAGCCTGATAAAAAGTGATGCTATTAAGCTTATATAAAAAAAGAAATACATTATAAAATTCTGATAAAATATTGAAACTTTCACCCTTTGTTCTTGTCATTATAAGCAACATCTCTGCCAAGTTTCAAATCGGTCCCTCAATTTATACCAAAGTCATACAAAACGAAATAACTGATTATAACAACTACGTGTACTTTACATTTAAGACTTTCGGAGCTTTCGAATTTCAAACATATCTGGTGGGCGAGCAAATAAAAAAATTTCTGTCCACCAAATAAGGACCAGCCTAAATTATATATACATATACATAATTATTATTCCGCGAAATTCATCAGGTCGAAGTTTGCAGAGATCGATCGATCACCAGTAGTGACGCTTGCCGGTTGATGCAAGCGAAATTTCTACCTTATCGACATAACGCGTGTCGGTTTTTACACTTTTTACGCACTTACATGATTTTGAGTGAGACAGAAGAGGGCAGAAATCATCTCCGTAGGATTGAAAAGAAGCTTCGATGAAAGGTAATCAGCGTGTGACCCAGGTACTTACCTAAAACAAACAATAAAAAATATTTCGTCAGCTTTTTTGAAAAATCATTAATTTTGAAAAGCCAATTTTTAAATTTTCAAAGTCATTTTTAAATTACCGAGTAAGGTTAATTTTTTAGCCCGAGGTTTCTTGAAAACACTCTTGAAAACTCTTGTTTTATCAAACTGCAGCTCATTAACTTCCGTAACCGGAATACAAATTTTCTTCAAATTCTTTCAACTGACTTAATTAATTCATAAAGACTCCCGTCAGCGCTTTGAAGCTTTCAGAGTTTCCAAGACCAGAGATTAACGAGCTTTCCCGCAATCGTCATTATACAATACCTGCATAGTAAAGTTAAAAATCCCGAGGTATCAAAGAATACCTTATATATACACCTTATACCTAAACCGCAAGAAACTGCATACAATTATTACGCTCAGCAGCACGATAGGTAAGTTTGTAAGTTTTCATAAAAAAGTAATGAGACGGAGGCTAATTAAAAGTACGACGAATACCTTGCGAGTGTATAAAAATAGAATATAAGGCCTTTGACCCAGGTCGAGACCCAGAGGAGTAGAACAGAATATATATATACATATATATACCTACTATAATGCACACAGGGATTTCTTTTCCAACTAACGTAAGTCGATAATTAAGCCCGCGGTTCTCCCCAGCATCATAATTTATATACGTATACGTACAGATTTTAGTAAAACAAGCATACAGCAACGTATAAATATTCTATACAGCATGTACGTGTGTGTGTTTGTGTGTGTGTCTATATACAGGGAAAGTCCCTCCCTCCCTCTACCCTCCGAGATGCTGGAGGCAAACGCAAACCCCTCAATCTTAGTCCGGCATAACAAATGCTCGTGATTTGTACTAATCCGAAGATTCGTCAGTCAGGAGAGAAGAGGAGAGGAGAGGAGAGGATACGAGGTTGGTCGGACTACCGCGCCGAGAGGGTGACAAAAGCAGTGGCGGATCGCAGAGCTGAACCTACAAGGGGTTGAGGGACTTCCACGACCTCTAGAATCGCCTTCCAACTCTCTCTCTCTCTCTCTCTCTCTATTTCTCTTCCTCTCGACTCTCTCGACATTAACCATAGCGTCGAAATTCGCCTCCTTATCCTAAGTACCTGCTCTGAAACTTTGCCGGGTCCTCGTCGTCAACTAACTGTGTGTATACATTACACGTAGACGCTAGTTGCAAAGGTGGATGTATGTACATACGTATATATGTATACATATAGATATGTATGCAGACGTATACGTAGTTCAGACAGGACGAGGTGCACCGTCTAAGTATTTTGCAGCGTAGCACGGAGGCATCGAGCCAGGCACTCAAGGTACAGAAAACCGAACTCTCTTTCTCTTTCTCTTTCTCCTTTCAGTCCCTTCTGACATCCCAAACTTACTTTCGACAATCTCTAAGGCGTTTTTGATCCAGATAAAACGCGAGATGCCTGGCATCTTATAGGAGGAGAAGGAGAAGGACGAAAGGATTTCGGATAAGTGCCAGTCCTTGGCACGTATCTCGTCAAGAACTTTCACCTTATATAATACCGATAACTGTCCTAGTCCTACCCTCACCACGTGTCGAGATGAATTTATTTTCGAAAGGCAATGAGTGAAATTATTTACACTTAAACTAATGATCGTCGGTCAAGTATCGTAAGAAATTTGTTAAAAGAAAAAGTCGATATACACCCTCGGTAAGGATCGGGGGTTGAAAGAAGAGAGAGAAAAAACGACGAATAATCCTTCGGGAGCAAAACCTGCAGGAAACTCCGATTTCCATGTCCAGCTCGGCACAAGAAAGCCTGGAAGAAAAAGGGTCACCTAATGAATAAATCGAGTGAAATGAAATGAAGTGAGACGATATGATGAAATAAAAAACGTAAATATACCTCGCGTAAAAAATCCTTTCTCCGGTCCTAAAAATTTATCGATAATTGAACAATTTTCTATACAAATCCATCCGTATTCGTTTTTAATTACATATTAAGGGGACAAATTATTTTCCCAACTTAATTTATAACCTCAGCTTCACTCGTTCAGTTTTTACATTTCGTTATTTATTTTTTTGTATATTGTTTGAAGGTACTGGACTGTACCGAGCTGGATAAATCCTTGTGAAGCACCGCGTGTCGACAGAATTATGAAAGAATCGATAAAGTTCCGCAAATTTAGAATCGTTACGTAAAAAATTCAAATTGCATTATTTATCTTTTATCCCTTAATTCCATAGAAACGATAAATGGCGTGTGTGTGCTGAGCGAAAACTTGTTCAACTGAGAATAGAAACTCGATCGGTCGACGTTGACGGGGCGAACCCCAAGAGGGGTTTAGATCGAGGGTTCAATTATCTTAAAACCTATTGATGTATGGGCTGCCCGATGGAGGGAAAGAGAGAAAGAGAAAGAGAGAAGAAGAGGAAGAGGAAGAGGAGAATCCGAGAAAGTTTCCTATTGCGAGTTCTCTAGGGGTGTTGAATGCTTTCCTCGAGACGATAATGACAGAGAGACACGCACGACTGTGCGAACCTTACACTTCAGCAATATATACGTATATATAGGCAAAGCCGAGAAAAAAGTTGTATAAACGTAGAAGAAATGAATCAATCCAACTATCGACAAGAATTTATGAGAATGAAGTTAGTAACGCTATAGAGAAAAGAAAAGAAGAGAAGAACTCGATACTTCGTACCCTTAAGGTAATCTGATATTCGACGAACCATGAAAAAGAAAAACATATCTACTCATTGGAAACCAACTTCAGTCTCATAAAAACTGAAAACTCAATTTTGAAACGTCGTATTCACGAGTGAATCAAGCTGTCCAAATCCAAGGGTTCCTAATTATCGGCTATCCAACAGTGAATTACCTGACAAATGTCGGTTTGGTTACCGACCGGCAAGCTGACTGAAAGATTAGCACAAAGCGCTCTCTCTCTCTATCGGCCTTCCCTTCCCGAGACTCTCCTGACTCACGATTAGTTAACACCCCGGCTAATTACGAGCTGTTACAGGTAGTTGGCAAGGTCAGGGTAATGGCGAACAGAGAAGCATTAAAAGGGCTAGTCACGGTCACGATAACACCGATATTCGAACTGCGATTCAAGTGCCAGAGACACCAGATGAAAGGTTCTCAGCAGGTTTCGAGTTGAGCTCTCTAACAGCAGCGGCAACTTATCGAAGCAAATTATTCATGACAGGAGGATAGGATTGGAGACCAATTAGCGAAACCCTTCTCGAGTCGATGCATCATCCACTCGACTCGGGGATTCAAAATCCCGTATAACGTGGACGTAGTGCGCGGAATCGAGGTTATAATAAATCTCAAGAGAGGGATGGAGGCCCTCGATTCCAGCCTTTGTGAATATCAGATTCATCCGGGCATGCTGCCGCAGGTACCTACACTTGAAAAACTTATGAAATTGAAGCCTGCAGATTCAGTCTCGATATGCGGTTATATTATGAGTTTTTCCCCAGCGACTTGCGGCCACCAACTTTCATTCGGGTTATTACACGAACCTGTACCAACCAACCAACCAACCAACCAACCTATATGCAAAAAGTACCGATTTCCATGGGTATTAGTTTATGGTAACTTTGAGTCCCGACGAACCGCACACAGAGAGTTTCAGGTACACCTAATTCAGCAGCCTCAACCGTTTCAGAGTTTAATTTTCACTTTTATACCTACTCGCAGCTCCTCGTCAACGTTCCGGAGAGTTTTTAACTAGTCAAGTTTACACATTCGGCGCAAATGTTATCAACATTTCCAAAACTGATCCTCTCGTCTGTAATTATAATTACCTCGAAACGATATGAATTTTTTTACGTTATAAATAAAGAAAAAAATATATATATATACATATATATATATATTCATCAATTCGCAATCAACTTGCAGTATCGCGTATAAAGCTCTATCCTATGGAACAACGTGAAAAAAAGACGTGATAAAAATTCCAAATAACGACGAGAGAAAAAGAAAAGCAGTATATATACATATACATATAAATTCTACGAGTAAAGATTTATGGGGTATAAAACAATACCGTCTACCCCGTAACATATTCCTCTTCACATCCGGAACACCCTTAACTATTTTCAGAGTCCACTCGGTCCGTTCTAAAGCTCGATACCGACCAACGGACCGTTTTAACACCTGGGTTACAAGAAGAACAAGCTACCTAAGTCAGTAATTAACACCGAGCTAATAACAGGGGTCGAAGGGGGGGAAAGTTATGCAATTCTCCGGTATAGAGGGTTGTAAGTTGAAACTATTATTGGACATTTATACCTATAGATAGCCACATTGAATAAGTCTGGTTAATTCCAAGCGCACATATTTCACCCCATCTCTCTCTCTCTCTCTGTCTCTCTTTCTCGTTTCGCCCGGACTCCACCTCCCCATTTTCCCCCGTAATCTCAACCCTTCCCCTGACCCGAAGCCACGCCACGATGGTGAAGCAAGAAAGCAAATTATCTGACGCCATGGCTCTCGTGTTGCCTAATGCCGCTGGATTCAGGTTCGAAATTTATGACCTCGCTCGCTCTTTGCATGCGGCACAGCATCGAGTGGTCAATTTGCTTTTGGATTTGCTGCGGGAGCATTCGCGCATATTGCAACACAGTTACAGAAATATCAAGAGTGTCAATGTTCGGATAAATGCGATGTCGATATGCATCGCTGAATGCGAATTTCCTTACGTTATCAGTTTTTTCTTTTCTTCTTTCGGGAGGAGAGCGGGAGGGGCGAAGGGTGAATGTAAATTTAGTTTGCAAGACTGTAAAATCAATGTTTGCTGTATCGACCGTAAATTATTGATTTGCATATCGCAAACTCTCGTAACTAACTCCCCCGGAATATTTGCACATGTCCAATAAATTTCTCTACCTATTCGTAAATCGTAACTCATGATCGTTTTTCCTGCATGAGTAGAGTTGTAAAATTTATATTGCCTTGCTGAAAGATTGACAAAGGTTTTTACTTCTTTGAAAATTGGATTGCGTGGATATTCTGGTCTAGAAATTTGAAGAAATCGATCGTCGCGCCATCTGAAGGAGTAGGGAAAAAATTCTTTAAAAAAATTAGGCTTCTTTTGAAGCGGAATCAATGCGGAAAAAAAAAGTTATGCGAGGATCTGATGACATGATGCAAATCACTCCTCGATTTCACTTGAAATTCCCCATGTATATATCTATATCTATATACCATCCTACCTACTGCAGTATACGGATAATAATATTCACAAGCTTTAACGAGGGTTGAAGCCATTGTTTTATCATGTTTCCATACCATTTGGTTGATTAAATTCTGAAAAGCTGTAATACCGGCACAACTCACAATCAAACGCGGTTTCCGTCCGTCTTTTATTCCGTTCGTTTCCCTCCCTCCCCATTCCCAGTGCATTTCACCCCCAACCCGCTTCTCCGGTTTCCACCTTCCGCCTTTCTGCTCAGGGGTACTTATCACGATTTCATCCCCTCCCTCCGCCCTTCTTCCACTTAATTAACCCACCGCATATACATATATAAATATATGTATTATACACACGTACAAATTTATACAATAGTAAGTACACGCCTAGCTGGAACTGTATTTATTATGCAGACTGTATAAAAGCGCGAATCCGATAAATATTTTTCACGATGAAAATATACTAGACTTTAAATTAACTACACATCTTAAGGGTGCAGTAACATCACCCAACAACCAATGGAAATCCGTAATGCGAATTATTACACAATTCCGAATGGCTAAAGTCTCGCAGTTAACGATAAGTGGGAATCGTCTTTTTCTGTATAAGAATAAGAAACATTACAGTCCTGTAACGCGACGTTTCTCTACCCTCTTTCTCCCTCTCCCTCTCCCTCTCGGCCCGCGATAAAGGAGACAATCAAAATCACTTGTCTGATAAATCGTCGCTCTTCTCTCTCCCTCAACCGAGAGTATTGTATTATCGCAAAATTCATTGTCCTCGTTGTCGTTATTAATGCCATTATACGCGATTGTTGTATTAAGTATAATTACTGTTTATAATAAATAATAATAACGTGTATTTGAGTAAAATTTACGATAACAATAAAGACGAATTCCATATCTGCATATATATATATATATATATATATATATATATATATATATATATATATATATACGTACGAGTATAATAATAATTAATCAGAGTTTTATCAACTCAACGATGTAAAATTCACCGGAAACGAATTCTGCCTGGGATCGTCGAGTTTTTTTTACTTTGAAAGAATTAAGGGATACGAGAGAAATATTAATTACTTCAAACACGTTTTCACGATCATTGAATGACGAAACTAAAGTGGAAAAAAGTCGTTTTATATTTTCATCTTTATTCCCGAGTCAATTTCAATATTGTTGTAACGATGTGCAGTAATTAAAATGAATAAGAATACGAATGAAAGGAGAAAATATTTCTAAATATTTATATTCCGTCGTTAGATAAAAGGCAAAAGTCCATATAAATAGCATAAATAAATAAATTCGCGATCACGTTGTTGCAATATTGTAAAAAGCAGAAACGTCGAGTATCATATGAAGGTAGTTATATACAGTGAATATACCTAAATGAAAGGGATGAATACTCGGTAAGACTATAATCACGGTACTGAATTCTCATGCGTGTTTCATGAGGGAGAAAAAAGAGAGGGAGAGTGAATGAGGGGTGAAAAGGGTTGGAAGAAAAAGGAGGAGTGGAGTTCGCTCAGCGAGATAAATCTCTCCGTGAAAAGAGAGCCAATTACATCTCGAATCCGAAACGGCTAATCGGTTTTTCGTAACTTTTGTGGCGATCCAAGGCTCGCCGGTTTTATTCTTCCCTTTCTATTTCCCCTCCTCGTTGCCGCGTCCCTTTTCCACATTTTAAACCACCGACGTTCGTTTGTTCGTTATGCTGCTGCTGCTGCTGCTGCTGCTGACGCTGACGCGTATTAAATATGCCTTCGTAAGTGCAAAGAAAACATTCAAATTAATGAAAATAAAAAAAAATAAAAAAAAAACACGACGACCAAGAATTTAATCAGGGGTGGCAAAAATTTTGCTCAAATAAAATTCTATGAATTTTCGCTTTGAAGAAAATTTTTCAATTCCCTCAAGTTTTTCCATGAAACTTATGTAATAATGTTGGACAATTTTTATGACCAAAAGCTTTCCAGAATTTGTGCTCCTTGAATATACATATAGAGATTTGGATCTGAGAAACACATAGAATTGTTTAGTTTCACACAAATGATTAAAAACTGAACAATATTGAATTTACGAAGCGTAGATGAAGTTTAAAAACGATTTATGAAAAAAAAAAAACGTACGTTTTTCCCTATACAGTCCGTCATAATTCCCTGACTATTCCCGATTTTACTGGTTTTCCCGGAGTGTTGCCACCCTTGAGTTTGTACAAATTCATCGGAAACGGAGCGAGTGGTTAATCGAAAATCAGGACAAACAAGGGGAATAAAAAACGAGAGCAAATAGTATAAATATCGAAATGATCCGGCTTTTGGAGAAAAGCGAAAAACAAATATGAGTGAAAAAGTGGAAAAAAAACTGACAACAAACTCTGCCTTTAAACCGAATTGAATCCAACATCGCAGAATGAATGCTTCACTCCGTTCAACCGCCCCTCCGTTCATCCACATATGGGGATGTAAAAATACGCGCAGAGTTCACCACGATCCGTCTGCGTGATGGCTACATTGAATGAAAAGCGAGTAAAACAGACTCCAATTCTGGCAGTCACAGCTTTATCAGAGTTTTCGATCAACCAGAAGTAAATAATGAAACGTCGTACCTGTGTGAAAAAAAAATCTAAAAAAAAATAAATAAAATCAGTGTTTTTCAAAGTGAGAAAAATCGTACAAAAAATTTTGGGCCAAATCTGAGTGGTCTTAAAAATTATCGAATAGATATTGTGAATTTGTAGAATCGTCTTATAAATCAGGCAGCCTTTTAAAAATCCGAGACAATATTCACCGGTACGGCAAAAGTGGAATGAAAAAAAAAAAAAAACAAGTGTTCAGGCTGTAGAGTAACGAAATATTTTTTCTTCTTCATTAGGGTTGAGATTTTTAGCGAGTGGGTTATCATACGGCGGAAAAAGAAATGGGTCAGCTCTCTAACGAAGCTCAGGCTATTCTCGAGTGCACGAGTTAATATACAGGGTGTCCCATTTCGAAAAAACATGCAGATGAAATATATGAAAAACTGAGTATTAAATTGACAAATTTTTCCTAGTTTTTTGGATCCGGGGACTCTGCTGGGCGCATTAAGGCCTAACTTTTGTTCTTTGAATGGAACGATCTATTTTTTTATTGGTAACGAATTTTTGTAGGCGATTTCTTAAAGGCTGAGCAATGCTTGAAAAACAATGCAAACAAGTGTCCAAAACTGCTTTTCAATGTTGAACAAGTCTGTTGAATCTTAGAACTCGTTCTCATTTTCAACTTCTTAACAAAGATTAAAATATTGCCACTCCTTTGACGAGAAAATTTCGAATAACGTTTTGAGCCTGTTCGAAGATACGAACGAAAAAATAACTGGGATTAAAACTCGCTCGATTTTCAATGAGAAATAAGAAAATGTAATTGAAAAAAAATCGGAGATTCAATTTGAGAAACGACGATATGTATGTAAAAATTCGTCACGACAAGAACGTTGCAACAATGAATCTGACGATATTGTTTCATTGACATCAAGAATAATTGCACATAAAGCGTTGTAAATCGTAGAAAACTAATCAAGTACCATCACCGTAGATATCTCGACATTGCGATAGATGAGAAACGAGAGATAAAAAAAAAAAAAAAAACTAGATAGTAAAAGTATAGAACGAAGAGAACAGAGGCAGGTTATAAGGTACGAGAGGTTATTTATAAAATAGAAAAATAGAAGAAGCTGAAAATGGGTAACAATATTGTCCTGATACTCGGTAGATATAAACTGATCAACGCCGTAACGTCGTCCCGACGCTGGCATCGGTTCCTTTTTTATTTTCCTTTCCTTTTATTTTTTTCTTTTTCTATCTTTTCCTTTTTTTTCCTCTACAAAGAAGAAACGCGATCCCCGTGCACCACGTTGTTGCCTTTCTCTACACATTATGTATACATATATATATATATATATATACAGTATATTGATAACTCGCACCCGAGGGAGTATCTTATCCCTTAGCCTGTGGTATTAACGGGCAGGTTCAGGCTTATACACCGTCGCTCCTCGTAGCAAACCCATATCAACCCCATAAACTTATGCGTGTATACTTTCCGTTAGCCCGCAAGGGTTGTTAATTTTTGCTAATTAATTTTTCCCTCGATTATTACCGTTATTATTATTATTATTATTATTATTATTTTTACTATCGACATTGTATTCAATTAGTCCGTTGAACGGATAATTGTAAAACAAATACCTGACACGAAATACAATACAAATACAAAATGAGTTAAATGAAATTTATTGCTATATATACATATAAATTTCAAAAATATTTATACCGAGTAAAAGAAGAGAAATAAGAAAATATTACCAAAATTATATTGTATTATTATACATACAAGCGCGGAGACACGTGGGTATAAGAAAAAAAAAATAATAATAATAATAATAAAATACCCCGCACACATTGCGTGATGAAGTAAGAAAATTCGATTTTTTCACCTATCAATTTCTCTATATTTCCTTTCCTTTGCCATTTTCCACCGCTATTTGCGACACGCGGCGCGTGGGTGGATGATATTGGTTCCCGCTATTGTACACATCGCGTCACAGTGTTATATATATATACACAGTCTGTCAAAAGGGTGAAACTATAGCAGAGTATAAACAAGGGGTGCAGCAAATCGGCGTAATAGTAATGTGGACGAACGAGGCGGTGGTTGAAAGCAGGGATCGAACGGGGATGAGGGGGGGGGGGGGGGGGGAGGTATAATAAAGGCGTCGAGACGGACAATTAGCATCGCAACTAATTACCCAGACAGCCCGAACTAGCGTTGTTACACCTGCGGTGAGAGATTAACCTGTCAAACGTGGGAAGGTAATATAATATGTATGTATATAGTCCAGTCAAAATAGGTTTGAATTCAAAATATTCGTCTGGTGGTTGAATTTTTTGATTTGTGAGGGTTTTTGACCATCCGGAATTCAAATCTGAAGTCGTTTTTGAACTGCATAGCCGGGGTTTCGAGAAAACAGTGAAATCTGACGTTTTTTTTTTTGCATTTTTTTAAAAAACTACTCTCGATAGATGAAAAATTACTTGACCATCGTGTAGAGCGGAAAATTATACATCGAATTACGTTTTCACACGTCGGAAACGAAGTTGGATTAACAAATGAAGAAAAACGATATTTTCTACTGAAAAAATGTTTTTTTTTTTCGTTTTGTTTTCAACCCTCGAAACCTCGTAACCCCGTAAGCGAGACTATGGATTCGAGATTAGAGACTAGATTTTTCTCCTTCGAGTTGATCGTACGACAGACGCTATGCTAAAGTTGTCCGAAAAAGCTTTAAAGCAGGGGGGGGGGGAAGGGGGTTGCCTGAGATTGACAAATTCAAATTCTCGGGGAAGCTTTCCTCGGTCGACGGAAACCCCTTTGCCGGGTTGAGGTGAACACCGCGAGGGTGGAAATATAGTGAAACAAGATTTTCCACCGGGAAAGCCGCGGGGCGCAGGTTGCAGGAAAGACGGAAATCGACGCGGTCCTCGATCAGGGTGCGGTTAGGCCGGGACAACTCGGCTATTAGATTTTAGGCGACGACGACGGTTCGGGAACTCGAGGACGAAATACGAGGCGAGGCTAGTCGTCTCAAGAGCCGATCGTTCCTTGAGGATCTCTTATGGGACGTACAGTCGGTCGGGTGAAAATAAAGTTGAGAAAGAGTATAGCCGCGACGAAAATAAAAAGTCAAGAAAAAGTTACACCGGAATTAATTTTAGGTTAGAAAAAAACTTTCGCAATGAATGGAATTTTTTTTTTTTTTTTTTCAACACTAAATTTCGACCACGATAATCACATTACTCGATCTTTGTTTTTATTTTGTTTTGTTTTTTTTTTTTTTTCAAAAACTGAAATTCATCGTCTAGAAACTTGCCGCAGTTGTTATTTTTACATTTGATACATTATTACAAGTTTCGGCTCGACTTTCTTAAACGTTTATTATTCAGTCATCTCTTAACTTGGACAAATTTTTTGCCCCGACTGTAGGTCCCGTGCTTCTTTAAAAGTTCACCTCTCTATTCCCCTCTCTCTCTCTCTCTCTCTCTCTCTCTCTCTCTCCAAATTTTTATGCGAGATGTGGTAACCCGGAAAACGTGTTCTTAAATCTCCGGTAGAGAAAAAAAAAAAAAAGGGGGGGGGGGTAAACTTGTATAAAAAAGCGAGAAAAAGTATATATACATATATAGATAAAACTGGAAAACAATTGGAAGGAAAAATCGTTTAGCCGCCGGGTGTTTGACCTATTTCAAACCTCGAGAATCCCCTTCTACAATTATACGTACTCTTTCGCCGTAAAAAATAGAAAAAAGAAGAAAAGAAAAAAAGAAAAAACAGATTAATTTTCTCTTCCACGATCAATATCGAGGGCTAATAAAGACTTATTACTCGTCAGGGGAGGAGATGAACGAAGGACCAGAAGTGATTAAATTTTCCGCTCGAAAGGCTTTTGTAACTTGCATTAATCATGGAAAACCGGAAGTTGGCTGTGCGTAATCCCGTTCCCGAAAATCGGGTCTGCTTTTCGGTGCGCGGTGCGTTCCGAGAGCCGAGAATAGAGCATGACGGGATGTGAAACGGAATGCGGATCGTTGAAATCCCGCCACCGATCCGAGGTATGCGTGATGTTTAATGTTCGTTGCGTTCCAAAGTGCCTACATACATGGATACTTTCCACCCCCGAGACTGTTGGAATTTGCCTAATTAGTTTCTCAAATCAGCGGTATCGTAATATGACGAAGCTGCTGCTGCTGTAACCACATGTGTACGTACAATGCATGTATTACGTATTTAGGGTGTCGACGAATGTTTTCCGAACCACCCCTCAAATCGATTCCAAATAGTTTAAAAAGAATTCTTAAATTTTTTCAGATTTTCATCTCAATGAACTGTATTAGGAGGCATTCGTGAAATACGTGAGGACGATTTTAGCCATTTTTAACCCCTCCTCCTAGCCCGGGTAAAAATACGTAAAATTACTTTGATTCCTCTTCCCACTTCTTACGTAAGATTTTACTTACATTTATCATTTATAAGCTTCAAAGTGTGTAAATATGAATACATTTACGATTTTAAAAACTT
Organism: Diprion similis; assembly: GCF_021155765.1. NCBI lineage: Eukaryota > Metazoa > Arthropoda > Insecta > Hymenoptera > Diprionidae > Diprion > Diprion similis. Next base: position 2,202,743 of record NC_060115.1, read on the forward strand.
ATTATGAAATAAAAGATTTTTACAATAACTATGTATAAATAAAATTTTATATTAAAAATGAAAAAATAAATCTCACAGTTTGTAGAACGTTTAAATAAAAAAAAAATTTCTATTTTTTGAAACTGCCCTTTAATTTTCTCTACAATTTTTGTTTCCTGAAACATTGCTGTACGGACATTCTGTCTCAATAAAAAATGTCTCTTATGCACATTCCGACTTGTGAAATATTACGTAAGAAGAACTTTTTACCCCCCCCCCCCTGCCCCCCTGGGACCCTTACGTAATTAATGAATGGCCTCTAAACCATTTCCCCAGTTAGAGTAAAAGTGTTCTGGGCCACATTCTTGGTAAAAATTTGATTCGAAGAGTAATAATGTTGAAAAAAATCTATAACTGCGAGATTTTAATTGGCATTAGTGCTAATGTCTCAGGAAAAAATTTTACATCATCATACAAATCGAAATCTCGACGAATTGCGCACCCTTTAGAAATGACGTTGTTTCATTTCGAAGAGATACATATATGCGTGGTAACATGGTATGAGAAAAAGCTCGATGCCACGTCGATATGAAAACCGATATGTGACGTATCGCGATCTGTCTCATATTATTCTGTTCGAGAAAAAGGTGATAGGTTGTGCAGAAAATATCGCCTTACCTTCAACGGGGTGAAAGAGGATGATGTATAATACACTTGAGTAAAAGGGAGAATTCGTCTCTTTCAAGAACTTTCATCATTTTCCTCTATAAGGCAATCCTTCTTTATTTCTTTCTTTTCATTTCAAGTGTAAGAGGTTTCGGTTGATGGGTCTAATTTTTCCGTTTCCAATATCGGGTAAAATGTATGGAAAGCAAATATTTTTTTCACAGATTAGCACTAACGCACAACTAAAATCTCACGGTTACTAATTTTTCTTTTTTTCTTTTTTTTTTCACGTATCCGCACAACGTATTAAACGGTGAGAAATTTTTTGTCAAACGAATTTTCAATATTTCTACATCGAATTACTCAAGAGTTAAGTATTTGAATAAAAAATTCTGTGATTGACACGTTTTTTCGTTTTTTTTTTTTTTTTTTGTTCTTTCAATTTAATGTTTGTTGACATATATATATAGCAGTTTGGAATTGACGTGTGGAAAAAATATTTTTCGACGTAACGCGGAATTCGAGTTGCCAAATCTTCGTCAATAAACATTGAATTGAAAAAAGAAAAAATACGTGTCAATAATTTTTTCGACGTTCTATCTGACGGACCTAACGAAATATTTCGATATTTTTCATTCGAATACCTATAATTCGATAAACACAAAGAAAAAGTTTCCTCCACAATCTACGTTGTCACGTATGAGTACAGATTTGGGTTAAACTACCCTTGTTGTAGAGTTTTGGCAAATTTCTCATCAAGTAAACGTACCAAACCGATTGTTAGACAGGGTTCCTCGCACCCGTCATTGGGCCTAACCTAATTACGCATCGAATGGTCTGAGAGCCGCAGATTATGTAGGTACAGTAAAAGCCACCCCCTTAAAATCGGATTTTCTCCTCGAAAGCATCAGATAGCGACTGTAGACATTATCTGACAATGAGTTTGCGAAATTAACCGCTTCTCGAATTTTCCACGAAAGCTACGTGGGCGAATGAGTAAAGCAGCTGCCCGATTTTTGGACCGTTTATAAGGAACGTCTGCCTAGCAGTACACAAGATCCTTATTACGCGAAAACTCATTTCCTAAAAGGTAAAGTTTTCCGTTTTAGGTTTATCTAGAATTCTATCTTCCGCCTAGTCTGCTTCCTCCTCTTCTGCTTCATCTTCTCCTTCTCCTTATTATTCCTTCCTTCTCTCTTCGCCACATCATCGTTACCTCACAGCAGCGACATTTTCGACGCGATTACACACGGTTCATTCTGGTAACGCATCGCGAGCTTTACGCAAGCTTTTCTTACGCCAACGTATCTCTGGAACGATTTATACACTCGACACATAATTCCACAGACTTTGATGATAAGAAGAATACCTAAGTAAGAGAAGAGCTTTTGTATTAGATTTCCCGAGCAAAGTAGCAGCTAGCTAGTCGAAACTCTGAACCTTGGGAGAAAGTTTAAAGCTCACCTCACGTAGTGAGTCCCGAGTATAGAAAAACTTTGAGAAAAAAATAAAAATCGCTTTCGTTCCTTCATTCGTCTTCCTTTACAAGCCCCAATTACGTCTCGAAAATTAACTTCAAGACTTAAGGTATTCACCAACGGCTAGGAGAGATTATCCCTCGGAGTATATATATATATAATATATATAAATTGAAACAAGATGTATATTGTACGTATAAATAAATTCGAGGAAACAAATTAAAACGCTGTTAAATTAGGACAAATTAACGTTCCCGAGATACGTATAAGGCTGCTACCGCTGCCGCTGCCGCTTCTCGGCACGTTGAGAAAAGTTTTATACGACGACGGAAGTAATCAAAGTTTAAAGGAGAGAATGAGCAGAGTAGGCAACGACCAAAGCGATACGAGAGAGAAACGCGAGTGCAGATCGAAGGCAAAGAAAAACATTTTCTTTAACGAATAGTCTGAGAATAACCGAAAACGATCGACGAGAAAAAAAAAGGGGGGGGGGGGGGCGCGATTAAAAACGTAAATATTATGGAAACGTGTTGGCGTATTTTCAAAAAAACTTTCTTTTACTCGAACGTAGAAGAACGAATCTTTCTGATAAATCTGCATTTGCTGCTGAGATGTACGCTTAATATAATCGGATTCTGGTCACGTTACAAAAACGGGTCAATTTTTCTTGGCCCACCCTGTATATTATACTTTTCCAAAGCAATCGAAAGCAATCTGGACTTAATCTTTCTGCAACTAAATTGTTAATTGTCCTTTCCAAATATCGACGAGAGAAATAACAGGAGTTACAGAATCTCGGTTAATAATTTCTTCAATTTTTCATCTCCTTCTTTCCTTTGCTTGTTTCTTTTTCTCCTGATTCCTTATCATTAGAATTAATTTCGATTATCCATACATTTCACCTTTTGCTTCGCGTTTTCAATTTATCTTGAAGTCAAAAAAAAAATTATAGCACGTACATACATCTATATATTTAACACCGAGTTGTGTATTGGAACCGATCTGAGAAAAGTTCACGTAGAAGTTTAATTTATTTTTCATTCTTTGCTTTTTTCATCCAATTCAACTGTAAATCAAACTTTATATATATACACCATAACGAAAGAACTGCTCGGCTGCCCGAACAACACGAGAAAGGTGAAATGCTTTATTCTTGGTATTTACCTGTGAATGTGTATGTGTTACACCAACGCGAAGGGGGGGGGGGGGGGGGGGGGGGCTTTATACGGATAGATTTGTTGAGCACCTGCATGTAACGCGACGTATTTTTCTTACCAAGCCCGGGGGGGTGATGGATGAAAATAAAAAAAAGCAGCTTGAATTGTGAAATCGTTACGTTAACAGAGTATCCAGTTATTTGTGAAAACGTAATTCCCCGAGAATTCCAGGTTTTCCAGAAAAGAATCATTATTTATTTAGTTTGTTATCATGTACACAATAAATGAAAAATACAATAGTCACACGAACAAGAATATTCATATTTGACTAGAGAGCAGAGCTCATTGCGAATCGAATTTTTGAGAATTCGCTAGCACGTACAATTTTTAAGAAATCAGGGCTTCTCGTTCACGATCATTGCCTGAAAGTTGGAAGAAAATTTTTTTTTTCCCACCAAATAGCTAAATTTTTATGAACCAAGGATGAAAATTAGTATATTATTCCAGATACGACATGAAAATCCAAGTTTTTTTCCAGGGGATATTAAATTCCCTGAGAATTCCCTGATTCCATAATTTCCATGAATACCGGACACGCTGATTAAATAAACTGAAAATCAGCGAATAATGTCGATTTTTTTCAACTCAACTTTGCAACGAAAAAAATTCTGAAAAGAAAGAAAATGAAAACAAAAAAACGAAAGCGAAAGAGGGAAAAAAGAAGCGCGGTAAAGTCGGAATTTATTCCTAATGCAGGCGTCGTTCATTTATTAAAAGAGACGAGAAACGGAAAATAGCGGATAAAAGAGAAAAAACGTAACTTTTAATAACAGTTTAACATTTCTTGCTGCTATATTCTATGACTATATATGCTATATATATATGTATATATTTCTGTACAAACGAGTGAGAGAAAAAGAAAAATCAGAGAAGGCGAAGCGTGGCAGCTAAAATCTGTCGAGAAAGCTTTGGTAAAATTTTATATATATATATACATATATACACATAATACATATATATACTATAATATAAGCCTCCGTTTCTTTTCTTATACATTCTCTTAAGTCAACTTTTTCCAAGAATTTCCCCGCGTGTCTCGGAGATGCTGCGAAGCTTTTACTCCGGACCGCTCAGCTTATGCTACTCAAGCTGCTTTAAAAAGTCTTACCGAATTTGAAGAATAAATTTTTTCCGATTCGAACGAAAATTTATATACATTTTCCATACATTATAAAACAGTTATTCAAACCGCCGAATGTATCCTCACACTTATTCTTCCAAGTAACCGTAAGTAACAAAGGTGTTAAGAAATTTTCGAATAGTTCTTTCAACTTTCTTCATTTTTCTTTCATCACTGCATGCATGCATGTATTTGCATAGCAAGTCAATACCATACCAGCAAAAAGAGTTAAAAAAGATTCTACATCATTTCCTCGCCAGTGCATCCCTTATCATCATAATAAGAATAATCATCACCCCCCCCCCCTCCCCCCTGCATTGTCGAATCATCCCTCATTTTTCTCTTTATTACATATCTACGACGTGCATTAATTTTCGCATTTCCTAACAATCTCCCGTCCCCCCTCCCCCTTCTTCACCCATGCCTCGTTTCTGCTCTTGAATCGTCTAGTTGCCTCTCGGCAAAGGTAAAAAAGGAAACTGCATCTCTCGTTAAAGTAATCTCTTTCGCTCTACCTCTCCTCTCCCTCTTGTTTCGGTTGATTTATTCTCTTTGGTAGATTCACGCTCAAGTTATATATACATATACGTATACAATTCATAAGTAACGAGATACAAGATGATAACAGACACGGATGTGCAAGCGGCTCGAGACGAAGGCAGTACGGTACGTCCATTAAATTTCCCAAGACCACCTTATACCCCAATCCCAAAGGGAATCACCCGGTTACAGGGTGATGATATAAACATCATTTATAAAACGTAACCTTCTCGCAGCGAATTGGCTTGCGTAAATTCTTTAGACATTGCAAAACTAACTCACCCCTTCGAGTTCTCTCGAATTATGCCTAATTGCCTCAGGAGAGTGATTCGGTCAAGTATTCGTTATTCAACAGGATGACAATAACGTTATAACCTGATAACAACGCATGTAGACCGCACGACGCAGACTATCAAAGAGCCATGCACGCTACAAAGCCAGAGGTGCTTTAAATTATGGTTAAACTTGTGCAAACCCGGAGAGTTTCGTTACAAACTATGCAATTTTGCGGTGCAGTTGGATTGTGAAATAAGGTAACCCTGCGGCTAAAGTTACGACAGTAAACGAGCCATCCGTCGCTGTTGGCGATCAATTATTCCTCAGCAAGAAGGAAAGCTCGATTCGCTTATGCAGGACCGACAAAGAACGGCAAGAAGCCCGATGATATCGAACCACCTAAACCTTCTCTTCTTCTTCGTTCCAAGACTGAGAAGCACCGGGTATAAGTCAAGTCCTGTCGCGATATTATCCATAACATCGAGTACATAGAGGAGTAGATAGGTAATACATAGACACACCCGGTATATACAAGGGTGGCAATATAATTCCCGATCGTTATAAACGTCGTTGCGAGCTTATTATACGTAATATTGAATGAGCGAGGTAACCATTGACGATGACACCGAGGAGAATCAGCAGCTAATTCTCTCTAAGGTTCGCAGGGTTTCTGGATTACAGGCGTCAGACGTATTCGTCTTTTGATGAAACGCTTTGTTCTTTGCGAAGCTGTGCTTACGATGATATATATATATTTAATAGAAATTGCGTTTTCAGCAACAATATCGTCGTGTAAATCCAATGGATACCTTATGAAACTGAGCTGCTGTAAAGCGCTTGAGAGGAATTAAATCAATTCTCAACTTTCAGCGTATCACTTATACTCCATGTAACCAACACAATAAGAAAGTTTTGTCAGAAGGTTCTTTTGACGAAAGAATCTGAGAACGAAACTTTCTTTCGGCAGGTACATACATATATATATACTACAAGAGCATGAAAGATTTATGATTGAATTTTTCTTCCGAGTGAGTATATTATTTGAAACACTTAGGGTATAAGGTAGAGAAAGCGTTCACGGAGTTTGGGAGTCCATTAATAAAATACCTATCCGCACCAAACGAATGAGCTTTTGCAAATGAGGGTAAAAATAAGTAATGATCCATCAACAGTTCCCTTTTCCCCGAATCGTTAAGAGAATCATCAAAAGCGTCTACACCGTGTATAGAACAAGAACGAATCTCTGTCTCTGGCAAGTGGAGTAAAAATAGACGGAATGAAAAGCCACTCATTCGCTTACCCGGCGATCCGGAAGCACCGCGGAGGGCGAAGCACGCGATTAATTAGCAAATTGAATTATTCTCTACAATCGGTTTGACGTAGATATAAATTTATTCATAGTTGAGCCTCGCAACATCCGTAATATACCGTGATACTATACCGTCATACCTTCTGTCCTGTAACTTCTTCATTCGAGAAAGTACTTTATTACGTAAAAGGGTGAAAAGCGTGACGTGTAATGCACCACGAGGAGTAGCTCCGAGCGAGTTAACTCTCTCAGTGTAATTTGTAGATTCGATTGAATTCGTCTACTACGGTATAGAGTTACGTGCACATCAGGGTGCCCTACATAGATAAAGCGACGTATGCATGTATGTATGTATGTATGTATGTATGTGTAAAAGGTAAAGCCGCGATAGAATCTCCCCTCAGAGTGAATTCGATGCTATTTACCGGGCGAAGTAGCTTCGACTTTTTCTAGTTCTCCTTGCCGCAAGGCTGTCCTCTCTTTTCTCGTCTCTTCTCCTCTCGCTGAGCAGTTTTGCTGCGCATGCAGTACCGCCAATGGAATGCACATGCCAGCCAACGATGGTCTGCGTCTACTAGCAGACACAAACAATGCTCCGTCGTATCTACTATATATATACTTGCGGGGTGGTTGAATCGCTGGGGGAATGGTTCGTGCACGTATCCAACCAGCAACGAACCAGCACTGCCAATGGGTAGGTAGGTACGGATAGAAAGGTACTGCCAACCCCACTTGGCCTCTATATTTGCACCACAGTATTTCGGCCTAACCTCCCATTCCATCCTTTCCTCAGGAACAAGCGTTCCAAGTCCACGATTTATGAAGCTCATCCTGCGGCACCCGCTCTCAGGACACTGACAATGCGGCGTGTGTATAATACAGTGAAACAATGTGAATGGAGAGATGGAATTCCCAAAGATTGATGAAATTTGAAAAAGGACTCGAGAGAGAAATAGAAAGACGACAAATTTCCGAAGCATTCAATTCACACACCGTTAGTCTGCTCTCGAGGTTTGGGAGAAAAATTTTCAGTATCCTCTTTCGATCGTGAATCATGAAGCGAGAAGTGGTGAGTATATAATATAATAAAAAGAGAAGAAGAAGAAGGAATAAAAAGAATAAGAGGAAGAGAGAAAAGGGCTGGGTTTGTTGGTGGTTGTGATTTTGAAAGTGGCTCTTGGTCCCCTGATGCGGACGGCCGGAACTCGTATATAATTTTTCGGACAGAATGCGTGCTCAGGCTCCGCTATACTCGGCGGGCATATTTCAAGCGGTTTCAAAAAGTAGGTGTAGCAGTCAAGTGGCGTGCTACAAGGGACGCCGGAACGCCGGTTTCGGGATCCGGATGGGTTTTATGGAAAGCAAAGGCGTGAAAGGTGGCTGTGAATAAACAACCCGGAAGCCCACTTTACTCTACACAAGAGAAGAGAGAACGACGAGGTGAACGAGCACGCCAGCTCGAAACAGCAAACCATATCCAAGATCCTCGACGAAGGATGATGGCCTGCCACTGGAAAACCCTCAAGGAGGCAAGAAGAGGGAAGAAAAGAGAACCGAAAATCCACCGCGAACGAAAGCTTATACTTCGAACTCAGAGAAGTGACCAAGAGGCTCGAGGTTCAAGTTCAGAGGCATTCGAGAGAACAAAGAAGTCTAAAGGTCGCTGAAATCGGTTCATCGAGTTCAAAAAATTTACCTTTAATCTAATCGTTCAACAACTAATCAAACAAACTTCTTTCAATCAAGGTTTTTCGATTCAATATAATTCACCCAAATTCTGCACTTTGTACAAAATAGCTATCCATACTACCAACGACCTCAAGAAAATCTCTTTCAAATTCATAAACCATAAAAATTCCATCGAAAGTAACAAAACCCCGAAATGATCCCTAAAATAACCAACATAATTGTAGCGACAAGTTAGCATCCCATAAGAGCAGCCAATACACATTCTCAATCACACCCCGTAGCATGAAAAATCGCTACACACGTCAAAATGGACATGAACCTGCAGTGAAAAAATTTGCACAGGTATCTTATATCTGCGACGTGTGCCTTCTCAATTATTAGTGTTGACGAAGGGTTTCGCTGTAGGTAGTTAGGCTAGATGCATGGTATATGGAGCATAGGGGGTTAGTTTCGGATCCTGGAAAAGGGAGGACGCCGCGGGCAGAGCGTTAGGCACATCGGGGTCGGCGTGGGGGTGAAGCAGAGTCTGTATCGACCGGTGGATACATCCACACCCCAAGTGTATACGTAGAAACCAGACGACGTCTACACTGTTCCCTGCGCCCGGCGGCGGTCCCCGTCGTTTTCTCCGTGAGTCCGGAACCAGAGGCAGTATCAGCAAAACTCGACGGTCGTCGTCGACGTAGCCGTTTCCGCAACGCGCCTGTCAACGTCTATTAACTGCTTCTCCAGTGACCGAAACACGCAGCCACCGCGTTGCTTCGCCACGCATTAAGCTCTTCCAAGACGATGATCACATCTCCATGGACGGATTCCGTTACCGTATATATATATATATATAGATGTAATACGGCAACGTTAAACGTAAAACACATGCATCGTGGGTTACACAAATGTGTGGACACACGTATACTGTATAAGGTACAAGACTCTATCGGTCAGGAAGGCAGGAAGGAAGGAAGGAAGGAAACGCGAACGAAAGAAGACGGATGGTGACCAATGAACCGAAAGCTTTCATTCATGCAGCTCAGCTCCCGTCTTCTGCCGCTGCTTTCCACCCCATCTTTTTCTCTTGTAACACCATGTGTGTAGTAGGCATATTCACCGCGGTGCAACAGAGACATGGTAGGTATATATGGGATCGACAAACGACGGTCGGTTCAAACGGCGAAGGAAGTGATATACGATGAAAAAGAAAACCGAGAATATTCCCACAGAGGATACACATTCACTTTGAATTTTCTATTTTTTTTTTCTACGGTTCGACATTTCGGGAGATTGAAACGTTGGTAAACGTTGCAGTGTTCATAAAAAATCGTTACTTCTTTAGGATTGTATAAAATTTAGTGAACCATAAAGAAGAAGAAAAATAAAACACTCTTAACGTTTTGTAAGAACAATTCCTTGAGAGTTATCCTAAAATTGCACGATAATAAATTATTTTCTCTTATGTTTTGTTACGTTAACGTTGCTATCTTCAGCCTTGTTCCTTTTCCCCTCCATTCATCTCGGTTCCCGCATTCGTACAAAAACGTTTTTGAGTTTCTACTGGTTTTTGTTCCTTTTTCATCCATAATGCTTCTTCGACTTATATGTGATGACCAATAGAGCAAACTGTCGACTTGTTCCCCTTTTATTTTGACCCACTTACCAAGTCAGTTCCATCCTCAGTTCAATTTCTCCTCTCAACTCTTGCACCCCCACAAAATGAGAGGGTAATTTCCGGCATTATACATATTATTACCGAGCGAGTGGCTGCACAACATCCTGCGAGAAAGAGAGTGAGAGAAAGAAAGAGAGAGAGAGAGAGAGAGAGAGAGAGAGAGAGAGAGAGAGAGAGAGAGAGAGAAAGAGGTCACGACGACCGACGCATTTACACAAGATAATAAAAAAAATATGTAGGTCAACCAGGTCAGAGGGATGAGAGGAAAAGGTCTCGCCGAGAAATGGTATAAACACAGAATTAGGAAGAATTAGAAAGATATATGAGTGTGTGTGTGTGTGTGCGTATATGTGGTTCGTACGTGTGAGAAAGTAATTTTGGTTTCACGAAGCTAGAGGTTGTATACTAAGGCGAAACGGCGGGTTGGGCTGTAATAGTAATGAAAATTTATTACAACTTTTATAATGTCTTGAGATGAGTAAGAAACAAAGAAGTATATATATATATATATATATATATATATATATATTTTACTTTCGACGTATGAAAAAACCAAGGACACGATCGAAGGTGCGGAAGATATGAAATAGATAGATAGATTAGTAGGTAGGTAGGTACCTACCATGACGAAAATTTTCAGGTAGTATTGATCTTTCTCTTAACGGTCCAGCGACCTCGGACGAGAGCGAAATGACGTAACTACGAGCGCGAAGAGCAGTCTGCGGTGAAGTTGGATTGAAAAATAAATGAAGGAAATTAATTATGCTCAGGAAGACGTAGTTACGCGTGATGAAAGAAAACTTTATTGTATGCAAGAACAAGTTAGATAACGTTTCAAGCCATCTGGAGGAATTACGATCCTGATTTCTTGCAAGGGTGAAACTGCTCCATCCGGAGCACTCGGATAAAAGTCGAGGGTATTTTCGGGCTCGTCGTCGTCGTCGTCGTCGTCGTCGTTGTCGTTAGAGTAGGGATTATTCATGTATATAAGCAGTAAGCTGAAGCATTATGTACGAATGTAAGAGAGGAAAAAATAACGTACCGGCGAGATTTACGAAAGGATGGGATAATAGCGAGAGGCGAAAGACCGACCTCGTTATAAATTCATGCTGTAAGAGAGAGACGAAAAGAGGAAGAAGAAATAAAATCACGAAGATTCACAATGAGGATGAAGTTAGTAACGTTAATATTTAGAAAATTCAAACCCTGGAAAGTCGTACGAAAATTCCACGATGATTGTTGATTTTTTTTTTTTTTTTTTTTTTCCTCTCAAGTTTCGTTGCCTTAATGTTACCAACTACTTAAAACCTCTGGATTCACACGAAGTAGAAAAAGAATATCCCCCACAATCAAGTATAATTTTCCTTAAATGGCTCATTTTAAATACAAATTTTACTGCGCTAGAAATATATGAAAAACTAGTTTTTTATATAACACTGATAATCGGTCGCACATACTCTCCTTGGAAAGGTTTGTGAAGATTCTTGAAAGGGTTCTCCACGTATAGTATAGCCACGAGCAGTCCGTGAGATCATAAATCATGTGATAAAATGTACGTGACATATTGGCGCAAAGTAGAATGCGCAATGTGTTCAAGGTGAATTATTCGTTTGAATGCGAAAGACTTTGATTTCGTCGTAACGGCAATGTCCCAAGATGGTCTCCTCGTCGAGAGAAGATTACATTATACAGGAAGGAGGAAAGGGTCGAAGCCCAATGTCGTGGGGGTGCAGGTGGAAGAAGAGGAAAAGGAAAGAGGAAAAGAAAGAAGAGATACACGCACGTCGACGTATAGCTCTTATCACACGCTCTTCTGTACCTGTGCGATGATCGATTCTTCCACTTTGAATAAAGATTCAGGGAAAAGGTTCAAGTGCTTCATAAAAAGAGTATAGCAGAAGCTCGAGGTGCCCAAGTAGAAATGAGTACCATCCGAATACAATAAGCAATGTTCAGTTGATTCGCACTCCAGTCTCACAATGCCATAGAGCACTTCTTACGCCATGCATGACGCCGTTATAAAGATTTCATAATTCACTTTACAGCCCCTGCAGAGTAGAAGCAGCAACATGGCTGAACCCAGGCGAGCATCTTTACATCACGTTTTACAAACGGCCCGCGGCACCGAGGCTAGTTTCGCAATTTTTCCAGCCAAATTCGAGCGATACGCGGCAGAAGAATCTGGTGAAATTGATCTTCGAGCTTCGTTCGAGAAAAAAAGAATCCAAACTAACGTTGATTAGATATATAGACTAAAACCTGACGGTATTACTCTAAAGTTACTAATTTGACAACTTTTGTATAGATTAAAACTACTTTCCTACATTCAAAAAATCCATTTGCATCCCCTTCTATTCACTTGTTCAAAGCAGAAGACCCATATCCAAAGTATAAACGTGAAAAATGATGCATAAAATCTAAGTGCACGACTGCAGAAGAAGTCATTTGTGCATTTCCACGACTATCAACGAGTATAAAGCGAGTCTTTTGTCTTTCCAGTGGCAGCAGACATTTTCTTCAAGAAATAAAACACGAGGTTGACAAGCAGGTTGCAGTATAACTGTTTAAAAGGTGGTACAGATGTGTAGCACAGCAACTTTATCCAGCAGCATCAGCAGCATCAGCACATGTCCGAGTCATTCTACTCGAATAGTGGAATTTCTTAGACGACACTAAAGTGGTACGGAAAAGCGAATTCCCTCTTCGTCCAAAACTCTAAGCTCTGTTCTGGTAAAGTTTACGGAACAAAAGAAAAGAAGTAAGTGAGGGATGGAGGGAGGAGGGGGAAAACAAATTACGGCGCTACGCATACGTAAAACAGAGAAAATCTTTTTCACGTAATTTGTATAAAACGTAACTTAAATTCAACTTAAAATTGTTTATAAGAATTGCAACTTATTTGGCATGGTAAGAGTAGATATTTAATTTAAATAATAAATATTCCACGTTATTTTGAAGATCATTGTCAAAGAGCGGTTCAAATAGTCGATAATTTTGGACAATACCATCACCGACTGATCCGATAATTCGAAGTTACACACATGTAGTAATGATATATATATATAATTTTCGCAACTTTCCCAACTTTTTCTCTCCTCCCTGGGTGCAGACAGTGACAGTTTTTGACTTATCCCTGTTTCAATATTTCTCTTCCATCTTTTTGCACTCGATTTTTTATACATCAGTCCCCGGGAGGATCGAGGGACGTGAAAGGCAAGAGCAGCGAGTATCTGTCTCTCCTCTCCGCACCCCAATGAACGAAGGGAGAGGGAGAGGGGGAGAGGGGGGGGGGGATGATAAATGACGCACTACGGTAGCAGTGAGCCATAGCGCTTAAAGTTCGTTAACCAAAGTTCACACCTCTTGGTTTTGACACTTTGGCAATGTAGATGGGCGAGCCGGGTTCCATGCGGCAAACGAGAGAAGAGCTGAGAAGCAGAACGAGGGATATTCGTGATACGGTATAATAATAATAATCGTGTCACGGATGAAATATCGAGGCTAAAATTGAACTAGGAGCGAATAATAATAATAATAATAATAATAATAACAAAAAAAACCCGGTACTGTAAACTAGATATCGTGAGAACGTGGAAGAAATAGTATAATTTTTTGTTGCGCTTCATCCACAAGCTATACTGCATGTATGTATTTATCGGCAAATTTTAGATATGAGGTACGTATATAATTCTCGAATTCATCCCCGTCTATCT